>NW_028288931.1:0-312857 GCF_059628265.1 Tinamus guttatus
CGTATGGGAGCTCTAGGGGGCCCTATGGGGGTTATAGGGTGTCCTAGGGGAGCTCTAGGGCATCCCATGGAGCTCTAGGGGGTCCTATGGGGGCTATAGGGGGTTCTGTGGGAGCTCTGGGGGTCCTGTGGGGGCTATAGGGGGCCTTATGGGAGCTCTAGGGGGCCCTATGAGGGTTATAGCGGGTACTAGGGGAGCTCTAGGGGGTCCTATGGGAGCTGTAGGGGGTGCTATGGGAGTTCTAGGGGGTCCTATGGGGGCTATAGGGGGTCCTATAGGAGATCTAGGGGGTCTATAGGAACTCTAGGGGGTCCTATGGAGCCAATATGGGGTCCTATGGTGGTTATAGGAGTCCCTAGGGGAGCTCTAGGGGGCCCCATCGGGGCTATAGGGCATCCTATGGTGGTTATAGGGGGCCCTAGGGGAGCTCTGGGGGGTCCTAGGGGAGCTCTAGGGGATCCTATGGGGGCTCTAGATGGTCCTAGGGGAGCTCTAGGGAGCACTATGGGGGCTATAGGGCATCCTAGGGGGAGTATATGGGGTCCTATAGGAGCTCTAGGGGGGCTATAGGAGCTCCAGAGGGTCCTATGGGGCCTATATGGGGACCCATGGTGGTTATAGGAGGCCCTAGGGTACCTCTAGGGGGCCCTAGGGGAGCTCTAGGGGGTCGTAGGGGAGCTCCAGGGTACCCGTGGGGTCTCTAGGGGGCCCTATGGGGGCTATAGTGGGTCCTATGGTTGCTATAGGGGGCCCGATGGGGCTATAGGGGGTCCTAGGGCAGAACTGGCAGTCCTAGGGGGGCTATAGGGGGTTCTATGGTGGTTATAGGGCGCGCTGGGGGAGTTCTAGGGGGTCCTATGGGGGCTATTGAGGGTTCTATGGTGGTTATAGTGTGCCCTTTGGGAGCTCTAGGGCATCCTATGGGGTCTATCGGGGGTCCTATAGGAGCTCTAGGGGGTCCTATGGGGGCTCTAGGGGGTCCTATGGGGGCTATAGAGAGTCCTATGGTGGTTATAGGGGACCCTATGGGAGCTCTATGACATCCTATGGCACTACAGAGGGTCCTATAGCAGGTCTAGGGGGGGCTATAGGACCTCTAGGGGGTCCTTGGGGGCTCTAGGGGGCACTATGGGGGTTATAGGGTGTCCTAGGGGAGCTCTGGGGCGTCCCATGGAGCTCCAGGGGGTCCTATGGGGGCTATAGGGGGTTCTGTGGGAGCTCTGGGGTCCTGTGGGGGCTATAGGGGGCCTTATGGGAGATCTAGGGGGCCCTATGAGGGTTATAGCGGGTACTAGGGGAGCTCTAGGGGGTCCTATGGGAGCTGTAGGGGGTGCTATGGGAGTTCTAGGTGGTCCTATGGGGGCTATATGGGATCCAATGGTGGTTATAGGGGTCCCTAGGGGAGCTCTAGGGGGCCCAATGGGGGCTATAGGGCATCCTATGGTGGTTATAGGGGGCCCTAGGGGAGCTCTGGGGGGTAACTAGGGGAGCTCTAGGGCGTCCTATGGGAGCTCTAGGGCGTCCTATGGTGGTTATAGGGGACCCTATGGGAGCTCCAGGGCGTCCTATGGGCACTACAGAGGGTCCTATAGCAGGTCTAGGGGGGCTATAGGACCTCTAGGGGGTCCTTGGGGGCTCTAGGGGGTCGTATGGGAGCTCTAGGGGGCACTATGGGGGTTATAGGGTGTCCTAGGGGAGCTCTAGGGCGTCCCATGGAGCTCTAGGGGGTGCTATGGGAGCTGTAGGGGGTGCTATGGGAGCTGTAGGGGGTGCTATGGGAGCTGTAGGGGGTGCTATGGAGCCTATATGGGGTCCTATGGTGGTTATAGGGGTCCCTAGGGGAGCTCTAGGGGGCCCAATGGGGGCTATAGGGCATCCTATGGTGGTTATAGGGGGCCCTAGGGGAGCTCTGGGGGGTCCTAGGGGAGCTCTAGGGGATCCTATGGGGGCTCTAGGGGATCCTAGGGGAGCTCTAGGGAGCCCTATGGGAGCTATAGGTGGTCCTAGGGGAGCTCTGGGGGTCCTAGGGGAGCTCTGGGGGGCCCTATGGGGGCTATAGGGCATCCTATGGGGACTATAGGGGGCCCTAGGGGAGCTCTAAGCGTCCTATGGGAGCTCTAGGAGGCCCGGTGGGGGCTATAGGGGGTCGTAGGGGAGCTCCGGGGTACCCGTGGGGTCTCTAGGGGGCCCTATGGGGGCTATAGTGGGTCCTATGGTTGCTATAGGGGGCCCGATGGGGTTATAGGGGGTCCTAGGGCAGAACTGGGTGTCCTAGGGGGGCTATAGGGGGTTCTATGGTGGTTATAGGGCGCGCTGGGGATGTTCTAGGGGGCCCTATGGGGGCTATTGAGGGTCCTATGGTGGTTATAGTGTGCCCTTTGGGAGCTCTAGGGCATCCTATGGGGTCTATCGGGGGTCCTATAGGAGCTCTAGGGGTTCCTATGGGGACTCTAGGCGGTCCTATGGGAGTTCTAGGGGGCCCTATGAGGGTTATAGGGGGTCCTAGGGGAGCTCTTGGGGGTCCTATGGGGGCTGTAGGGGGTCCTAGGGGAGCTCTAGGGGGCCCTATTGGGACTATATGGGGTCCTAAGGGAGCTCTGGGGGTCCTGTGGGGGCTCTATGGGGCCCTATGGGAGCTCTAGGACATCCTATGGGGACTATAGAGAATGCTATAGAAGCTCTAGGGGGTTTTATCGGGGCTATAGGGAGTCCTATGGAAGTTATAGGGGACCCTATGGGCGCTCTAGGGCATCCTATGGGCACTATAGAGGGTCCTATAGGAGGTCTAGGGGGGCTATAGGAGCTCTAGGGGGTACTATGAGGGCTATAGGGCATCCTATGGTGGTTATAGGGGGCCCTAGGGGAGTTCTAGGTGGTCCTATGGGGGCTATAGGGGATCCTATAGGAGCTCTAGGGGGGCAATAGGAGCGCTAGGAGTTCCTATGGAAGCTATAATGGGTATTATGCGAGGTCTCGGGGGTCCTATGGGGGCTATAGAGTGTCCTATGGTGGTTATCGGGGGCCCTAAGGGAGCTCTAGGGGGCCCTATGGGGGCTATAGGGGGTCCAATTGGGAACTCTGGGGGTCCTAGGGGAGCTCTAGGGGGTCCTATGGGGGCTACAGGGGGTCCAATTGGGAGCTCTGGGGGTCCTATGGGGGCTATAGGGGGTCCTATGGGGGCTCTGGCGGTCCTAGGGGAGCTCTAGGGGGTTGTATGGGGGCTATAGGGGGTCCTAGGGGAGCTCTGGGTATCCCGTGGGGTCTCTAGGGGGTCCTATGGTGGTTTTAGGTGGCCCTATGGGAGCTCTAGGGCATCCTATGGGGACTATAGGGGATCCTATAGGAGCTCTAGGGGGCCATAAGAGCTCTAGGGGTTCCTATGGGGGCCATAGGGGGTCCTATGGGAGCTCTAGGAGGCTCTCTGGGGGCTATAGGGGGTCCTAGGGGAGCTCTAGGGGGCCCTGTGGGGGTCATAGGGGATCCTAGGGGAGCTCTTGGGGGCCCTAAGGGAGGTCTAGGGGGCCCTAGGGGGCTCTAGGGGGTCCTATAGGAGCTCTGGGGGGCCCTATGGGGGCTATAGGGCATCCTATGGGGACTATAGGGGGCCCTAGGGGAGCTCTAAGCGTCCTATGGGAGCTCTAGGAGGCCCGGTGGGGGCTATAGGGGGTCGTAGGGGAGCTCCGGGGTACCCGTGGGGTCTCAAGGGGGCCCTATGGGGGCTATAGTGGGTCCTATGGTTGCTATAGGGGGCCCGATGGGGCTATAGGGGGTCCTAGGGCAGAACTGGGTGTCCTAGGGGGGCTATAGGGGGTCCTATGGTGGTTATAGGGCGTGCTGGGGGAGTTCTAGGGGATCCTATGGGGGCTATAGAGGGTATTATGGTGGTTATAGTGTGCCCTATGGGAGCTCTAGGGCATCCTATGGGGTCTATCGGGGGTCCTATAGGAGCTCTAGGTGGTCTATAGGAGCTCTAGTGGGTCCTATGGGGGGTATAGAGGGTCCTATCGTGCTTATAGGGGGCCCTAGGGAATCTCTGGGGGTCCTGTGGGTGCTCTAGGGGGTCCTAGGGTGGTTATAGGGGACCCTATGGGTGCTCTAGGGCATCCTATGGGCACTATAGAGGGTCCTATAGGAGGTCTAGGGGGGCTATAGGAGGTCTAGGGGGTCCTATGGGAGTTCTAGGGGATCCTATGGGAGTTCTAGGGGGTCCTATGGGAGTTCTAGGGGGTCCTATGGGAGTTCTAGGGGGTGCTATGGGAGCTCTAGGGGGTCCTGGGGGAGCTCTAGGGGGCCCTATGGGGGCTATAGGGGAGCTCTGGCGGTCCTAGGGGAGCTCCAGGGGGCCTTATGGGGGCTATAGGGCATCCTATGGTGGTTATAGGGGGTCCTAGGGGAGCTCTGGGGGTCCTGTGGGACCTCTAGGGGGCCCTATGGGGGCTCTTAGGGGTCCTATGGTAGTTATAGGTGGCCCTATGGGAGTTCTAGGGCACCCTATGGGGACTATAGGGGATCCTGTAGGAGCTCTAGGGGGGCTATAGGAACTCTAGGGGTTCCTATGGGGGCTCTAAGGGGTCCTATGGGGGCTATAGGGGGTTCTGTGGGAGCTCTGGGGTCCTGTGGGGGCTATAGGGGGCCTTATGGGAGATCTAGGGGGCCCTATGAGGGTTATAGCGGGTACTAGGGGAGCTCTAGGGGGTCCTATGGGAGCTGTACGGGGTGCTATGGGAGTTCTAGGTGGTCCTATGGGGGCTATAGGGGGACCTATAGGAGATCCAGGGGGTCTATAGGAGCTCTAGGGGGTCCTATGGAGCCTATATGGGATCCTATGGTGGTTATAGGGGTCCCTAGGGGAGCTCTAGGGGGCCCAATGGGGGCTATAGGGCATCCTATGGTGGTTATAGGGGGCCCTAGGGGAGCTCTGGGGGGTAACTAAGGGAGCTCTAGGGTGTCCTATGGGAGCTCTAGGGGGTCCTATGGGAGCTCCAGGGCGTCCTATGGGCACTACAGAGGGTCCTATAGCAGGTCTAGGGGGGCTATAGGACCTCTAGGGGGTCCTTGGGGGCTCTAGGGGGTCGTACGGGAGCTCTAGGGGGCACTATGGGGGTTATAGGGTGTCCTAGGAGAGCTCTAGGGCGTCCCATGGAGCTCTAGGGGGTCCTATGGGGGCTATAGGGGGTTCTGTGGGAGCTCTGGGGTCCTGTGGGGGCTATAGGGGGCCTTATGGGAGATCTAGGGGGCCCTATGAGGGTTATAGCGGGTACTAGGGGAGCTCTAGGGGGTCCTATGGGAGCTGTAGGGGGTGCTATGGGAGTTCTAGGTGGTCCTATGGGGGCTATAGGGGGACCTATAGGAGATCCAGGGGTCTATAGGAGCTCTAGGGGGTCCTATGGAGCCTATATGGGGTCCTATGGTGGTTATAGGGGTCCCTAGGGGAGCTCTAGGGGGCCCAATGGGGGCTATAGGGCATCCTATGGTGGTTATAGGGGGCCCTAGGGGAGCTCTGGGGGGTAACTAGGGGAGCTCTAGGGCGTCCTATGGAAGCTCTAGGGGGTCCTATGGGAGCTCTAGAGAATCCTATAGAAGCTCTAGGGGGTTTTATCGGGGCTATAGGGAGTCCTATGGAAGTTATAGGGGACCCTATTGGCGCTCTAGGGCATCCTATGGGCACTATAGAGGGTCCTATAGGAGGTCTAGGGGGGCTATAGAAGCTCTAGGGGGTCCTAGGGGAGCTCTAGGGGGCCCTATGGGAGCTGTAGGGGGCCCTATGGGAGCTGTAGGGGGGTCCTAGGGGAACTCTAGGGGCCCTATGGGGGCTATAGGGTATCCTATGGTGGTTTTAGGCGGCCCTAGGGGAGCTCTAGGAGGCTCTCTGGGGGCTATAGGGGCTCGTAGGGGAGCTCTGGGGATCCCGTGGGGTCTCTAGGGGGCCCTATGGGGGCTATAGTGGGTCCTATGGTGGCTATAGGGGGCCCTAAGGGAGCTCTAGGGGGCCCGATGGGGGCTCTAGGGGGTCCTAGGGGAGCTCTAGGGGGCCATATGGGCGCTATAGGGCAACCTATGGGGACTATAGGGGGTCCTATAGGAGCTCTAGGGTGTCTATAGGAGCTCTAGGGGGTACTATGGGGGCTATAGGGCATCCTATGGAGGTTATAGGGGGCCCTAGGGGAGTTCTAGGTGGTCCTATGGGGGCTATAGGGGATCCTATAGGAGCTCTAGGGGGGCAATAGGAGCGCTAGGAGTTCCTATGGAAGCTATAATGGGTACTATGCGAGGTCTCGGGGGTCCTATGGGGGCTATAGAGTGTCCTATGGTGGTTATCGGGGGTCCTAGGGGAGCTCTAGGGGGTCCTATGGGGGCTACAGGGGGTTCAATTGGGAGCTCTGGGGGTCCTATGGGGGCTATAGGGGGTCCTATGGGAGCTCTGGCGGTCCTAGGGGAGCTCTAGGGGGTTGTATGGGGGCTATAGGGCGTCCTAGGGGAGCTCTGGGTATCCCGTGGGGTCTCTAGGGGGTCCTATGGTGGTTTTAGGTGGCCCTATGGGAGCTCTAGGGCATCCTATGGGGACTATAGGGGATCCTATAGGAGCTCTAGGGGGCCATAAGAGCTCTAGGGGTTCCTATGGGGGCCATAGGGGGTCCTATGGGAGCTCTAGGAGGCTCTCTGGGGGCTATAGGGGGTCCTAGGGGAGCTCTAGGGGGCCCTGTGGGGGTCATAGGGGAACCTAGGGGAGCTCTTGGGGGCCCTAAGGGAGGTCTAGGGGGCCCTAGGGGGCTCTAGGGGGTCCTATAGGAGCTCTGGGGGTCCTAGGGGGGCTATAGGGGGTCCTATGGTGGTTATAGGGCGTGCTGGGGGAGTTCTAGGGGATCCTATGGGGGCTATAGAGGGTATTATGGTGGTTATAGTGTGCCCTATGGGAGCTCTAGGGCATCCTATGGGGTCTATCGGGGGTCCTATAGGAGCTCTAGGTGGTCTATAGGAGCTCTAGTGGGTCCTATAGGGGGTATAGAGGGTCCTATCGTGCTTATAGGGGGCCCTAGGGAATCTCTGAGGGTCCTGTGGGTGCTCTAGGGGGTCCTAGGGTGGTTATAGGGGACCCTATGGGTGCTCTAGGGCATCCTATGGGCACTATAGAGGGTCCTATAGGAGGTCTAGGGGGGCTATAGGAGGTCTAGGGGGTCCTATGGGAGTTCTAGGGGGTGCTATGGGAGTTCTAGGGGGTCCTGGGGGAGCTCTAGGGGGCCCTATGGGGGCTATAGGGGAGCTCTGGCGGTCCTAGGGGAGCTCCAGGGGGCCCTATGGGGGCTATAGGGCATCCTATGGTGGTTATAGGGGGTCCTAGGGGAGCTCTGGGGGTCCTGTGGGACCTCTAGGGGGCCCTATGGGGGCTCTTAGGGGTCCTATGGTAGTTATAGGTGGCCCTATGGGAGTTCTAGGGCACCCTATGGGGACTATAGGGGATCCTGTAGGAGCTCTAGGGGGGCTATAGGAACTCTAGGGGTTCCTATGGGGGCTCTAAGGGGTCCTATGGGGGCTATAGGGGGTTCTGTGGGAGCTCTGGGGTCCTGTGGGGGCTATAGGGGGCCTTATGGGAGATCTAGGGGGCCCTATGAGGGTTATAGCGGGTACTAGGGGAGCTCTAGGGGGTCCTATGGGAGCTGTAGGGGGTGCTATGGGAGTTCTAGGTGGTCCTATGGGGGCTATAGGGGGACCTATAGGAGATCCAGGGGGTCTATAGGAGCTCTAGGAGGTCCTATGGAGCCTATATGGGATCCTATGGTGGTTTTAGGGGGCCCTATGGGAGCTCCAGGGCGTCCTATGGGAGCTCCAGGGCGTCCTATGGGAGCTCCAGGGCGTCCTATGGGAGGTCTAGGGGGCACTATGGGGGTTATAGGGTGTCCTAGGGGAGCTCTAGGGCGTCCCATGGAGCTCTAGGGGGTGCTATGGGAGCTGTAGGGGGTGCTATGGGAGCTGTAGGGGGTGCTATGGAGCCTATATGGGGTCCTATGGTGGTTATAGGGGTCCCTAGGGGAGCTCTAGGGGGCCCAATGGGGGCTATAGGGCATCCTATGGTGGTTATAGGGGGCCCTAGGGGAGCTCTAGGGGATCCTATGGGGGCTCTAGGGGATCCTAGGGGAGCTCTAGGGGATCCTAGGGGAGCTCTAGGGGATCCTAGGGGAGCTCTAGGGAGCCCTATGGGAGCTATAGGTGGTCCTAGGGGAGCTCTGGGGGTCCTAGGGGAGCTCTGGGTATCCCGTGGGGTCTCTAGGGGGTCCTATGGTGGTTTTAGGTGGCCCTATGGGAGCTCTAGGGCATCCTATGGGGACTATAGGGGATCCTATAGGAGCTCTAGGGGGCCATAAGAGCTCTAGGGGTTCCTATGGGGGCCATAGGGGGTCCTATGGGAGCTCTAGGAGGCTCTCTGGGGGCTATAGGGGGTCCTAGGGGAGCTCTAGGGGGCCCTGTGGGGGTCATAGGGGATCCTAGGGGAGCTCTTGGGGGCCCTAAGGGAGGTCTAGGGGGCCCTAGGGGGCTCTAGGGGGTCCTATAGGAGCTCTGGGGGGCCCTATGGGGGCTATAGGGCATCCTATGGGGACTATAGGGGGCCCTAGGGGAGCTCTAAGCGTCCTATGGGAGCTCTAGGAGGCCCGGTGGGGGCTATAGGGGGTCGTAGGGGAGCTCCGGGGTACCCGTGGGGTCTCTAGGGGGCCCTATGGGGGCTATAGTGGGTCCTATGGTTGCTATAGGGGGCCCGATGGGGCTATAGGGGGTCCTAGGGCAGAACTGGGTGTCCTAGGGGGGCTATAGGGGGTTCTATGGTGGTTATAGGGCGCGCTGGGGATGTTCTAGGGGGCCCTATGGGGGCTATTGAGGGTCCTATGGTGGTTATAGTGTGCCCTTTGGGAGCTCTAGGGCATCCTATGGGGTCTATCGGGGGTCCTATAGGAGCTCTAGGGGTTCCTATGGGGACTCTAGGCGGTCCTATGGGAGTTCTAGGGGGCCCTATGGGGGTTATAGGGGGTCCTAGGGGAGCTCTTGGGGGTCCTATGGGGGCTGTAGGGGGTCCTAGGGGAGCTCTAGGGGGCCCTATTGGGACTATATGGGGTCCTAAGGGAGCTCTGGGGGTCCTGTGGGGGCTCTATGGGGCCCTATGGGAGCTCTAGGACATCCTATGGGGACTATAGAGAATGCTATAGAAGCTCTAGGGGGTTTTATCGGGGCTATAGGGAGTCCTATGGAAGTTATAGGGGACCCTATGGGCGCTCTAGGGCATCCTATGGGCACTATAGAGGGTCCTATAGGAGGTCTAGGGGGGCTATAGGAGCTCTAGGGGGTACTATGAGGGCTATAGGGCATCCTATGGTGGTTATAGGGGGCCCTAGGGGAGTTCTAGGTGGTCCTATGGGGGCTATAGGGGATCCTATAGGAGCTCTAGGGGGGCAATAGGAGCGCTAGGAGTTCCTATGGAAGCTATAATGGGTATTATGCGAGGTCTCGGGGGTCCTATGGGGGCTATAGAGTGTCCTATGGTGGTTATCGGGGGCCCTAAGGGAGCTCTAGGGGGCCCTATGGGGGCTATAGGGGGTCCAATTGGGAACTCTGGGGGTCCTAGGGGAGCTCTAGGGGGTCCTATGGGGGCTACAGGGGGTCCAATTGGGAGCTCTGGGGGTCCTATGGGGGCTATAGGGGGTCCTATGGGAGCTCTGGCGGTCCTAGGGGAGCTCTAGGGGGTTGTATGGGGGCTATAGGGGGTCCTAGGGGAGCTCTGGGTATCCCGTGGGGTCTCTAGGGGGTCCTATGGTGGTTTTAGGTGGCCCTATGGGAGCTCTAGGGCATCCTATGGGGACTATAGGGGATCCTATAGGAGCTCTAGGGGGCCATAAGAGCTCTAGGGGTTCCTATGGGGGCCATAGGGGGTCCTATGGGAGCTCTAGGAGGCTCTCTGGGGGCTATAGGGGGTCCTAGGGGAGCTCTAGGGGGCCCTGTGGGGGTCATAGGGGATCCTAGGGGAGCTCTTGGGGGCCCTAAGGGAGTTCTAGGGGGCCCTAGGGGGCTCTAGGGGGTCCTATAGGAGCTCTGGGGGGCCCTATGGGGGCTATAGGGCATCCTATGGGGACTATAGGGGGCCCTAGGGGAGCTCTAAGCGTCCTATGGGAGCTCTAGGAGGCCCGGTGGGGGCTATAGGGGGTCGTAGGGGAGCTCCGGGGTACCCGTGGGGTCTCTAGGGGGCCCTATGGGGGCTATAGTGGGTCCTATGGTTGCTATAGGGGGCCCGATGGGGCTATAGGGGGTCCTAGGGCAGAACTGGGTGTCCTAGGGGGGCTATAGGGGGTCCTATGGTGGTTATAGGGCGTGCTGGGGGAGTTCTAGGGGATCCTATGGGGGCTATAGAGGGTATTATGGTGGTTATAGTGTGCCCTATGGGAGCTCTAGGGCATCCTATGGGGTCTATCGGGGGTCCTATAGGAGCTCTAGGTGGTCTATAGGAGCTCTAGTGGGTCCTATGGGGGGTATAGAGGGTCCTATCGTGCTTATAGGGGGCCCTAGGGAATCTCTGGGGGTCCTGTGGGTGCTCTAGGGGGTCCTAGGGTGGTTATAGGGGACCCTATGGGTGCTCTAGGGCATCCTATGGGCACTATAGAGGGTCCTATAGGAGGTCTAGGGGGGCTATAGGAGGTCTAGGGGGTCCTATGGGAGTTCTAGGGGATCCTATGGGAGTTCTAGGGGGTCCTAT
Source organism: Tinamus guttatus (assembly GCF_059628265.1). Taxonomy (NCBI): domain Eukaryota; kingdom Metazoa; phylum Chordata; class Aves; order Tinamiformes; family Tinamidae; genus Tinamus; species Tinamus guttatus. Next base: position 10,733 of record NW_028288931.1, read on the forward strand.
GGGAGTTCTAGGGGGTGCTATGGGAGCTCTAGGGGGTCCTGGGGGAGCTCTAGGGGGCCCTATGGGGGCTATAGGGGAGCTCTGGCGGTCCTAGGGGAGCTCCAGGGGGCCCTATGGGGGCTATAGGGCATCCTATGGTGGTTATAGGGGGTCCTAGGGGAGCTCTGGGGGTCCTGTGGGACCTCTAGGGGGCCCTATGGGGGCTCTTAGGGGTCCTATGGTAGTTATAGGTGGCCCTATGGGAGTTCTAGGGCACCCTATGGGGACTATAGGGGATCCTGTAGGAGCTCTAGGGGGGCTATAGGAACTCTAGGGGTTCCTATGGGGGCTCTAAGGGGTCCTATGGGGGCTATAGGGGGTTCTGTGGGAGCTCTGGGGTCCTGTGGGGGCTATAGGGGGCCTTATGGGAGATCTAGGGGGCCCTATGAGGGTTATAGCGGGTACTAGGGGAGCTCTAGGGGGTCCTATGGGAGCTGTACGGGGTGCTATGGGAGTTCTAGGTGGTCCTATGGGGGCTATAGGGGGACCTATAGGAGATCCAGGGGGTCTATAGGAGCTCTAGGGGGTCCTATGGAGCCTATATGGGATCCTATGGTGGTTATAGGGGTCCCTAGGGGAGCTCTAGGGGGCCCAATGGGGGCTATAGGGCATCCTATGGTGGTTATAGGGGGCCCTAGGGGAGCTCTGGGGGGTAACTAAGGGAGCTCTAGGGCGTCCTATGGGAGCTCTAGGGGGTCCTATGGGAGCTCCAGGGCGTCCTATGGGCACTACAGAGGGTCCTATAGCAGGTCTAGGGGGGCTATAGGACCTCTAGGGGGTCCTTGGGGGCTCTAGGGGGTCGTACGGGAGCTCTAGGGGGCACTATGGGGGTTATAGGGTGTCCTAGGAGAGCTCTAGGGCGTCCCATGGAGCTCTAGGGGGTCCTATGGGGGCTATAGGGGGTTCTGTGGGAGCTCTGGGGTCCTGTGGGGGCTATAGGGGGCCTTATGGGAGATCTAGGGGGCCCTATGAGGGTTATAGCGGGTACTAGGGGAGCTCTAGGGGGTCCTATGGGAGCTGTAGGGGGTGCTATGGGAGTTCTAGGTGGTCCTATGGGGGCTATAGGGGGACCTATAGGAGATCCAGGGGGTCTATAGGAGCTCTAGGGGGTCCTATGGAGCCTATATGGGGTCCTATGGTGGTTATAGGGGTCCCTAGGGGAGCTCTAGGGGGCCCAATGGGGGCTATAGGGCATCCTATGGTGGTTATAGGGGGCCCTAGGGGAGCTCTGGGGGGTAACTAGGGGAGCTCTAGGGCGTCCTATGGAAGCTCTAGGGGGTCCTATGGGAGCTCTAGAGAATCCTATAGAAGCTCTAGGGGGTTTTATCGGGGCTATAGGGAGTCCTATGGAAGTTATAGGGGACCCTATTGGCGCTCTAGGGCATCCTATGGGCACTATAGAGGGTCCTATAGGAGGTCTAGGGGGGCTATAGAAGCTCTAGGGGGTCCTAGGGGAGCTCTAGGGGGCCCTATGGGAGCTGTAGGGGGCCCTATGGGAGCTGTAGGGGGGTCCTAGGGGAACTCTAGGGGCCCTATGGGGGCTATAGGGTATCCTATGGTGGTTTTAGGCGGCCCTAGGGGAGCTCTAGGAGGCTCTCTGGGGGCTATAGGGGCTCGTAGGGGAGCTCTGGGGATCCCGTGGGGTCTCTAGGGGGCCCTATGGGGGCTATAGTGGGTCCTATGGTGGCTATAGGGGGCCCTAAGGGAGCTCTAGGGGGCCCGATGGGGGCTCTAGGGGGTCCTAGGGGAGCTCTAGGGGGCCATATGGGCGCTATAGGGCAACCTATGGGGACTATAGGGGGTCCTATAGGAGCTCTAGGGTGTCTATAGGAGCTCTAGGGGGTACTATGGGGGCTATAGGGCATCCTATGGAGGTTATAGGGGGCCCTAGGGGAGTTCTAGGTGGTCCTATGGGGGCTATAGGGGATCCTATAGGAGCTCTAGGGGGGCAATAGGAGCGCTAGGAGTTCCTATGGAAGCTATAATGGGTACTATGCGAGGTCTCGGGGGTCCTATGGGGGCTATAGAGTGTCCTATGGTGGTTATCGGGGGCCCTAAGGAGCTCTAGGGGGCCCTATGGGGGCTATAGGGGGTCCAATTGGGAACTCTGGGGGTCCTAGGGAGCTCTAGGGGGTCCTATGGGGGCTACAGGGGGTTCAATTGGGAGCTCTGGGGTCCTATGGGGGCTATAGGGGGTCCTATGGGAGCTCTGGCGGTCCTAGGGGAGCTCTAGGGGGTTGTATGGGGCTATAGGGCGTCCTAGGGAGCTCTGGGTATCCCGTGGGGTCTCTAGGGGGTCCTATGGTGGTTTTAGGTGGCCCTATGGGAGCTCTAGGGCATCCTATGGGGACTATAGGGGATCCTATAGGAGCTCTAGGGGGCCATAAGAGCTCTAGGGGTTCCTATGGGGGCCATAGGGGGTCCTATGGGAGCTCTAGGAGGCTCTCTGGGGGCTATAGGGGGTCCTAGGGGAGCTCTAGGGGGCCCTGTGGGGGTCATAGGGGATCCTAGGGGAGCTCTTGGGGGCCCTAAGGGAGGTCTAGGGGGCCCTAGGGGGCTCTAGGGGGTCCTATAGGAGCTCTGGGGGTCCTAGGGGGGCTATAGGGGGTCCTATGGTGGTTATAGGGCGTGCTGGGGGAGTTCTAGGGATCCTATGGGGGCTATAGAGGGTATTATGGTGGTTATAGTGTGCCCTATGGGAGCTCTAGGGCATCCTATGGGGTCTATCGGGGGTCCTATAGGAGCTCTAGGTGGTCTATAGGAGCTCTAGTGGGTCCTATAGGGGGTATAGAGGGTCCTATCGTGCTTATAGGGGGCCCTAGGGAATCTCTGAGGGTCCTGTGGGTGCTCTAGGGGGTCCTAGGGTGGTTATAGGGGACCCTATGGGTGCTCTAGGGCATCCTATGGGCACTATAGAGGGTCCTATAGGAGGTCTAGGGGGGCTATAGGAGGTCTAGGGGGGTCCTATGGGAGTTCTAGGGGGTGCTATGGGAGTTCTAGGGGGTCCTGGGGGAGCTCTAGGGGGCCCTATGGGGGCTATAGGGGAGCTCTGGCGGTCCTAGGGGAGCTCCAGGGGGCCCTATGGGGGCTATAGGGCATCCTATGGTGGTTATAGGGGGTCCTAGGGGAGCTCTGGGGGTCCTGTGGGACCTCTAGGGGGCCCTATGGGGACTCTTAGGGGTCCTATGGTAGTTATAGGTGGCCCTATGGGAGTTCTAGGGCACCCTATGGGGACTATAGGGGATCCTGTAGGAGCTCTAGGGGGGCTATAGGAACTCTAGGGGTTCCTATGGGGGCTCTAAGGGGTCCTATGGGGGCTATAGGGGGTTCTGTGGGAGCTCTGGGGTCCTGTGGGGGCTATAGGGGGCCTTATGGGAGATCTAGGGGGCCCTATGAGGGTTATAGCGGGTACTAGGGGAGCTCTAGGGGGTCCTATGGGAGCTGTAGGGGGTGCTATGGGAGTTCTAGGTGGTCCTATGGGGGCTATAGGGGGACCTATAGGAGATCCAGGGGGTCTATAGGAGCTCTAGGAGGTCCTATGGAGCCTATATGGGATCCTATGGTGGTTTTAGGGGGCCCTATGGGAGCTCCAGGGCGTCCTATGGGAGCTCCAGGGCGTCCTATGGGAGCTCCAGGGCGTCCTATGGGAGGTCTAGGGGGCACTATGGGGGTTATAGGGTGTCCTAGGGGAGCTCTAGGGCGTCCCATGGAGCTCTAGGGGGTACTATGGGAGCTGTAGGGGGTGCTATGGGAGCTGTAGGGGGTGCTATGGGAGCTGTAGGGGGTGCTATGGTGGTTATAGGGGTCCCTAGGGGAGCTCTAGGGGGCCCAATGGGGGCTACAGGGCATCCTATGGTGGTTATAGGGGGCCCTAGGGGAGCTCTAGGGGATCCTATGGGGGCTCTAGGGGATCCTAGGGGAGCTCTAGGGGATCCTAGGGGAGCTCTAGGGAGCCCTATGGGAGCTATAGGTGGTCCTAGGGGAGCTCTGGGGGTCCTAGGGGAGCTCTGGGGGGCCCTATGGGGGCTATAGGGCATCCTATGGGGACTATAGGGGGCCCTAGGGGAGCTCTAAGCGTCCTATGGGAGCTCTAGGAGGCCCGGTGGGGGCTATAGGGGGTCGTAGGGGAGCTCCGGGGTACCCGTGGGGTCTCTAGGGGGCCCTATGGGGGCTATAGTGGGTCCTATGGTTGCTATAGGGGGCCCGATGGGGCTATAGGGGGTCCTAGGGCAGAACTGGGTGTCCTAGGGGGGCTATAGGGGGTTCTATGGTGGTTATAGGGCGCGCTGGGGATGTTCTAGGGGCCCTATGGGGGCTATTGAGGGTCCTATGGTGGTTATAGTGTGCCCTTTGGAGCTCTAGGACATCCTATGGGGTCTATAGGGGGTACTATAGGAGCTCTAGAGGGTCTATAGGAGCTCTACTAGGTCCTATGGGGGCTATAGGGCGTCCTATGGGAGCTCTAGGAGGCTCTCTGGGGGCTATAGGGGATCCTAGGGGAGGTCTGGGGGTCCTGTGGGGGCTCTAGGGGGCCTTATGCGGGCTATAGGGAGTACTATGGAGGTTATAGGGGACCCTATGGGAGAACTAGGGCATCCTATGGGCACTATAGAGGGTCCTATAGGAGGTCTAGGGGGCCTATAGGAGCTCCATGGGTTCCTATGGGAGTTCATAGGGGGTACAATGGGTGTTCTAGGGGGCCCTATGGGGTTATAAGGGGTCCTAGGGGAGCTCTAGGGCATGCTATGGGAGCTCTTGGGGGCCCTATGAGGCCTATATGGGATCCTAGGGGAGCTCTGGGGGTCCTATGGGGGCTCTAGGGGTTCCTATGGGAGCTCAATGGGGCCCTAAGGGGACAATAAGGGGTCCTATGATGGTTATAGGGGGCCCTATGGGAGTTCTAGGGCATTCTATGGGGAATATAGGGGATCCTATAGGAGCTCTAGGGGGGCAATAGGAGCTTTAGGAGTTCCTAAGGTAGCTATAGGGGGTACTATGTGAGGTCTAGGGGGTCCTATGGAGACTATAGGGAGTCCTATAGGAGCTCTAGGAAGGCTATAGGAGCTCTAGGTGGTCCTATGGGGCCTATCCGGTGTCCTAAGGGAGCTACAGGGGGCCCTAGGCGAGCTACGGGGGGCCCTATGGGGCCTATACGGGGTCCTATGGTGGTTATAGGGGGTCCTAGGGGAGCTCTGGGGGTCCTGTGGGGCCTCTAAGAAGCCCTATGGGGGCTCATAGGGGTCCTAAGGAGGTTATAGGTGGCCCTATGGGAGCTCTAGGGCATTCTATGGGGAATATAGGGGATCCTATAGGAGCCCTAGGGGGGCAATAGGAGCTCTAGGAGTTCCTATGGGAGCTATACGGAGTACTATGAGAGGTCTAAGGGGTCCTATGGGGGCTATGGAGTGTCCTTTGGTGGTTATCGGGGGCCCTAAGGGGAGCTCTGGGGCCCCTATGGGGGCTATAGGGGGTTCTATGGGAGCTCTGGGGGTCCTAGGGGCGCTATAGGGGGGGTCCTACGGTGGTTATAGGGGGCGCTGGGGGAGTTCTAGGGGGTCCTATGGGGGCTATAGTGGGTCCTATGGTGGTTATAGTGTGCCCTATGGGAGCTCTAGGGCATCCTATGGGGACTACAGGGGGTCCTGTAGGAGCTCTAGGGTGTCTATAGGAGCTCTACGGGGTCCTATGGGGGCTATAGAGGGTCCTATGGTGGTTATAGGGGGCCCTACGGGAGCTATTAGGGCGTCCTATGGGAGCTCTAGGAGGCTCTCTGGGGGCTATAGGGGCTCCTAGGGGAGCTCTGGAGGTCCTGTGGGGGTTCTAGGCGGCCCTATGCGGGCTATAGGGGGTCCTATGGGGGCTATTGGGGGTCCTAGGGGAGCTCTAGGGGGCCCCTGGGGGCTATAGGGCAACCTATGGTGGTTATAGGGGGCCCCAGGGGAGCTCTAGGGGGCCCGATGGGGACTATAGGGGGTGCTATGGGAGCTCTGGGGGTCCTATGCGGGCTATAGGGGGTTCTAGGGGAGATCTGGGGGTCCTATGGGGGCTATAGGGGGTCCTATGGTGGTTATAGGGCATGCTGGGGGAGTTCTAGGGCATCCTATAGGGTCTATAGGGGGTCCTATAGGAGCTCTAGGGAGTCCTATAGGAGCTCTAGGGAGTCCTATAGGAGCTCCAGGGGGTCCTATGGGGGCTCCAGGGGCCCCTATCGGAGTTATAGGGGGGCCTAGGGGAGCTCTAGGGCGTCCCGTGGAGCTCTAGGGGGTCCTATGGGGGCTTTAGGGGGTTCTATGGGAGCTCTGGGGTCCAGTGGGGGCTATAGGGGGCCCTATGGGAGCTCTAGGGGGCCCTATGAGGGTTATAGGGGATCCTATAGGAGTTCTTGGGGGTTCTAGGGGAGTTCCAAGGGGCCTCTGCAAGCTATAGGGCATCCTATGGTGGTTATAGGGCGCCCTAGGGGAGCTCTAGGGCGTCCTATGGGAGCTCTAGGAGGCCCTATGGGGGCTATAGGGGGTCGTAGGGGAGCTGTGGGGATCCGTGGGGTCTCTAGGGGGCCCTATGGGGGCTCTAAGGGGTCCTATGGGGGCTCTAGGGGGCCCGATGGGGGCTCTAGGGGTTCTAGGGGAGCTCTAGGGGATCCTATGGGGGCTATAGGGGGTCCTATTGTGGTTATAGTGTGCCCTATGGGAGCTCTAGGGCATCCTATGGGTCTATAGGGGATCCTATAGGAGGTCTAGGGGGTCTATAGGAGCTCTAGGGGGTCCTATGGGGGCTATACGGGGTCCTATGGGAGCTCTATGGGGCCCTATCGGGGTTATAGGGGGTCCTGTGGGGTCTCTAGGGGGTCCTAGGGGAGCTCTATGGGGTCCTAGGGGAGCTCTAGGGGGCCCTATGGGGTCTACAGGGTTTCTAGGGGAGCTCTGGTGGTCCTAGGGGAGCTCCAGGGGGCCCTATGGGGGCTATAGGGCATCCTATGGTGGTTATAAGGGGGTCCTAGGGAGCTCTGGGGGTCCTGTGTGGGCGCTACGGGGCCCTATGGGGGCTATAGTGGGTCCTATGGTGGTTATAGGTGGCCCTATGGGAGCTCTAGGGCATTCTATGGGGACTATAGAGGGTCATAGAGGAGGTTTAGGGGGTCTATAGGAGCTCTAGGGGGTCCTAGGGGAGTTCTGGGGATTTATAGGAGCTCTAGGGGGTCCTATGGGGGCTATAGAGGGTCCTATGGTGGTTATAGGGGGCCCTAGGGGAGCTCTAGGGCATCCCATGGAGCTCTAGGGAGCCCTATGGAGCTATAGGGGGTCCTAGGGGAGCTCTAGGGGGCCCTATGGGGGCTATAGGGCATCCTATGTGGACTATATGGGGTCCTATGGTGGTTATAGGGGGCCCTAGGGGAGCTCTAGGTGGTCCTATGGGGGCTATAGGGGGCCCTAGGGGAGCTCTAGGGCGTCCTACGGGAGCTCTAGGAGGTCCTAGGGAACTCCGAGCCTCCTCTGAGGCTCTGAGCCTCCTGGACTCAGATATGGGGAGCTGGGAGCCTCCTGGCCTCCTCTACGGGGGCCTCTGAGCCTCCCGGCCTCTGACATGGTGGACTCTGAGCCTCTCCTATGGGGGTAGGGAGCCGCCCGGCCTCCTCTGTGGGGGCCTCTGAGCCTCCTGGACTCCACTATGGACGTCTTTCAGCCTCCTGGCTGTCCCAGCCTTCTTTATGGGGACCTGAGCCTCCCGGCCTCCGATATGGGGGGCCCTGGAGCCTTCTGGCCTCCGATATGGGTGTCTCTGAATCTCCTGGACTCAGATATGGGGAGCTGGGAGCCTCCTGATCTCCTCTATGGGGGCCTCTGAGCCTCCCGGCCTTCGATATGTGGGACTGGGAGCCTCCTGGCCTCCAATATGGGGCCCCTGAGCCTCCCATCCTTCCCTATGGGGGTCTGGGAGCTTCCCAGCCTCATCTACAAGGGCCTCTGAGCCTCCCGGCCTCCTCTGTGCACAACTGGGAGCCTCCCGGCATCCGATATGGGGGGCCCTGGAGCCTCCTGGCCTCCACTACGGGAAACTGGGAGCCTCCGGGCCTCTCATATGGGGGCCTCTGAGCCTCCTGGCTTCTCATATGGGGTCCTCTGAGCCTCCCAGCCTCTGATATGGGGGACTGGGAGCCTCCTGACCTCTCATACAGGAGCCTCTGAGCCTTCGGGCCTCCACCATGGGGGTCTGGGAGCCTCCATTATGGGGACCTAGAGCCTCTGGAACTCCTCTGTGGGGGCTTCTGAGCCTCCTGGCCTCCGCTATGGGGGCCCTGGGGCCTCCCAGCCTCTGATATGGGGACCTAGAGCCTCTCCTATGGGGGTCTGGGAGCCTCCCGGTCTCCTCTACGGGGGCCTCTGAGCCTCCCAGTCTCCTCTATGGGGATCTCTGAGCCTCCTGGACTCCAATATGGGGGACTGGGAGCCTCCCGGCCTCCGATACTGGGGGCCCTGGAGCTTCCTGCCCTCCACTATGGGAAACTGGGAGCCTCCTGGCTTCTCATATGGGGGCCTCTGAGCCTGCTGGACTCGGATATGTGGATCTGGGAGCCTCCCGGCCTCCTCTATGGGGACCTCTGAGCCTCTCCTATGGGGGTCTGGGAGCCTCCGGGCCTCTGCTATGGCAGGTCTCTGAGCTTCCCAGCCTCGTCTACGGGGGCCTCTGAGCCTCTCCTATGGGGGTCTAGGAGCCTCCCGACCTACTCTGTGGGAGCCTCTGAGCATCCTGGCCTCTGATATGAGGACTGGGAGCCTCCTCGACTCTGATATGGGGGGCCTGGAGCCTCTTGACCTCCTCTATGGGGGTCTGGGAGCCTCTAGGCCTCCTCTGTGGGGGCCTCTGAGCCTCCTCTCCTGGACTCCACTATGGACGTCTTTCAGCCTCCTGGCCTCTCATATAGGGGCCTATGACTGTCCCAGCCTTCTTTATGGGAAACTGAGCCTCCTGGAATCGGATATGGGGAGCTAGGAGCCTCCTGGCCTCCGATATGGGGGCCTATGAGCCTCCTGGCCTCCAATACGGGGAGCCCCGGAGCCTTCTGGCCTCCAATATGGGGAGCTGGGAGCCTCCTGGCCTCTCATATTGGGGCCTCTGAGCCTCCTGGACTCTGCTATGGGGAGCTGGGAGTCTCCTGGCCTGCACTATGGGTGCCTCTGAGCCTCCTGGCTTCTCATATGGGGGTCTCTGACCCTCCCAGCCTCCTCCATGGGGGCCTCTGAGCCTCTCCTACGGGGGGCCTCTGAGCCTCTCCTACGGGGGGCCTCTGAGCCTCCCAGCCTCTGATACGGGGGACTGGGAGCCTCTGAGCCTCCTGGCCTCCGCTATGGGGGTCTGGGAGCCTCCGTTATGGGGACCTAGAGCCTCGCGACCTCCTCTGTGGGGGTCTGTGAGCCTCCTGGCCTCCTCTATGGGGGTCTCAGAGTCTCTCCTATGCGGGACCTGGAGCCTCCCGGCCTCCGATATAGGGGGCCCTGGAGCCTCCTGGCCTCCGATATGGGTGCCTCTGAGTCTCCTGGACTCAGATATGTGGAGCTGGGAGCCTCCCGGCCTCCTCTATGGGGTCCTCTGAGTCTCACGGCCTTTGATATGGGGGACCCTGGTGCCTCCCGGTCTCTGATATGGGGGTCTCTGAGCCTCTCCTATGGGGGTCTGGCAGCCTCCCAGCCTCCTCTATGGGGGCCTCTGAGCCTCCTGGCTTCTCATACGGGGGTGTCTGAGTCTCCCATCCTTCTCTATGGGGGCCTCTGAGTGTCCTGGGCTCCGATATGGGGGACGGGGAGCCTCCCAGCCTCATCTATAGGGTCTCTGAGCCTCCTGGACTCCTCCATGGCGTCCTCTGAGCCTCTCCTATGGGAGTCTGGGAGCCTCCCAGCCTCCTCTATGGGGGTCTCTGAGCCTCGTGGACTCCACTACAGGCATCTCTCAGCCTCCTGGCCTCTCATATAGTGGCCTCTGAGTGTCCAAGCCTTCTCTATGTGGGTCTGAGCCTCCTGGACTCGGATATGGGGGGCTGGGAGCCTCCTGGCCTCTCATACAGGAGCCTCCGAGCCTCCTGGCCTCCACCATTGGGGTCTGGAAGTCTCCCAGCCTCCTCTGTGGGGGTCTCTGAACCTCTCCTATGGGGGGCCTGGAGCCTCCTGGAGTCCGCTAAGCGGGGGGCAGTCCTCCTGGACTCTGATATGGGGGTCTCTGAGTCTCCTGGTCTCCGATATGGGGACCTAGAGCCTCTCCTATGGGGGGCTGGGAGCCTCCCAGCCTCTGCTATGGGGGTCTCTGAGGCTCCCGGCCTCCGATATGGGGGGCTGTAGGGAAATGCTGTGCTGAGGATCTGCAGAGCTGAGAAGAGCCTGTGCGGTCGGGACCTAGCAAAGCTCCTGGCAACCAATCAGAACGAGCCTGGAAACCCCTCAGCTGCTTGTAGGGATCAATATCCGCGCACGTCGGTAACAACCGGAGCGAAACCTGACCTCATGTTGAGTCCGTGTCCTGCGATCCGGCTCGGCTCCCGGAAAGGCCGTGCAGTTATCCTGCGCTGGGCCAACAGCCGGTGCCCGAACAGGGACCCGACGGCGGGAACGTTGGGACCCGACGGCAGGGGACCAAACGGCAGGAAAGTTGCTGCGACGGGTGGGAGATCCTGGGTCGCCGCGGCCGGACGGAGGATCCAGGAGCCGGGAAGCGGCGTCCGCTGCGAGGGATTCTCTGCTCCCAATCAGGCCTGGCTGCTGCAAAAGGAAAAAGGGGCAGTTAGAGAGGAATGGGCAGAGAGCCGCGGCCAGGGCTGCCCAGCAGGGCTGCTCAATCCCGGCTTTCAGGTCGCAGGGGAAGCACAACGGGAACGCTGGCTAGGGGATAAGGAAGCAGGCCAAGGCCAGGGCGAATAAAAGAGCTGTTGAACTAAAAGGAGGAGCTGAACAAGCCAGGGGGGCTGGAAGGGTCTCGGTTACATCATTGTCAGCCAATCAGGAGCCTGCGCAGTGACGTCACTAACTGCCACAATCATATAAACGTGCTGCATGCAAGCTAATAAACGAGCAGGATCCTTTAACTGCCATCGAGGGGGCGTCCTGACTCCGGCCGACCTCCTACAGGGGGACATGGAGGGACATGAGGGGACACGGGAGACATGGGGGGACACTGGGGACATGGGGGGACATGGTGGGGACTCGGGGGACATGGGGGGACACATGGAGGGAACACTGGGGGACACGGGGGGACATGGAGGGACACACGGGGACACACAGGGGGACATGCAGGGGACACACGGAGGGACACGCAGGTGACACAGGGGACACGCAGGTGACACACGGGGACACGCAGGGGACACAGGGACACACAGGTGACACATGGGACACACGGGGGATACTGGGGGACACATGGAAGGACACAGAGGGAAACAGAGACACACGGAGGGATACGCAGGTGACACAGGGACACACGGAGGGACACGCAGGTGACACGGGGGACACACGGGTGACACGGGGGACACCCGGGGACACGCGGTGCCCCTCCCGGCGTCCCCGTGCGCCGGCGGCTCCCGCGCCACCTCCTGCAGCAGCCCCAGAGGCTCTCGCAGCGCAGCCCCGCGCAGCCTGCGGCGGGGACGGGCCAGCGCGGCCCCAGGGACCCAACGGCCCGTGTCCCTGCGCGGCCCCCATAGCCTCCACGTTCCCCCTATTCCCCCCTGGATCCCGTGTCCTCCCATGTCCCCATCGCCCCCCTGTGTCCCGTCCCCCCCTCTGTGTCCCCCACCGTGTCCCCACGTGCTCCAGGCGGTTCCACAGGCCCCGGCTCATCCCGTCGCTGCCCAGGGCCCCGCTGAGGCCCCGAGGAGCCGCTGCAGCCCCGGCTGCTCCCGCAGGGGCTCCAGGGCGCCGCGTGGGGGGAGTTAATTGGGGGGGGGGGGGGGGGGTAACGAGCCCTTCGTTAACTCCCTCATTAACCCCCCTCCCATTAACGAGCCCCTTCATTAACCCCACCATTAACACTCCCTCATTAGCGGGCCCTTTCATTAACCCCCTCATTAAGCCCCCGCATTATCTCCCCCCCCCCCACTAAGCGCCCCCGGATCCCGGTTTCCTACCCGGCAGCTCCAGCCCAGCTCCATGCTCTGCGCTGGGGCACGGGGGGGGTCCCAATGTCCCCCTGCGGGTGACACCAACGCCCCCCGTTACCCCAATGTCCCCCTGCGGGGGACACCAGCCCCTCCCCGTTACCCCAATGTTCCCCTGCGGGTGACACCAGCCCGCCCCCCCCGTTACCCCAATGTTCCCCTGCGGGTGACACCAGCTCCCCCCCCCGTTACCCCAATGTCCCTCCGTGGGTAACACCAGCCCCCCCCGGTTACCCCAATGTTCCCCTGCGGGTGACAACAACCCCATCCCCGTGACACGCTGCCGCCGCCTGCGCCCTCAGCTTCCGCTTCCGGCGACCCGCCCCTTCCGCCGCACGTTGCCCTGGTGACGGCTCCGCCAATCGCGCGCATTGCCTCGAGCGACGGCTCCGCCAATGGCAGCGCGTTGCCCCTAGTGACAGTTCCGCCAATCCCGCGCGTTGTCCTCCTCCCGTCTGCGCATGCGCGGCCTTCCCCTTCCCCTTGCAGTACCGATGTTCGGACACGCGATGGCAGCAGTGAGCGCTCCCGACACTCTGCGCATGCGCGGCCTTTCCTTGCTCGTTACCGTACCGATGTTCGGACACCGTTCGGACGATATTTCTAGTAACCAGGAATGTAAATACAAGGGGCTAACCCTATAGTGAAAGCTGGGAGGCTCAGAGGCCCCCACAGAGGAGGCCGGGAGGCTCCCTTCCCCCAAAGGAGGGGCCCCAGGGCCCCTACAGCGGAGTCCAGGAGGCTCAGAGGCCTCCATAGAGGAGGCTGGGAGCTTCAGAGGCCTCCACATGGGCCTCTGAGCCTCCCAGCCTTCACTATGGGAGTCTGGGAGCTTTCCAGCCTCCACTACGGGGGTCTCTGAGCCTCGTGCACTCCTCTACAGGGGACTGGGAGCCTCCCGGCATCCGATATGGGGGGCCATAGGATGCCCTATAGCCCCCATAGGGCCCCCTAGAGCTCCCCTAGGACCCCCTATAACCACCATAGGACCCCATATAGGCCCCATAGGACCCCCTAGAGCTCCTATAGCCCCACTAGAGCTCCTACAGAACTCCCTATAGTCCCCATAGGATACCCTATAGCCCCCATAGGGCCCCCTAGAGCTCTCCTAGGACCACCAGAGCTCCCCTAGGACCCCCTATAGCTCCCATAGGGCCCCCTAGAGCTCCCATGGGACCCTCTAGAGCCACCATAAGGCCCATAGAGCTCCATGGGACGCGCTAGAGCTCCCCTAGGGCCCACTATAACCACCATAGGACCTTCTATAGCCCCCATAGGACCCCCTGAAGCTCCTATAACTCCCCCAGAGCCCCCATAGGATCCCCTAGAGCTCCCCTAGGACCCCCCAGAGCTCCCCTAGGACCCCCTATAACCACCATAGGACCCCCTAGAGCCCCCATAGGACCCCCTAGACCTCCCATACGGTCCCCTATAACCACCATAGGACCCCCTATAGCCCCCATATGGCCCCCTAGAGCTCCCATAGGGCCCCCTATAACCCCCACAGGGCCCCCTAGAGCTCCCATACAACCCCCTATGATCCCCATAGGAACCCCTAGAGCTCTTATAACCCCCCTAGAGCTCCTATAGGATCCCCTCTAGTCCCTATAGGATGCCCTAGAGCTCCCATACGGCTACCTATAACCTCCATAGGACCCCCTATAGCCCCCATAGGGCCCCCTAGCGCCCGCACAGGACCCCCAGAGCTCCCCTAGAACGCCCTATAGCCCCCAGAGAGCCTCCTAGAACTTCCATAGGATGCCCTAGAGCTCCCCTAGGGCCCCCTATAAACAACATAGGGCCCCCTAGAGCTCCCACGGGACCCCCTAGAGGCCCCTTATGACCCCCTAGAGGTTCTATAGACCCCCTAGAACTCCAATAGGACCCTCTACAGTGCCCATAGGATGCACTAGAGCTCCCATAGGGTCCCCTATTACTTCCATAGGACCCCCTATAGTCCGCATAGGGCACCCTAGAGCCCCCACAGGACACCCAGAGCTCCCCTAGGACCCCCTAAAACCACCATAGGACCCTGTATAGACCCCATAGGACCCCCTAGAGCTCCTATAGACCCCCTAGAGCTCCTATAGGACCCCCTGTAGTCCCCATAGGATGCCCTAGAGCTCCCATAGGGCACACTATAACCACCATAGGATCCTCTATAGCCGCCATAGGACACCCTAGAACTCCCCCAGCGCGCCCTATAACCACCATAGGACCCCCAGAGCTACCATAGGACCCCCTAGAGCCCCCACAGGGCCCCCTAGAACTCCCTTAAGGCCCCCGATAACCACCATATGACACTCTATAGCCCCCATAGGACCCTCTAGACCTCCCATAGTACCCCCTATAGCTCCCATAGGAACTCCTAGAGCTCCTATTGCCCCCCTAGAGCTCCTATAGGATCCCCTATATTCCCCATAGGGCGTCCCAGAGCTCCCCTAGGGCCCCCTATAACCACCATAGGACCCCATATAGGCCCCATAGGACCCACTAGAGCTCCTATAGCCCCCCTAGAACTCCTATAGCACCCCCTATAGTCCCCATAGGATGCCCTATAGCCCCCATAGGGCTACCTAGAGCTCCCCTAGGACCCTCTAGAGCCCCCATAAGGCCCCCTATAGCCCCCACCAGACCTCCTAGAGCTCCCATAGGATGCCCTAGAGCTCCCCTAGGGCCCACTATAACCACCATAGGATGCCCTATAGCCCCCATAGGGCCCACTAGAGTTCCCCTAGAAGCCCCAGAGCTCCCCTAGGATCCCCAATAGCCCCCATAGGACCCCCTAGAGCTCCTATAGCCCCCCTAGAGCTTCTATAGGATCCCCTATAGTCCCCATAGGATGCCCTAGAGCTCCCATAGGGACACCTATAACCACCATAGGACCCCGTATAGGCCCCATAGGACCGCCTAGAGCTCCTATAGGACTCCCTATAGTCCCCATAGGATGCCCTATAGCCCCCATAGGGCCCCCTAGAGCTCCCCTAGAACCCCCAGAGCTCCCCTAGGAGCCCCTATAACCTCCATAGGACCCCCCAGAGCTCCCCTAGGACTCCCTAGAGCCCCCATAGGACCCCCCTAGAGCTCCTATAGACCCCCTAAACCTCCTATATGACCCTCTACAGTCCCCATAGGATGCCCTAGAGCTCCCATAGGGTCCCCTATAACCACCATAGAACTCCCAATAGCCCCCATAGGGCCCCCTACAGGTCCCATAGGACTCCCAGAGCTCCCCTAGGACCCCCTATAGCCCCCACAGGACCCCCTATAGCCCGCATAGGACCCCCTAGAGCTTCACGGGACGCCCTAGAGCTCCCCTAGGACACCCTATAACACCCATAGGGCCCCCTAGAGCTCCCAGAGGACCCCCTAGATCCCCCAGAGGACCCTCTATAGTGCCCATAGGATGCCCTAGAGCTCCCATAGGGCCCCCTATAACCACCACGGGACCCTCTATAGGCCCCATAGGACCACCTAGAGCACCTATAGCCCCCCTAGAGCTCCTATAGCACCCCCTATAGTCCTCATAGGATGCCCTATAGCCCCTATATGGTCCCCTAGAGCTCCCCTAGGACCACCAGAGATCCCCTAGGACCCCTATAGCTCCCATAGGGCTCCCTAGAGCTCCCCTAGGACCCTCTAGAGCCCCCATAGGACCCCTAGAGCTCCTACAGACCGCCTAAACCTCCTATATGACCCTATAGAATCCCCATAGGATGCCCTAGAGCTCCCATAGGGTCCCCTATAACCACCATAGGACCCCCTATAGCCCCCACAGGGCCCTCTAGAGTTCCCATAGGACCCCCTATGGCCCCCATAGGAACCCCTAGAGTTCTTATAACCCCCTTAGAGCTCCTATAGGATCCCTATAGTCCCCATAAGATGCCCTAGAGCTCCCCTAGGTCCACCTATAACCACCATAGGACCCACTAGAGCCCCCATAGGGCCCCCTGGCGTCCCCAGAGGACCCCCAAGCTCCCCTAGGACCCCCTATAACCACAAGAGGATGCCCTATAGCCCCCATAGGGCCCCCTAGAACTCCCATAGGACCCCCTAGAGCTCCCCTAGGGCCCCCTATAACCACCATAGGGCCTCCTATAACCACCATAGGGCCCCCAAGGACTCCCCCAGCGTGCCCTATAACCACCATAGGACCCCCAGATCTCCCATAGGACCCCCTATAGCCACCATAGGACCCACTATAACCCCCATAGGGCCCCCTAGAGTGCCCATAGGGCCTCCTAGAAACCCCACGGGATCTCCAGAGCTCCCCTAGGACCCTCTATAGCCCCCATACGACCCCCTAGAGCTCCCCTAGGACCGCCAGAGCTCCCATAGTACCCCCTATAGCTCCCATAGGAACTCCTAGAGCTCCTATAACCCCCCTAAAGCTCCTATAAGATCCCCTATATTCCCCATAGAATACCCTAGAGTTCCCCTAGGGCCCCGTATAACCACCATAGGACCCCCTAGAGCCCCCATAGGATCCCCTAAGCTCCCCTAGGACCCCATATAGCCTCCATAGGGCCCCCTAGAGCTCCCATAGGACCCCCTGTAGCCACGATAGGACCCCCTTGAGTTCTATAGGATTCTCTATAGTCCCCATAGGATGCCCTAGAGCTCCCATAGGGCCCCCTAGAGCGCCCACAGGACCCCCAGAGCTCTCCTAAGACCCCATATAGCCTCCATAGGGCCCCCTGGAGCTCCCATAGCATGCCCTAGAGCCCCGCTAGGACACCCTGTAGCCCCTATAGGACCCCCTAGAGCTCTTATAGACCCCCTATAGACCCCATAGGATGCCCTAGAGCTCCCATAGGGCACACTATAACCACCATAAGACCCTCCATAGCCCCCCTAGGATCCCCAGATCTCCCCTAGGACCCCCTAGAGCCCCCATAGGACCCCCAGAGCTCCCATAGGACCCCCTATAGCCCCCATCGGGCCCCCTAGAGCTCCCTTAGGGCCCCCTATAGGCACCATAGGACCCACTATAGCCCCCATAGGGCCCCCTAGAGACCGCAAGGGATCCCCATAGCTCCCCTACGACCCCCTATAGCCCTCAACGGGCCTCCTAGAGCTCCCATAGGATGCCCTAGAGCTCCCCTAGGGCCCCCTATAACCACCATAGGATGCCCTATAGCCCCCATAGGACCCCCTAGAGTTCCCCTAGGACTCCCCAGAGCTCCCCTAGGACCCTCTATAGCCCCCATAGGACGCCCTAGAGCTCCCCTAGGGCCCACAATAACCACCATAGGACCCCATATATGCTACATAGGACCCCCTAGAGCTCCTATAGCCCCCCTAGAGTTCCTATAGGACCCCCTATAGTCCCCATTGGATGCCCTATAGCCCCCCTATGGCCCCCTAGAGCTCCCCTAGGACCCCCAGAGCTCCCCTAGAACCCCCTATAACCACCATCGGACCCCGTGTCCCCGCAGGCTTCACCTACTTTTACAAGGGCGGCCGCTATTGGCAGTTCGACAACCAGCAGCTCCACGTCTCCCCGGGCTACCCCAAGTCGGTGCTCCGCGATTCGCTGGGCTGCGGCCGGGGGGGCGGGGCCCCGACCGAGGCCGCGCCCCGGAGGGGGGCGGGGACACCGAGGTCATCGTCATCGAGGTCGGGGGCGGGGCCGCGCTGCCATTGGCCCTGGCGCTGGCGGCAGCGGCGCTGGCGGCCGCGGGGGGGGTCGTGTGGGGGCGGCGCCGCGGGGCCCCCCGGCCCCTCCTCCGCTGCCAGCTCTCGCTGCTGCCGCGCGTCTAGCCCCGCCCACCGCCCCCGCGGGCCCCGCCCACCTCCTCCAGGCCCCTCCCACCTCCTCCAGGCCCCGCCTACTGCACCCTTTTTCCTGGCAGGACCCTGGAGTTGGGGGCGGAGCTTTGAGACACCGCCCCCATTGAGGCCCCGCCCCCTCCTCCTTTCCACGCACCCCCCCCCCCCCCCCCCCCGTGGTACGGGAGGGGGGGAACGAGGAGCTGCGGGTCACGTGACCCCCGCTCATAGACGAGGGCGGGACTTAAAGGGGGCGGGGCTCACTACAGGGAGGGGCTTCCCCTGCACACGAGGTCTATGCAAATAGGGGGTGGGGCGAGCAGGGTGGGCTCATGCAAATGAGGGGCAGCGCTATGCAAACGAGGGGGCGGGGCCCATTGTACATAAGGGACTTTTTGGGGGGGTTTTTTAAGGTTTTTATTTTCGTTTTTTTTTACTATTTTCGTTTTTTTTTTAATGGGGGGGTTAGGGGCTCCTCCCCTCCCTTCCCCCCCAACCACTTCCTGCTGGGCGGGACTTGGGGGGCGGGGGGGAGGGGCCGCGCCGGGGCCCCTCCCTTCCCCCTCCCCCCCCCATTGCGTGGGGGAGGGGCTAGGGGCACCACGGCACGAGCGCGTCGAACAGTTAATAATTAATTAATAATAATTAGTAAAGAAACGTCCCGGAACGGAGCAGTGCGAGAACCAAGGTGGGGGGGGGCGGGAGGGGCCCCGGCGTCCGGCCTCCTCAGTGGTCGTCGCGGCGCGGGGGGGCGGCGGCGGCGTCCAGGGATTGGCTGAGCAGGACGACGCGGCGCTGCGGGGGGCGGGGGGGCGGTGAGGGGGGGCCCGGTGTCCCGGTACCCCCCAGTGTCCCGGTACCCCCCCGTTGTCCCCCCTCACTCACTCACCACGAAGGCCTCGTTCTCCTGCAGGCGCCGCGTCTGCCCCTTCCAGAGCGGCGCCGGGCGCCCGTCTGGGGGGCGGGGTTAACGGAGAGGGCGGGGTTAACGGAGGGGGAGAGGTTACCGGGGGGGCGGGGTTACCGGAGGGGGCGGGGCTCACCCGCGAACGACCAATCCGGGAGGTCGCGCAAGGGGCCGTATGCGGCCGCGCTGGCGGCGAGGCCCTACCTGGAACACCGGGAAGGGGGCGGGGCGGTGAGGGGGCCCCGGCGTCCGGGCTCTGACCCCCGCCCCGCCCTTCCCCCCCCCCCCCCCCCCCCGCGCTCACCGCTCTCTCCAGGCGCCCACGCGCTCCGGCCGCGGTGGGGGGAGGCGCTGGCTCCGCCCACTCAGCTCCGCTGTGGGGGAGAGGGCGTGGTCAGAGAGGCCCCGCCCCCTCCGCAGGCCCCGCCCGCCCCGTCCCGGTAACCCCCGCCGCTGCCGAGCCGCAGGCTCCTGCGCGCCGCCATGACCGCCTGCGCCGGAAGTGCCGCGCACCGGAAGTTCCCGCCCCGCTGCTCTGCGCCTCCTCCGGCCGTGGGCGCCGCCATCTTGTCGTACGGTAGTAATTCCCGGGCTGTCCCGCTCGCGCTCCTCCCTTTCCCTCCCGAGAATTCCCGCCCTGCCGCAGGAAAACGCCCGATCCCGGGATAGAGACGACGTCCCGCTCGGGGCGCACCGGGACGGACGGAGCAGCTCCCCGGGGCTGGGCAGGGCAGGACTCGAACCCGCGGTGGGCGAGAGCGGCGGCCCGGGCCATGGAGCGTGGGGAGAACGGGCGCGCGCCGGGGCTGGAGCGGTGGCGGGGAGGGAGCGTCTTAGTCAGATCATTGTCTACCAATTAAGAGCCTTTGTATTTACATCACGGGTTACTAGAATTATCGTCCGAACGGTGTCCGAACATCGGTACTGCAATGGGGGGGGGGGCGCACGCGCAGTGCGTTGAGAGGGCTCACTGCTGCCATCGCGTGTCTGAAAATCGGTACTGCAATAGCCGGGGAAAGGCTGCGCATGCGCAGAGCGTCGGGAGGGCTCACTGCTGCCATCGCGTGTCCGCACATCGGTAGTGCAACGGGGAGGGGGATGCTGCGCATGCGCAGAGCGTCCGGAGCGCTCACTGCTGCCATCCAGTGTCCGAAAATCGGTACTGCAACGGGGAGGGAGAGCCGGCGCATGCGCAGAGCGTCGGAGCGCTCACTGCTGCCGTCGCGTGTCCGAAAATCGGTACTGGAACGGGCAGGGGAGGGTCTCAGTCAGATCATTGTCTACCAATTGGGAGCCTTTGTATTTACATCACTGGTTACTAGAATTATCGTCCGAACGGTGTCCGAATACTGGTACTGCAATAGGGAGGGGGAGGCGGCGCATGCGCAGAAGGGAGGAGGGCAACGCGCCGCCATTGGCGGAGCCGTCGCTCGGGGCAACGCGCCGCCATTGGCGGAGGCGTCGCTGGGGGCAACGCGCCGCCATTGCCGGAGCCGTCGCTCGGGGCACCAGCCCCCCCCCCCGTTACCCCAATGTCCTCCGTGGGTGACACCAACCCCGTCCCCGTGACCGGAAGGCGCCGCCACCGCTGCAACCGCCTGCGCCCTCAGCTTCCGCTTACGGCGACCCGCCCCTTCCGCCGCACGTTGCCCTGGTGACGGCTCCGCAATCGCGCGCATTGCCTCGAGCGACGGCTCCGCCAATGGCAGCGCGTTGCCCCTAGTGACAGTTCCGCCAATCCCGCGCGTTGTCCTCCTCCCGTCTGCGCATGCGCGGCCTTCCCCTTCCCCTTGCAGTACCGATGTTCGGACACGCGATGGCAGCAGTGAGCGCTCCCGACACTCTGCGCATGCGCGGCCTTTCCTTGCTCGTTACCGTACCGATGTTCGGACACCGTTCGGACGATATTTCTAGTAACCAGGAATGTAAATACAAGGGGCTAACCCTATAGTGAAAGCTGGGAGGCTCAGAGGCCCCCACAGAGGAGGCCGGGAGGCTCCCTTCCCCCAAAGGAGGGGCCCCAGGGCCCCTACAGCGGAGTCCAGGAGGCTCAGAGGCCTCCATAGAGGAGGCTGGGAGCTTCAGAGGCCTCCACATGGGCCTCTGAGCCTCCCAGCCTTCACTATGGGAGTCTGGGAGCTTTCCAGCCTCCACTACGGGGGTCTCTGAGCCTCGTGCACTCCTCTACAGGGGACTGGGAGCCTCCCGGCATCCGATATGGGGGGCCATAGGATGCCCTATAGCCCCCATAGGGCCCCCTAGAGCTCCCCTAGGACCCCCTATAACCACCATAGGACCCCATATAGGCCCCATAGGACCCCCTAGAGCTCCTATAGCCCCACTAGAGCTCCTACAGAACTCCCTATAGTCCCCATAGGATACCCTATAGCCCCCATAGGGCCCCCTAGAGCTCTCCTAGGACCACCAGAGCTCCCCTAGGACCCCCTATAGCTCCCATAGGGCCCCCTAGAGCTCCCATGGGACCCTCTAGAGCCACCATAAGGCCCCTAGAGCTCCATGGGACGCGCTAGAGCTCCCCTAGGGCCCACTATAACCACCATAGGACCTTCATAAGCCCCCAAAGGGCCCAATAGAGCTCCCCTAGGACCCCCTACAGCTCCACAGGACGCCCTAGAGCTCCCCTAGGACACCCTATAACCCCTATAGGGCCTCCTAGAGCTCCCATAGGACCGCCTAGAGCCCCCTTATGACCCCCTAGAGGTTCTATAGACCCCCTAGAACTCCAATAGGACCCTCTACAGTGCCCATAGGATGCCCTAGAGCTCCCATAGGGTCCCCTATAACTTCCATAGGACCCCCTATAGCCCCCATTGGGCCCCCTAGAGGCCCCACAGGACCCCCAGAGCTCCCCTAGGACCCCCTATAACCACCATAGGACCCCGTATAGGCCCCATAGGACCACCAAGAGCTCCTATAGCCCCCCTAGAGCTCCTATAGGACCCCCAATAGTCCCCATAGGATGCCCTATAGCCCCCATAGGGCCCCCTAGAGTTCCCCTAGGACCCCCAGAGCTCCACAGGACCCCCTATAGCCCCCATAGGGCGCCCTACAGCTCCCCTAGGGCCCCCTAAAACCACCATAGGACCCCATATAGGCCCCATAGGACACCCTAGAGCTACTATAGCCCCCCTAGAACTCCTATAGGACCCCCTATAGTCCCCATAGGATGCCCTATAGCCCACATAGGGCCCCCTAGAGCTCCGCTAGGACTCCCTATAGCTCCCATACGGCTCCCTAGAGCTCCCCTAGGACCCTCTAGAGCCCCCATAGAACCCCTAAACCTCCTATATGACCCTCTATAGTCCCCAGAGGATGCCCTAGAGCTCCCATAGGGTCCCCTATAAAGACCATAGGACCCACTATAGCCCCCATAGGGCCTCCTAGAGACCCCACAGGACCCCCCAGAGCTCTCCTAGGACCCCCTATAGCCCCCACCGGGCCTCCTAGAGCTCCCATAGGATGCCCTAGAGCTCCCCTATGACCCCCGATATCCACCATAGGATGCCCTATAGCCCCCATAGGGCCCCCTAGAGTTCCCCTAGGACTCCCTAGAGCTCCCCTAGGATCCCCAATAGCCCCCATAGGGCCCCCTAGAGCTCCCATAGGACCCCCTAGAGCCCCCTTAGGACCCCCTAGAGCTCCTATAGCCCCCCTAGAACTCCTATAGGACCCCATATAGTCCCCATAGGATGCCCTAGAACTCCCATAGGGCACACTATAACCACCATAGGAACCCCTATAACCCCCATAGGACCCCCTAGAGCCCCCACAGGACCCCCAGAGCTCCCCTAAGACCCCCTATAACCACCATAGGACCCTCTATAGCCCCCATAGGACCCCCAAGAGTTCCTATAGGACCCATTGTAGACCCCATAGTATGCCCTAGAGCTCCCATAGGGCACACTATAACCACCATAGGACCCTCTATACCGGCCATAGGATCTCCTAGAACTCCCCCAGGGCCCCCTATAACCACCATAGGACCCCCTATAGCCCCCCTAGGACTCCCAGAGCTCCCATAGGACACTCTATAGCCCCCATAGGACCCCCTAGACCTCCCATAGTACCCCCTATAGCTCCCATAGGAACTCCTAGAGCTCCTATTGCCCCCCTAGAGCTCCTATAGGATCCCCTAGAGCTCCCCTAGGACCCCCTATAGCCCCGATAGAACGGCCTAGAGCTTCTATAGGATTCTCTATAGTCCCCATAGGATGCCCTAGAGCTCCCAAAGGGACCCCTAGAGCCCCCACAGGACCCTCATAGCTCCCCTAGGACACCATATAGCCCCCATAGGACACCCCAGACCTCCCATAGGACCAGCAGGAGCTCCCCTAGGACCCCCTATAACCCCCATAGAACCCTCTATAGCCCCCATAGGACCCCCTGAAGCTCCTATATGTCCCCCAGAGCCCCCATAGGATCCGCTAGAGCTCCCCTAGGAGCCCCCAGAGCTTCCCTAGGACCCCCTATAAACCCCATAGGACCCTCTAGAGCTCCCAGAGGTCCCCCTAGAACCCCCATAGGACCCCCTAGATCTCCTATAGACCCCGTAAACCTCCTATATGACCCTCTATATTCCCCATAGGATGCCCTAGAGCTACCATAGGGTCCCCTATAACCAACATAGGATCCCCTATAGCCCCCATAAGGCCCCCTAGAGCTCCCATAGGACCTCCAAGAGCTCCCCTCGGACCCCCTATAACCCCACAGGGACCCTAGAGTTCCCATAGGACCCCCTATGGCCCCCATAGGAACTCCTAGAGCTCTTATAACCCCCTAGAGCTCCTATAGGATCCCCTATAGTCCCCATAGGATGCCCTAGAGCTCCCATAGGGCCACCTATAACCACCATAGGACCCCATATAGGCTCCATAGGACCTCCTAGAGGTCCTATAGGACTCCCAATAGTCCCCATAGGATGCCCTATAGCCCCCATAGGGCCCCCTAGAGCTCCCCTAGGACCCCCCAGAGCTCCCCTAGGACCCCCTATAACCCCTATAGGGCCCCCTAGAACTCCCATAGGACTTCCTAGAGCCCCCATAGGAACCCATAGAGCTCCTAATGGCCCCCTAGAGCTTCTATAGGATCCCCTATAGTCCCCATAAGATGCCCTAGAGCTCCCATAGGGCCACCTATAACCGCCATAGGACCCCTAAGAGCCCCCATATGGCACTCTAGAGGACCCACAGGACCCCCAGAGCTCCCCTAGGACCTCCTAGAGCTCCCCTACGACACCCACAGCTCCCCTAGGACCCCCTATAGCCCCCATAGGACCACCTAGAGCTCCCCTAGGGCCCCCTATAACCACCACAGGATGCCCTATAGCCCCCATAGGGCCCCCTAGAGTTCCCCTAGGACCCCCAGAGCTCCCCTAGGACCCCCTATAGCCCCCATAGGGCCCCCTAGGACTGCCCTAGAACCCCCTAGAGCTCCCATAGGGCCCCCTAGAGCTCCCATAGGGCCCCCTAGAGCTCCCATAGGACCCCCTGGAGCTCCCATAGGACCCCCTATAAGCACGATAGGACCCTCTATAGCCCCATAAGACCCCTAGAGCTCCCCTAGGACCCCCTATAGCCCCCATAGGACCCCCTATAGCCCCCATAGGACCCCCTAGAGCTCCTATAGACCCCCTAGAGCTCCTATAGAATCCCCTATATTCCCCATAGAACGCCCTAGAGCTCCCATAGGGCCCCCTATAACCATCATAGGACCCCTTATTGCCCCCATGGGGCCCCCTAGAGCTCCCCTAGGACTCCCTAAAGTCCCCATAGGACCCCCTAGGGCCCCCTATAAACACCCTAGGAACCCCTATAGCCGGCATAAGACCCCCTAGAGCTCCCATAGGACCCCCCAGAGCTCCTATAGACCCCCTAAACGTCCTATATGACCCTCTATAGTCCCCATAGGATGCCCTATAGCCCCCATAGTACCCCCTAGAGCTCCCCTAGGACCCCCAGAGCCCCCATAGCACCCCCTATAGCCCCCATAGGACCCCATATAGGCCCCATAGGACCCCCTAGAGTTCCTATAGCCCCCCTAGAGCTCCTATAGGACCCCCTATAGTCCCCATAGGATGCCCTAGAGCTCCCATAAGGCCCCCTAGTGCTCCATGGGACGCCCTAGAGCTCCCCTAGCGCCCCCTATAACCACCATAGGACCCTCTATAGTCCCCATAGGAACCCCTGAGGCTCCTATAACTCCCCCAGAGCCCCATAGGACCCCCCAGAGCTCCCCTAGGACCCCCCAGAGCTCCCCTAGGACCCCCTATAACCACCATAGGACCCCCTAGAGATCCCATAGGACCCCCTAGAGCTCCCATAGGACTCCCTAGAGCTGCTCTAGACCCCCTAAACCTCCTATATGACCCTCTATAGTCCCCATAGGATGCCCTAGAGCTCCGATCGGGTCCCCTATAACCACCGTAGGACCCCCTATAGCCTGAATAGGGCCCCCTAGAGTTCCCATAGGATCCCCTAGAGCTCCCCAAGGACCCCCTATAACCCCCATAGGGCCCTCTAGAGCTCCCATAGGACCCCATATGGCCCCCATAGGAACCCCTAGAGCTCTTATAGCCCCCCTAGAGCTCCTATAGGATCCCCTATAGTCCCCATAGGATGCCCTAGAGCTTCCAAAGGGCCACCTATAGCCCCCATAGGACCCACTATAGCCCCCATAGGACCCACTATAGCCCCCATAGGACCCCCCAGAGCTCCCATAGGACCCCCTAGAGCTCCCATAGGGCCTCCTAGAGCTCCCATAGGATGCCCTATAGCCCCCATAGGACCCCCTAGAGCTCCTATAGACCCCCTAGAGCTCCTATAGGACCCCCTATAGTCCCCATAGGATGCCCTAGAGCTCCCATAGGGAACACTATAACCACCGTAGAACCCTCTATAGCCCCCATAGGACCCCCTAGAGCTCCTATAGACCCCCTAGAGCTCCTATAGGACCCCCTAGAGCCCCCATAGGGCCCCCTAGAGCTCCCCTAGGGCCCCCTATAACCACCATAGGAGCCCATATAGGCCCCATAGGACCCCCTAGAGCTCCTATAGTCCCCCTAGAGCTCCTGTAGGATCCCCTATAGCCCCCGTAGGATGCCCTAGAGCTCCCATAGGGCTACGTATAACCACCATAGGACCCCTAAGAGCCCCCATAGGGCTCCCTAGAGGCCCCATACAGGACCCCCAGATCTCCCCTAGGACCCCCTATAGCCCCCATAGGACCAACTAGAGCTCCCGTAGGGCCCCTATAAGCACCATAGGATGCTCTATAGCCCCCATTCGGCACCCTAGAGCCCCCACAGGAACCCCAGAGCTCCCCTAGGACCCCCTATAGCCCCCATAGAGTCCCCTAGAGCTCCCCTAGGGCACGATATAACCACCATAGGAGTCCATATAGGCCCCATAGGACCCCCTAGAGCTCCTATAGCCCCCCTAGAGCTCCTATAGGACCCCCTATAGTCCCCAGTAGATGCCCTATAGCCCCCATAGCGCCCCCTAGAGCTCCTATAGCCCCCCTAAACCTCCTATATGACCCTCTATAGTCCCCATAGGATGCCTTAGAGCTCCCATAGGGTCCCCTATAACCACCACAGGACCCACTATAGCCCCCAGAGGGCCCCCTAGAGCCCCCACAGGACCCCCAGAGCTCCGCTAGGACCCCCTATAGCCCACATAGGAACCCCTAGAGCTCCTATAGGATCCCCTATAGTCCCCATAGGATTCCCTAGAGCTCCTCTAGGACCCCCTATAACCACCATATAATGCCCTGTAGCCCCCATAGGGCCCCCTGCAGCTCCCCTAGGACCCGCAGAGCTCACCTAGAACCCCTATAGCCCCCATAGGGCCCCCTAGAAATCCCCTAGGACCCCATAGAGCTCCCCTAGAACCCCCTATAGCCCCCATAGGACCCCCTAGAACTCCCATAGGACCCCCTACAGCGCCCATAGGACCCCCTAGAGCTCCCCTAGGACCCGCTATAACCCTCATAGTGCCCCTAGAGCTACCATAAGGCCCCCTATAGTCCCCACCGGACCGCCAGAGCTCCCAGAGAACCCCCTATTGCCCACATAGGGCCCCCTAGAGCTCCCATAGGAACCCCTAGAGCTCCTATAGCCCCCTAGATCTCCTATAGGACCCTCTATAGTGCCCATAGGATGCCCTAGAGCTCACATAGGGTCCCCTATATCCTCCATAGGACCCCCTACAGCCCGCATAGGGCCCCCTAGAGCCCCCACAGGACCCCCAGAGCTCCCCTAGGACCCCCTATAACCACCATAGGACCCTCTATAGCACCATAGGACCCTCTATAGCACCATAGGACCCCCTATAGCCCCCACTGGACCCCCTAAAGCCCCCATAGAACCCCCTAAAGCCCCCATAGGACCCCCTAGAGCTGCACGGGACCCCCTAGAGCTCCCCTAGGACCCCCTAGAGCCCCTTTAGGACCCCCGAGAGCTTCTATAGGACCCTCTATAGTGTTGATACGATGCCCTAGAGCTCCCATAGGGTCCCCTATAACTTCCATAGTACCCCCTATAGCCTGCATAGGGCCTCCTAGTCCTCCCCTAGGGCCCCCTATAACCAACATAGGACCCTCTATAGCCCCCTTATGACCCCCTAGAGCTTCTATAGACCCCCTAGACCTCCTATAGGACCCTCTGTAGTGCCCATAGGATGCCCTAGAGCTCCCATAGTGTCCCCTATAACTTCCATAGGACCCCCTATAGCCTGCATAGGGCCTCCTAGAGCTCCCATAGGATGCCCTAGAGCTCCCCTAGGACCCCCTATAACCACCATAGGACCCTCTATAGCCCCCATAGGACCCCCTAGAGCTCCTATAGACCCCCTAAAGCTCCTATAGGACCCCCTGTAGTCCCCATAGTATGCCCTAGAGCTCCCATAGGGCACACTATAACCACCATAGGATCCCCTAGAACTCCCCCAGGGCCCCCTATAACCACCATAGGACCCCCTATAGCCCCCCTAGGACCCCTAGAGCTCCCATAGGACACTCTATAGCCCCCATAGGACCCCCTAGACCTCCCATAGTACCCCGTATAACTCCCATAGGAACTCCTAGAGCTCCTATAGGATCCCCTATATTCCCCATAGAATGCCCTAGAGCTCCCATAGGGCCCCCTATAACCATCATTGGACCTCTTATTGCCCCCATAGGACCCCCTAGAGCCCCCATATGACCCCCTAGAGCTTCATGGTACGCCCTAGAGCTCCCCTAGGGCCCCCTATAACAGCCATAGGACCCTCCATATCCTCCATAGGACCCCCTAGAGCTCCTAGAGCCCCCCTAGACCTCCTATAGGACATTCTATAGTGCCCATAGGATGCCCTAGAGCTCCCATAGGGTCCCCTGTAATCTCCATAGGACCCCCTATAGCCCGCATAGGGCCCCCACAGAGCCCCCACAGGAACCCCTAGAGCTCCTATAGCCCCCTTTAGCGACGGTTCGGCCAATGGCGGCGCGTTGCCCCTAGTGACGGCTCCGCCAATGGCGGCGCGTTGCCCCTAGTGACGGCTCCGCTAATGGCGGCGCGTTGCCCCCGGCGACGGTTCCGCCAATGGTGGGACGTTGCCCCTAGTGACGGTTCCGGCAATGGCGGCGCGTTGCCCCTGGCGACGGATCCGCCAATGGTGAGGCGTTGCCACCAGCGGCGGCTCGGCCAATGGCGGCGCGTTGCCCCCGGCGACGGCTCGGCCAATGGCGGCACGTTGCCCCTAGTGACGGCTCCGCCAATGGCGGCGCGTTGCCCCCGGCGACGGCTCCGCCAATGGCGGCGCGTTGCCCCTAGCGACGGCTCCACCAATGGCGGCGCCTTTCCCCCGGCGACGGCTCCGCCAATGGCGGCGCGTTGCCCCTGGCGACGTATCCGCCAATGGTGGGGCGTTGCCCCTAGTGACGGCTCCGATAATGGCGGCGCGTTGCCACCGGCGATGGTTCCGCCAATGGCGGCGCGTTGCCCCCAGACATATCCCTGTGGGGTCTCTCAAATTGCTGGGGGACGCAGCCCCCCTTTTATCCTAATTTCCCGACCGAGGGACGCCCTCTCCTTTTCCCCATTGGCCAAGGTACTCAGAAGTTACAGCCTTCCCGGTCCGCCTACACCGAACTCCGGCCTCCCGCCATCTGTTCTCACCTGAACTCACCAACTCCTTTGTCCCCTTTGCTGAAGAATGTGGGGGAATTGCCCTATTTCCCTCCTTTGTAAAGGCCCCCATCTCCTTGCAGATGGCTCTTTTTGTCCTTCTCGGCTCATGGCTCCACTCTGTCTCCCCTCCCTCCACTCAGCCTCCCCTCCCTTTGTCCTGCTCTTCAGCCAAACTGTGGAGAAACCTCCTTATTGATGAATACAGAAACTTGAGCATTCTGCTCAAGCTCACAGCCACCCTGCCCGCCTGGTACCTGTCTGCCCCAAACAGCTCCGTCCCTGGTGCAGTGTGTGTGTGTACACGGGTTGTGCGTGCTCAGTGCGCCTGTGTGCAGGTGTGTGTGCATGCACAGTGTGTGTGATTGGGTGTGTGCGTGGGGGGTGTGCTCGTGCACGTGTAGCTTGTGCACGTGGGCAGGGCGGGCTCGTACACGCGTGCCCAGAGCTCGCGTACGTGCGCCTTGAGCCTGCGCATGCGCGGGCTGCTCCTGTGCACGCAGGCGCGCAGGGTCGGGGCTCGCAAGCCCGGCGGTGCCCGCCCCGCCAAGACGACGCCTCGCGATTGGTCGCCGGGCGAGGTAGGTTGCTAGGCAACGGCGCCGCTCCTGCTGCGCGTCTTGGTGTCGCCGTCATGTCGGCGCGGACGCTGCCGCTGCTCTTCCTCAACCTGGGAGGCGAGATGCTCTACATCCTGGACCAGCGCCTGCGTGCGCAGAGCATCCCCGGCGAGAAGGCCCGGAAAGGTGAGGCAGGCCGGGCCAGGACCGGAACCGGGCAGGGCCGGGTTGGGCGGTGGAGCTGCAGGCGCCGCCGCAGGGGCAGGGCCCAGCGCAGCAGCGGCCTCCGGCCGGGCCGGATGGCGGGAGCTTCGCGTGGGTCCTTGCGTGTGTCCGTGTCGGCGCCGGGAGCTGCGTGTCCATATTCCTGCTGATCTCGGGCGTTGCTGACTCCCGACACAACTGAGGGGTCTGAGATGATCTCCAGAACTGCGGGAATGGTATTTGGAGATGCTGCTGAGGGTGGCTGCTTCCCAAGAGGAGATTAAATTATATTCACGTCATATATTTTGCCATCCCCATCCAAAGGGGAAATCTGCACCATTGCTTAGAGCTTGAAACACCTTGACTTCCTAAGACAATGGTCACATTTTGGTGACCTCATGAAACAGAGGTGACCTCCTCATGAAACAGAGGAACAAATATAAATATACTTCATACGCTTACTGTGCCATTATTAGAAGGATACTTCAAAGGTCGTGCAACTTCACAGTGTCTGTTGTCTAAGGTCGGGGCCAAGTAATTCCCTCACCAGAGTTAACACCTGAATTGCAGTAGTTGATGACGGGCTTTTCTTGCTATAGATTTGAAGTAAAACCTTTTGCGTTAAACATCTTCCATGATGCTTCCTCAGTAAGGACTGCTAGGATGTAACCTGTATTCACCTCCTCAAGAAAATCGTTATGCTGTATAAGCTAAAGATCGGTAAACTTAATTCAAGAAAATTAAACGCATGCCTGCAGCTGGGGAAGGAAAAGAAAAGAGCAGTAACTTGCAAAGTGTGTGCCAGTACAGTAGGAAATGTTTTTGTACTTGTTTCAGAGGTTGATACTCCAGGAATCTGCTTTTGGAACTCAAAATTGATCACCTCAATCCAGGCCCTGAACTGTTGCAGGAAGAGTAGTGTTTCTTCTTATGCAGACAGGGGTAGTTTCTTGTTCTTCTCTTTTGTTTTGTTTTAATGCCTGCAAGGAAAAAGATCATATGCAATTATGAAAGTTTTCAAGTAAAATAAAGTGGTTCCTGAGACCGTTTCCCAACTTGAGTAAAAATCTATCTGGCATTTCATTAAAAAAAAAAAATAAAAGCAGATCCCTTTTATGCATTTTTTTTTTAAAAAAAAGTACCAGCCTAAAAGCTTAAGCACTACTCTGTTTAGCACTTTTAGCATTTTTTTTTAGCAAATTAAAACAGCTTTTCATTTAAAAACTCTTTTGCTATCTGTCATGTTATGGTGAATTCAGTTCAGAAAGCTTCAATATTCTGTAATGAAAACCAGCACACTGTTAACTCAGTATTGAATTCTCTGCAGGAGAACTAGGTCTGTACTAGTTTATCCATACATATATTTAATTGTTCAAAAATTTGGCTGCTATTTCTGCTGAGGGCAGGATTTCATCTCTTATGTTTTCTTTGAAAGATGTCAAATAACAGAACAATTCTTTTTTATTAAGCGCTAAATGTAGATAAAAACAATGCCCATTAGTTTGTTTTCTTTTCAAGTTTATTTCTTTTATTCTCCTTGAAACTATTGTTCTTACTTCCTGAACCAATGTTTTTGTCTCATGCTTCGTGTAGATGAATGGACAGATGTGGACAGGAAACGAGGTACTGTAATCTTTTAGCTGCATACAATAGACACATGCAAATATATGCACACAGGTGAGGCTCATGTGCATTTTACACAAACACACTTAGGCTGTTTCTGCAGCCTTCTAATGATAGTGTCACAGATGGTTAATATTCTTCACCTGTCTTCTCTTTGAAATTAACTTCAGTAGCTTTTGATTTTCAGAAAAAGAGAAAATACTTTGAAATCACATGGCTTCTAGAACAACCTCTTTGTATATTTAATTAAGACAATACATGTAAATAGGTTAAACTTACTGTCAGAGTGATCTTTCTAGACAAAATGATGCTAACATCATGTGAATGAAAACATCTAATTGTGTAAGGAGCACTGTGGATGCTGTATTCTTGCCTAAATGCGGGTTATGAGTTACGCTGCCTTTCTGTAAGGATATTTCTAATAGCGTGTTTAGGGTTTTGACAGATGAGCTCCAGGGAAGTTTTAAGACATCAGTGTCCTGGCCGCTCAGCTATCTCTGCCAGTGGCCACTACCCTTGCAGCAGAGAGATCCCAAAACAGCTCCCATTTCACCATCCTGGCACTTTACCTTAAATTCTTGTTGTAGGAGAGTTTGGTCTAAGACGTCAGACTATTCAGAACGTGTCTTTCTTTCTAGTCTCTCCTATGAAATGGCAGCCTCTAGCAAAGAGATGTGATAAGCAGCTGTATAAGGGATTAAATCTCTTAAACTACCACAGGACTTTGCTAGGCGAGCATGAGTACAACTTAGTGTCTCTTTGAGCAGCTCTCTTTTAAGTGAGATAGGGGTTGTGATTCATATTTTTCAAAACTGGAGTCCTTTGTAGGTTTTGAATATTTATTGAAGGTAAATAGTGATATCCTGGAGCTTGCCACACTTAAATGGTAAAGACACTGTGCAGATTGCGTGTTGTCAGATCAGTTTCTCTTGTGAGAGAAAGTGCCTGTTTTTGAATACTGCTCCAAAAAGCCACGATCTCAAAAAGTTATTACTAAAAAACCTCATGATTCTGTTGCTAATAAAATCATGGTAATTAACTGTTTTTATATTAAAACTAAATGTTTAACATAACAAAGTAAATACACAGTGAAAGCATGAAAAATTAAATGAGAGACTGTGAAACCTCAAGCAGTAGTTATTTCAAATCTGAGAGTGCAGTGTGAATGTATGTGCATTTTTTGCAGATAGGCTCAATTGCAATTATGGCAGTCAG
Source organism: Tinamus guttatus (assembly GCF_059628265.1). Lineage (NCBI taxonomy): Eukaryota > Metazoa > Chordata > Aves > Tinamiformes > Tinamidae > Tinamus > Tinamus guttatus. The sequence goes on from NW_028288931.1 coordinate 43,369, forward strand.
CAGTTAGGAATAAATTTGGGCTTTTATTTCTCATGGAAGTATTTTATTTTTAATAGCAAGTAAAATGTGTAACTGTTTCAGACTTTTAGCGTTCCTTCTGCTGCCTTCAATGTAATCTGAGAAGCACGAGCAGAACCCAGGCACGAAGACCCCAGGCCCAGGCCGCGTATACGAGCCGTGTTACTTTGCAGTGTACGAAAAGGTGACGTGTACCTCAGCAGTGACATGGCACGTGTAGGCAGAAACCACTCCAAGTCCTTAGCTTCTCTTTTGTTCATCGCATTATACATATTTGAATCCCTTCTCTTCATGACAATTGATAAAATCTCTCTCTGCTAAATGGCTTCCATGCTGTGTTTTTTGGCGTGCCATTATCCCTGAGCTAACAGTCCTTTCTCTGTCATTTTCTCTTGTTAGAACAATGTAAATATTTCCTTAGGCATTACCTATGCTCTTAAGATCTGTTTACTGTGTCATCATGAGAGAACGGAAGAATACTTTTCTTAGCAGTATAAGACAAAATTTCATCTTTTTGTCATAATCGATTACATTAAAAGGCAATATGTACTAATAGGTCACATTTGATTTTCTCCACTCCTTTTGCTTAGTGTCTGCTATACTGATGTTCAATATACCTCAGCAAAAGCGAGGATTTGTGCCTCGGACTGAAAACAAGTAGAGAATGTTTTATGGGTGGTGTATTTGAAAAGATGCGAGGATGAGGAGGATGTTTGTTTGTTTTCCATTTGTAGTTAGGATAATTGGATCCACACTGCTCAGCAACTGAACTAAATTGAGCATTATGAACTTTAATAAGTCATCTGCCTAGGGAGATTCATCCTTGTACAATAATCTGTGTTAAGTGCGTTGTAAATTCTTGCTCAATATTTCATCAGTGGAGAAATCACTGATTATTTATGATAACTCCATAGACTGTATCAGGTATTCAATAGGGAAAATATCAAATCCAGCACAAAAGCTTGGAAGCTACATCTGCTTGAATCACTGCAGAGTGTTCTCTTATTTTTGTTAAAGTTTGGTAACTAGAGCATAACCTTTACATATTCTTGAATGTTACATAACAAATTTACATATACAAAATCAAGGACTATTAGGAAAGTTTATGTAGAATTGTAAGCCTTTGAACTGCTCTAGTATCCTCAGAAGTTGCTGTGTAAGAGCCCTGGATTGCCTTCTACAGATCCCAGTGATAGAAATGCTTCCTTAAATACTTGTCAGTCTTAATCTGTTTAACACAAATACTTCAAGGAGCCTTAAATAATTCAAGAGGCTTCTGTTTAGAAGGAAGAATAGTAGACTCTGTAGTGTCAGTGGTTGGAAAGAGAAAGGGGTGAGTCAGCTAGCTGTAGTTTGTATTTAAAAAAAAAATCTAGAGCTGATGCAAAACAGTTGTCTAAAGAAGCAGAACTTAGCTCTTAGAGATGCATACTGGAGTAGCCTACAAATAAAACTCTGTAAAAGGGGAAAAGTGCTAGCCATAGCAGTAAAAACAAAGCAGCAAAAACAGTCTTATTCCCATTGGAAAATAGGGTTTGTTGCCTACATCCTCAATAACAGTCCTGCCTCCGGGGACAGCCAGTAGAGATGGTGCTGCTGTCTTAGACCAATATTGGACTGGCTGAAAAAATGTTGAAATTAGAGTGCTGGTTTCCCTTTGTGTGTGTGTGTGTGTGTGACTCTGTGCGTGATTCGCACAGGTAAGACTTATGTGAATCCTCACAGTGGTCATTGTCCCAAGTTCTCAGTGTGAAATGAAAGAGATGATTGCCCAATTTCTGAAAATAAAATAAAGAGAGTCTTTGTCTTTACAGTTATGAATGACATCATCACAACTATGTTCAATAAAAAATTTATGGAAGAACTGTTTAAACCACAGGAACTCTATTCCAAGAAAGCTCTGAGAACAGTGTACGACCGGCTCGCTCATGCTTCAATCATGAGGCTGAATCAGGCAAGCATGGATAAGGTAAAAAGACTATCTTTTTAGTCCTAACTATAATATACTACGCTGTATTTTCTTAACTGCTGCTGTTACAGGTTCTGGATTGTGATAATTAGCTGTAATTTCTGCGGAAAAGACTTTCCCATTTGTTCTGTCTGGAAAAATTGGTTCTAAGCCTAAGAAACTACAGGGAAGTTCATGACACCGGATATTTCAGTACCTCAACTCAAAACTCCATAGTTCTGCTTCAGGATCTAAATACTTAGTTTTAAGAAATTCAGAAAGCATTCTTTATCTAAGTTCTTTTCTATGTCAACATGAAATTAATCTAAGTGACACTGCCATCTGTGCCGTGGTGTGACCAGAATTTCACCTATGTTACTTTGCAGCTGTATGACCTTATGACTATGGCTTTCAAATACCAAGTTCTGCTGTGCCCTCGGCCCAGGGACATACTGCTTGTCACCTTCAATCACCTGGACGCTATCAGAGATTTTGTTCGAGATGCCCCTAGCATTCTTAACCAGGTGGATGAAACCTTCCGGCAGCTCATTGAAGTAAGAACTCTTAGTTAAGCTGTGGAACTCACTGGTATTCAGGACTTTTTTTTTCTTCAGGCTAATTCTAGAAACTAAATATCACATCAGTGGAATTTTTCACAGTCTCAGAACAATCCAAGTATTCTTCCTTTGTTTTGAAGTGCAGGGAAACAGATTGACCTCCCAGCTAATAGCATTTTCTAATGAAACTGCTGAATTCTTTGGACAAAGAACATGAGTATTTCAGTGAAAGGGAGCTGGTTGCATAAACTATTAAAAGTGATGAGAAGCCTTGAAATGTAGCCAGTGTGTTTCCGGAGATGGAACTCTCTAAAATCGTATTGTTATTTTCCTACTGGCCCATTTTAAATCAATACATTGCCCATTTAACCCAGCCAAAGTTTCCACTGACTTCAACAGAAATTAAATTGGGCTCTTAATCACTGGTAATAACTATTGATAATGATCAGCAGTTCTTCTGGCAAACACAAATCATTTTAGGCCAGCAGTATTCTGGTGTACTTTTTTCTATCTTTAACACACTTGCTACATCATGGGTTCTCACATCATGGGTTCTTTTTCTCTTTCTAGGTGTACACCCCTCTTTCTGCTGGAGAATTTCAACTGATCAGGCAAACACTCCTCATTTTTTTTCAGGACATGCATATAAGGGTAAGAGCCCAATATAATTAGTTGGTAAGAACAGAAGGAAGTTTGATTCTGTAGCTAGAAAATTGAGGTATGTTGTTATATGTATGCTATAAGCTTGGGTTTTTTTAGTTATGCTTTTCAGTTGACTTCATGTGCTTCTGATATTCATCTTCAAAATTTCACGAAGGAAAATTACTAGGTCAGATTTCAAGAACTCAGATCAGAAGATATTGAGCTGATGTTCTTGTGGGTGGAATATTCTTTTGCAGGTCTCCATCTTTCTGAAGGATAAAGTACAAAACTCCAATGGCCGCTTTGTGCTGCCAATATCGGGCCCTGTTCCATGGGGTACCGAAATTCCAGGACTTATCAGGTAACTTTTGAACCACTTTTTATATGGTTGTAGTGTCTTGCATGCATGGCTGCTCACAAAGTAGCAGGCAGTCACAGATGTCTATTAGGACTTGGACTCAGGCTTAGACTGTTGCTCACGATGCATGGATATCTGAATCTCTAATAAATATTATTTATAGGAGGGGATCTGGGGCTAAATTCCTCAGCAATGCAGCATTAAGCATGTTTTTGTCATTCCTTATTACATAGCTTTTATTTATCCTTTAAAGTAGACTCCCATCAATTTGCAGAATAGTGGTTTTTTTTTTTCCTCTTTCTTGTACAATGAGCCACTACTGAAGCGAGTCACTACTGAAATGTACCACTAAATATGTTTCAACAATGACTTGTTTTTAAGGATGTTTAATCACAATGGAGATGAAGTTAAAAGAACTAAATTTACCACTGATGGAAATTATGTCATTCCACAAAGGGAAGGGTCTTTTGATCTTTATGGAGACAGAGTCCTTAAACTTGGAACAAATATGTAAGTCATTTTTGTCCTACATAGAAACATGAAAGCAAATGGTGATGATCATATGCTTATCCAGAAGGACAGTATCAGCCTTGTTTAGTTATTTTTGCCTCTTGCACTATTACCAGCTTGACTCTTTCACAGAGTGATTTCCCCCAGAAATATATATCTAGCAGTAGATGCGTATAAATAAAGATCCAAAGTTTAACCCATGTCTGCAGTAGAGCTGACTAGCAACTGGTCTTTTCTGGTACTGCATATTCTCTGAAGTACAATTCCATTTTTACTTCATTCAAGGAATGCTTTTTTGTTTGTTTATATGACCTACTTTTCCACTCTCAGAGCAAGAGACTGCAGTGTTCTTTCTTACAGTTTTGTCGTTTCCACATTTAAATGTACCACTAATCCATACAACTGTATCAGAACTTCTCATTTTAGTTATTTGTCTTCAGAAAAATATTGCTAAACCATATCTGCACCCATATTTGCTTTCTTCTGTTCTGGTGTCACCTACAGGTAACAGGGTGTTCTTCCCTATATGTTTTCCTCCTTAGGTACAGTGTTAGCCGGCCCGTTGAGACACATATGGCAGGATCATCCAAAAGCTTGGCATCACATGCAAAGGTCAGTGCTCTTCTGTTCCTCTCGTTCGGTTCTTGCCATCACCTATAGCTGGTGCCAGCGTATCCCACGGGGGGCTTGTGCAGGGATGGGTGATTAGCACTTTGTGTGATTAGTTTCACCACATTCATCAGATTTTACATTCTGCCTCCCCCATCTCTTAATGGATGGGGATGCTAAATGAAACGCCTACATCCATCTTCTCCAAAACAGTTAGTACATAGTTGTGCTATCTTCCTCTTTATTCATCTCCTTTCTCAAGTAAGCAATAACAATCTTTTTAGTCTAACCTTACGGGATAACTTCTGAAAGAGCCTCATCCAATTCTCCAAGATTCTTTTTGAGCTGGCAGACACACACATTTTCCTAAAGAAGCTTATGTAGAGGCTTATGTAATGGCAAGCCGAAATCTTGTTTCCTATCTTAATCTCTTCAGAAAACAGGAAACTGCTTTTACAGATTTCTCAGCAGCTTGATTTTGCTGGAAAACTTTGTCCTTGGTGTATAAATTCTATGTAAAAATCCATTTTAAATGTGTAACTGATAATTATGACTTGCACTATCTCTACCATTAAAAATACAGAAATGTATTTTATATTTGCATCACATCTACTTATGTAGCATGAGAAATGAACAAAAGCATTGCAGTCCTTATTTTCCTGTTAATCTGGCCAATTAATGCATTACTTCTTTTCTACAGGAGAATATAACCCCTAATCCTCTTGCTAAAGAAGAAATGAACTTCCTGGCCAGGCTGATAGGAGGCCTGGAAATCAAGGAACCTGGTGGCAATGAAACAGGATTTCGACTAAATTTGTTCACAACAGATGAGGAGGAAGAGTATGTTCAAGTGGTGCTTGCTTGGGGTTTGTGATTTGGTTTATTGGGAATCCCGGCGAGGAGATCCATTTGCATTCTTGGTGTTTCACATGTGATGCATGATTCTGTCCTTAGGACTGCTTGTCCCTTCAAATGGCACTGTGAAAATCTGTGCTTAGGTCCTGTCACACACAACTGAAGCAGCCTATGTCCCTTGAGCCTTCCCATCCGCCAGATACATACCTTTGGAATATATATTCCAGGAGATAAGTATGTATCTTAATTCATGAGAATTGATAAGCCCAACAGGCCTGAATACCTTAGCTTCCTCCTAGCAGGGAGCAAAAGGGTAATGAGATATTTTATTATTTTATTTCTGCAAAACGTGTTTACTGTCATTTGTAACTAAAGATATTCCCAGTGCTCTACAGCTACCATATGAAATCCAAGCCAGGGATAAGACTGCCAATTGGTGTTAATACATTAATTTGCATAGTAGAAATAGCAAAGTTGCCTAAGCCACATGTCTAAAGGAGCCTCATGGATCTGATGCTCTTTTCATCGTTGGCTCGTAATTTGCTATGAGACTTAAGCTCCTTGTTTTCATAAAGGCACGCAGCACTGACTAGACCAGTGGAGTTATCATACAAAGTGATCAACATAGAAGCCACTCAGGTATGTACCGCACATCCTGAATCCCTGAGTCCCTTCATTTTTTCCTCACTTAAGAACTGAGTCTTGCCTGTAGTAGTGACTTAAGGAACACCTAAGTGTAGTTTATTGTATAAATGGGAGAACCACAGCCACCCTCAGGAGCACTGGCTGCACCCTGGGGGCTGCGGGGCTGGACTGAGGCTTTGTGTGTTCGTGTGCGCCCTGCAGGAGCCGGCGCGGCAGGAGGAGCTGGCCCGCATCCTGGGGGAGCTGGAGGTGGCGGAGCCGAGCGCCGGCAGCACGGCCAAGGGCGAGGACCTCCTGGCGCTGATGGACGGGCTCTGAGCGCGGGGCCGGGGAAGGTGGGAGGCTCCGAGAGCGCAGTGCGCAGGCGCGCGCCGCGGCGCGCACCGCCCCGTCCGGCCGTGGGCGGGGGCACTTGCACACGAGCGTGCCCGGCGGTGGCTGCGCGTGCGCGGGGCTGCGGGAGGTAAGCGGGGCGGGCGGAAAGGGGCGGGGGGACCTCGTGTGCAAAGAGACGCCATCGCCGCATGCGTGTGCAAGTAGGCAGCAGGGATACGGTGTGCGGCACCCACGTGTGCAAGGAGGGGGGCATAGGTAGATGAGCATGCAGGTGGAGGAGTGTGCAAGTGCACAGAGGAGGTGCAGTATCTTCCAACAGGTGGCCGTGCAGCAGCACAGAGCTGACCAGAGTGTGCAGGACGCAGCACGGCCTCACCCGCCCCCCACCACTGCCATGGAGGTGAGCCACTCAGTGAAGGAGCGCACCATCGCCGAAAACAGCCTGGTCATCCTGCTGCAGGGCCTGTGCAATCGCGTCACCACTGTGGAGCTGCGCGACGAGAGCACGGCCTCTGGGCGCGTCACCAATGTGGACGCCTTCATGAACGTGCGCCTGGCCGAGGTGACCTTCATGGACAGGCAGGGCACCCTGTGCCACCTGGATGAGCTCTTTGTGACAGGCAGGAATGTGCGTTATGTCCACATCCCCGATGACGTGGACATCAGGGCCACCATCGAGCAGCAGCTCCAGGCCATCCACAGGGTCCGCTATTTCGGGGGCCGTGACAAGGGGAGGAAGGAGTTCCCTCGAACGAAGCACAGATGATCCTTGCAGGTGCTGCCGGAGCTCTGGCATGGCCCTGGCACCACATGCACAGTGAGGCTGGGACAGTTGTGCCCCCTCAACAGGGCACTGGGGCTCCTGCCAGCTGCCTCCGCACCTTGCCCTGGGCATCCCTCCCTGGCTGGTGGTTGGGAGAGCGTGGGGTTCCTCAGCACAAGGTTTTTTTTTTTTTTTTTTTTTTTCTTTTGATAACCCTCCTTTAAAGGGTTTGTGACTTTTTTCATTTCCCTTGCCTGCTCCATTGGTATCTATTCTGTGTCCCTTCTCTGGTTGCTACCCCTTCTTCTCAAACAAAGCCCTTTTGTTCAGAGGCTGCCGTCTGGTATTATTGCCGGTTCTCCGGGGGGTGTCCTGCTGCCCTGGTAGCTCTGTCCTGCCTGGGGCAGCCCTGAACTCCCCTGTGCTGCAGGATAGGGCTCAGGGCCCCTGTGAGCCACAGCGCTGGCAGATGGAACCCAGGCACTGTTGGAGTCTTGTGTATGGCACTGCAACTCTCTGGGCCTTTGCACTGCAGGCAGAACAGGGTGTCCGAGGGCAAGGGCTGTTGCTGCTGTGCAGGACACGCTGTAGGGGCTGTGCCGCTCTGCGTGGTGCTGCTCTGCGGGGACCTTGCACCATACTCCTCAGGGCAGCAGGGGCCCCAGAAGGCTCCCTATGGCTGCACAGGTGCTTCTGCTGCAGGGCCTGCTCCCCAGGGGGTCATGAGTCTTCAGGGGCAGCTGCTACTCTGGGCAGAGGAGCGCGGGGCCCTCCCCAACGCCCGGGAAGCGCCCAGCTGGTGGGGAGGTGCAGGAGCCCTTGTCCCCTTCCCCGTGCCCTCTCTAGGGCTCCCTCCGGCCCTTCCTCCGCGCCGTCCCCAGGGCGCCGCCTTGGCTGTGGGGGCGGGGCTCCCCGGAAAGCCCGTGGCTCTTCTCCAATCACGGTGCTGCCGAATCCCGCTTGCTCCCCCACCCCACCCGCCCTTCCACCGCCTGCTGCTGCCGCAGCCAATGAGCGGAGGAGCCAGGGAGCCTTCAGTGTTTGCCGCCCCGCCCTCCGCGAGTCAGCCAATCAGGCCCTGCCTCCTCTAAGCGCCCCCCCCCGCCTCCAATCCCCTTCCTCCTCCCTCAGCCTCTCCGCCAACGAGCGGATCGGAGCGCGGCGCTCCCCGACGCCGTGTCCGCGGCGGCCGGCAGGAGGCGGCATGGCGGCTGCGCGGGGCGGGGCGGGCAGGGCGGCGTGCGTCATTTCCGTTGTCAGGTGGCCGTGCAGCGCAGCAGAGGCCGCGGCCGGGCGGGGGCTGCGGGAGGCGCCGGCGGCCGCGCCGCCCCGGGGGCCATGGGTGAGCCGGGATGGGACGGGGAGTCGGGCTCCGCGACGGGCAGGTCCTGCCCATTCCGGGCGGGTAGGACCGCGGGGGGCCGTGAGCGGGGCGCGGGCTACGGGAGCCGGGCCCGGCTGCGGAAGCGTGTCCGGCCTTGGCGAGCGCTGCCTCCGCTCGCTGCTTCCTCGCAGCGAGTGGGAGCATCGGGAAGGAGCCGCCTTCGCTGTTCCTCGGGGCGCGGGAGCCTCCTGGGCTTGGCCTTCGGGGGCGGCTGCTCGCCCCGTCCTGCCCATCCCGTTGTGGCCACGCACGAGCCGGGCGTGTGCAGGGATTCCTAGACCCTGAAGCAGGTGAGGGGCTGTGCTCCCTGGCACTGCAGCTTGCTGGGCAGGAAGCGCCTGTGGAAAGAAGCTTCCAAACTCCCCTACCTTGAAGGAGCCTTTTTAAAGGCCTTTGTTTTTCTGCAAGTTCTCTATAGGTTTAACGTCCACTGCTGTGCTCTAGGTCTACTGCTGTGCTCTGGGTAACGGTTCTGCCTGCCCAGTTTGTGGTCTGGCTGTGTGTCTGCTTGGGGGGCTCTTTGTTTCCATACAGAAATGCATGGCCTGCTGGATGCAGGTGTCCGCTACATGCGCAGGGCTCGACTGTGTGGGCAGAGCAGGGTTGGTCCAGAGTGCCCCTCCAAAGAGCTGCTGCTCATGCCCTGGTAGCGAGAAGGCCCCATCCGTGGCAGCTGGGGCAAGGAGGGGGCTTCCCTGGTGCTGGAATGTGTCTGATGACTGCATTTATTGCTTCCCTGGGGTATCTACATTGAGGGGTTGGTCCCATAATCACATCACTTAAAAGACCCCTCATGTTCAGCTGTTCGGGTTATTGAAGAATGATCTCCTGCTAAAACCACCCAGGCGGAAGCCTGGCGGACACTTAGCTGCACTTTAATTAAGCACAACCTTATTGATTTTGCCGAAACAGCTCATTGCATTAAATCCAATGAGGAGAGTGTTATTCTATTTGCAGAAACTTGGATTCCTGCTTTGTGCCTCACTCTTGCTAGGCTGGAGGAAGTGCTGTGCCTAGTGCCGTTTTCATATGAAATAGTCTTTTCTTGTCAGTGCAGTAAATTCCTTTTTGGTCTTGTGGTACTCATATTAAATGTGCTTTTGTGGTATGTACAGTGGTACCGTTAGTGTGGTAGCATGAAATAAACATGTAGATAACTTGAAATATTATTTTCTGTCTAGTTAGGGCTAAAAGAGTAAATTGCATTTTAAAACAGCAAGCACCTCTCGCCATAAAGGAAAAGTATCAGTGTATGAGTCATGCAATAATCTTTGTCCATGCGAAGCCAGTCCTGCTGCAGTGAACTTAGAATTACTAAACATACCTGGTAATGTAAGCTGTAAATGAAAAATAAGATCTAGTGCAATAAACGTCTCATCAGATAGTGATTTTAAGCCATGACTTCATGGGAGCCTGAGGTCAAGAGCTCCACGTGCCACCCACCGCTCCTGAGAGTGCAGCGCAGGCTCCGAGGTGCTCCGAGCATCACGGTTTCGCTTCCCCTTCTCTCTCCTGTGCCCTTGTGCTCCTGCTGCCTCTGCAGGGAGGGAGCTCTGTTGGGTCTGCTGGGTTTCTGCTGCCTGGGAAACCTTATGGATGTGGCCCATCCTTGAGCATGAAAGGGTTAAGCTTAAGTTAGTGATTGTGTAAGTGAGTAGGGAACTCCCAGAGATGAGTCCTATCTAATATGTTGATGTATCAGAAGGGCTTAAAGAAAGCTTAGCTTGTTGCGTTATTGGTGCTGCAATTATGTTACTGGAATCCAGGACTTCAGAATTTCCCCTGACAGCCTGTGGGGGCCAGGAGGGCATTTCCTTTCCTTGATGCTCAGCCTCAGGAAGTTTTTCCTTCTCTGAAAAGATGGAGCTCGCCTGCAGCTGGGCATGGGCAGAGGCTGTTGGGATCCCCTCTGGCAGTGTGTTCTCCCAAGGGATACCCAGGCTTCGTTCACACTCCCAAGAGGGTCCTCTTGGGGTTCTCTGCAGGTTCTGTCATTCTGAGTATCAACAAGTTTTGTACTGTTTGCTCTTTGAACAATCTAACTTCTTTCTTTTGTGACATTTTTGGTTTTTCCTTTACAACTTGTGAAGCTTCTGTAGGTTGAGAGCTAATGCTCCTGTGCAGTGATGCCAGCACCATTGCCATGTGGAAGGAAAAGCCTGTTGGATTTGCCCTTCCCTGCTGAGGGGGATCCGCTCCAGTGCGTGTCCTGTTGCGAGGCGAGGGAGCTGCGCTGGCGCTCGCTGGTAGCCTCCCTGCTCCGTCACACCTTGGGTGTTTTGAATGCACCTGACAAAACCTTCCTGTAATCCCAGAGCAAATGACTCCTCATCGGGCCTCATCTAATTTGAACTCCACCTGTTTTTAGGGAAGCTTTTCAAATGGGAATCTTGCCTCTGTACCTGGAGGAGCCAATGACTGTGGTCAGAGATGTCTCAAGCTGGGGATGCCTGGGGACGGTGTATTCCAATGCTCTGTGCCGTTGCTGTTTTCTCGCATGATCCCAGCCCGTTTGTTGCTGCATATTTCCATGCAGAGAAGCCAGGTCATACTCAAGGTTTTACTCATTTAATGTTGCTGTTCATCAAGATGTTTAGATTGTGTCCAATCTCACTTTGCGTGAGCTGGAATTTGCCATGAGCCACATTTAAAAATAGATAAGAACGTTGATTAAATATGACTGGTTAAATGTTGTCTAGTAAACTACTTGGGTGGTAAAAGATGCAGTTTCATCCTGCTCATTTGAACCAATATTTAGCTTAGAATTTTTTAAAAACTCAGGCTTGCACTGAGTCCTGTAATAAAAGTTGAAGAGCAGATCAGAAGGTACAAACCAAACAGTAACCTTTGTGCCAACTCTGCAGCATTTGTGATAGAAATATGCAGTCTGTTTTCCGCTTATTTTTGAGGAGAAAGTGAGTTGGGCTGAAAACATTTTCTGCAAAAACTCGATGTTGGCGCCTCGGTATCAGCAAGCAGCAGGACAGCTGACTCTTAAGGGAACCAAGGTGAGAGCAGAGCTGCAGAGGAGCATCCTCCAAAGCGCTCGCCAGTCATGAAGGCTCATCTGGGTATCAGAGACAGAAGTTTGGATTCCTCTGCCTCGACTCGTGTTCAAAACAGGCTACCTGAGCTGTGGTGCCAAGCAGAACTGTGACCAGTGTTACAGCATTTGCCTCCCAAAAGAGAAAGATGGACAAAAATCCTATTAGGTGACAGGTCTTTTCCTGCAGGGAAGGGGAGATCGATATTTCATGAATATACAGAGTAAAATCCTGCACCTCTGGAGCAGCACGACAGCAAGAGGCTCCAGAGTGCCTCGGCCGGTCTCTCTGTGGTGCCTCCTTCTTTGTGTTTCTTCAGCTGACGTTTTGAGATCGATGACAAATTGTAGCTGCCAGGAGTCTCCAGGGAGAGGTCATTCCTGTGTCCTGCGCACGTGTTTCAGTCGCAGGCTGGCGGCTGCGCTCGTCGACAGTGCTGGCCCTTCTGGTTTCACCCTTGGTGTTCCCAGCTCCCCAGTGGCTCCCAGGTTTCGGGGTTGAGGTGACCGTGTCAGCTGTGGAGCTGGTTGTTAGTTGTCTTTGGGCTGCTCTGCTTCTTGAGTTACCAGGTGGTCTTGAGGTGATTTTTTTTTTCTTTGTTATTTTCTTTAATGCGTGTAAATTCCTTCCTGGAGATGCTTCATTCCCCATAGCCGTGGAACCCTTGCAAAATTGGTGGGCTTTGTTATCTGTTAGCAGTCAACGTTTCCTAGCTATTACTCAACCCATTCCCTCACTTTCAAAGGCAATCTCATTTGTAGGAATGGAACAGGTCATTTTTTTAGGGTGATGCGGCCTGAGCAAACAGTACGTTCAGGAGAAGTTGTGCAGCTTCCAACTTCAGTGCCCTCTTGGAAGGGCAGGGCACTCTCCTTAAATACTGTTTCAAAATACTGTTGTTTTCAGTATGTCAAAGCGTGGGGTAGGTATGGCCTCTAGATTTTCACGGTGATATCCGTGGCCTTTGACCACTTTCCTTGCTCTCATTGGAGTTGCACAACACGCAGAAAAGGGAAAAGAATCCTGTTTTCTTGTGGCGGCTGCCTCCGCTCTCTTCCCCATGCTCAGGGGGCTTTCCAGAGGCTGTGCAAGGGCCAGCCCTGAGCACCAAGGGATTAGAACCAGCTCTGAATACACTCAAGGTTAGGGGGATGCTGCACCCACTGTCCTCACTGCCTTGAGATTCAATCCAAATAACCAGGGCTGAGTAGGGAGGATCAGTGAGGCTGGGAAGGAAGTGGAGTGAATGTGGGGCACTGACTGAGCAGAATTGTCTTTCCTAGCACAGTGCTCGTGTGTTGGTGCTTTTCTTGTTTACTCTTATAAGAATTTCGTGCCAGGGCTGTGATGTTAAGCTGGCGGATGTTCCCTGAGCAGGGGGAGGCTCAGGGTGCCTGGACAGCTCCCAGCGAGAGCGCTGGCGCGATGGCGTTGGTGGCCGAGCTCCAGGCCCTGGCACGGCCCCTCTGCACGAGTCTGCAGCGGTGGCTGTGCCGGGTGGGCCTGCTACCTCCAGCAGTGCCTTTGATTGCTGCTTGTCAAAGTGCTAATAACCTAAAAATGGCCTTTGAAATAAGGGCTGAACAGTCTCTGCAGGTTTCACAGTACCAAGCTACACCGCTGTATTATGTTTTACCTGGTGTTGGAAGTTGGGCTCCCGTGTCCCAAACATTCTTTTTGCCTTTTTCAGTTAATGTATAACTCAATGCTGGTAACTGTGTGGGGGACAAACACAAAGTGCAGTGGGACCTTGCTACAAATAACACTCTGTGTGTTCTTTTTTTGCCCTTTGCAGAAATTCTGTGAAGTCTAAACTTGAAAGCGTTAACATAGACAGTGATTAAAAATCACTTCTAGTACTGAGAATTTGGTTAATATTCAGATTACCACTCATGCCATGTTTAAAATGCAGTCAAGCTTTGAAACAGGCAACAAAGGTTAAAATGGAGGTTGTGTTTCTTTCCAATCCAAAGATCCATCTCCCTTCAGAAAGTGCTGTCGGAGATCCATGGTGTTTGTGTTTGTCTTGCTGGGCATGGCCATGCATCTCCGATCCTTTGGTGACTTAAACTTTAAGGCAGTTTTCATTCTGTCATGTGAGATCAGGAGCTGGAGACCTTCTTAGTCAGAACTCACACAGATGTTTCAAGCTGCAGTTTTGGTGCATATCACGTTATCGTAATCAAGGATAATCCAGAACCCCAGCATCAACTGTATCTCATTTCACATTACAGAGTCCTCGACCTTTCGACCATTCAGCCTTCTCCAAGGTGATGCCTGCTGTCTCCTGAGACGTTGGAAAACCTAGTTTGGACGAAGAGTAAAGATACAGTTGATGCTGAACTACGTGAGTCCTCAGATTATTTTGTTTACGATAACGCTGTTTGCATCATAGTTCCCTATCCAGCTCAGATTGCGCAACGGTTATTATCTCAGAGTTTCTATGCAGTGGGGTTTCTGCAGTTGAAATCTTACTCATATATTTCCATCAGGAATGATTATGTCGCAAGGAATGGAGGCTTTTATAAAGTACACTCAAATATTAGGTCAGGGATGGAAAATGAACAGAGTAAGGAGCATATGGAGCTCCAGTTTTTCTTATGTTTAACTAATTGGACCTGATAATATGTTTTCTTTCAAAGATATGGACTGTTGGTAGAATACAGTAGAACATGGATGTGATTTCTGCTGTTAAGACTTCTCACCTTACCTCTTTTGTTACTTCTGAGGATTTTGGTGACAGATACTGCTTTATAAATTGATGCAATGAGGTCACTGTTGTGTCCACATAAAGGGTGGAACTGCTAGAGAATAAACTTCCCGACTATATTAAAAGCATGGTGATTTATCGCTCTCTTACTTTGTGAAACACACTCCTTTTAACAAAGTACAATAGACGACATTTTTTTTTCCAGTCTGGTGTAGGAACATTTTAGGGAAAATTACCAGAGCTTGGTCTTGACTTGCTAAGAGTAAGAAAGTGGATGTGTGCCTGCTTGTCTTTCTGTCTGTCTGTCTTTTTGTCTTTAATCATGGGAGCATTTAATGGTAGATATTTGTGAGTCTTTAAAACTAATTTCCAATATTTAAAGGTGAAACAGAGGTGAACAAGAAATAAGTTCAGTTTGCTGCTGGAGCTGCCTTATGCTAGCAGTAAACCTGCTCTGTGTGAAGGATAGCTTTTCAACGAAAATTGGGGTTTTTTTGTTTGTTTATTTGTTTTTTCTGTTGAAATGAAACAAAGTTTTTGTTTAGGGAAGAGGTATTTTAGCGACTGAGACATGAACTTGGACTTTGGAGTATTGATTTTGCCGTAATGTGATCAAATTGTCTTCAGGGTTCAGAGCAGCGGAAGGTTCCTGCATGTTTGAAAACAGATTAACTTTCACTAAGCGAAAATTACTTATGCTTTTAGTTGTTCATGCTATAGAACTATAATGATATGTGTGTACTTTGAAAAAAGTATTTAGTGCAAAGCATGAATACTCCTCTGATAGATTAAAGTGTTCTTTGCATGCACTTTTAAGTGCCCACATGTAAATATATAATTAAGTAAAAGGAAATTAACTCAGGTCCTCATCAAAATGTGATCTTCTTTGCCTTTAAAGAGCCAAGGATGAAGCGGCGAGCATCAGACAGAGGCGCTGGAGAAACATCCACTAAGGCAAAAGCTCTTTGTACAGGGATTTCTGGAAATAATGCCAAGAGAGCAGGCCCTTTTATCTTAGGTAAGTGGGGAAAGGCTTTCTTCATCTGCAGTTCTCTAGGTAGAAAGCCACTGATATCAAAACTGAATATAAAAGAAATGATAAAATGAGACAAAGCAGGTGTGTAATTTAGCTTCTTACATCAGAGTGCAATTCATCTGATATTAACAAAGTAGCATTAGTTGGACCTTCTGTACCTAGGAGGTTTGAAATACTGATTTAGGAAGGCAGATGGGGCTTTTAATATAAATATCAATCCTTCTTTATTTTTTTCCCTCTTTAAACTACATTTATAAACTTGGTTTAAAAGCAAGTTAATTCAGGGGCCCTGGGGATATATTCAATCATTTTTCAGTAGACTACACTGTATAATCACTATGTAGACAACTTAATATAGTTTGGCATTACCAGGGGTGCATGGCAGGGCAAGACTGTTGTGCAAGCTTTTGAGAATTGCTTTTAGGTCAGAACTGGCTGTATAAAGTGCTAGAAACATGATAAGCTTCACAGGTGAAAACAGTGGATAATCGGTTAGAAATGGATTGGCTTAAGCTGAATTGTAGAATTGGATGTTAACTTAAATTTTGGACTAATCAGTGTATCTGAGCAGAGACGGCAATGAGGTTCAGAGGTTTGGTAATAGTTCTTTGCCATGAGTGTTGCTAGTAAATGCAAGAGCCATATGGCTCAAGCATGCAGAAATTGGCATTTCTAAAACCACCTGGACAGTGGTGTTTTGTTTGTTTGTTTTTTTCCCCTAAATTTCTCTCCAATGAACAAATGAAACCTTGTTCAGAAAGGTTTCATATTCAGTATCTTTTTTTTCTTTAGATAAATAGAAATTATGGAACAACACTTAGCCTTCTGATTAAAAAAAGGAACTTGTTTTAAACTAATGTAATCTGTGTGACGCTTAAAAACTGATGTAACACTGAATTAGTCATTGTTGCTTAAAGGAAAACAAGTCTGTTTTTGCTTTGTGCTCTTAGGTCCGCGTTTAGGTAACTCCCCTGTGCCAAGTATTGTTCAATGTTTGGCAAGAAAGGATGGGACAGATGACTTTTATCAGCTAAAGGTAAGTGCAGTGCAAGGGTTTCAGATCTTCAGACCTCGTTTAACTCTTGCTCTCTTACTGGACTGCTTGGAATTTGTAGCCTGGGCTGGCGCATTCTAGGAATGGCTGTTTAAACTTTTCCCCTTGCTGAGCGGTTCTGCCAGGCATAGATTATGTGTCAAGATTGGCTTTGAAACAAGACCTCCACGGCTGCTGTTCTCACAGGGTTGTGCGATGGTATCCTGGAGCTTTCTGGCCTACTCAGGGCGCTTCAAAATAATGGCAGCACCGTCAGGAACAATTTTGGGATGTGTGCAAAAAGCCATGCAAAGTGCTTTTGTGCATTAATCAAATTTATGTTGTGCTTTCTGCACAGATGTTAGTTCAGACAGGTTTGTGGCAAGTATATAAATGTTAGAGTAACTACATTCAACTGCTACTTAATGTTCTGGAGGTTTGGGGACCTCTGAGTTTTCCTGAGAGTTGTAAAAATTTTTTTTCTTTTCCTGAAGATTCTGACCTTAGAGGAAAGGGGTGATAAAGGAATAGAAACCCAGGAAGAACGACAGGGCAAGATGCTGCTGCACACAGAGTATTCTCTCCTTTCACTTCTCCACAGTCAAGAAGGGGTGGTTCATCATCATGGGCTCTTTCAGGTACAGTACCTTCAGAGCTGCTTATGGAGTGTGATCGGCGCATTGGATGCTGGCATTTCATAGTTTGATATTTAACTTTTGTCAATAGGTTTTTGCCTGATGCCATCTAGGTTATAGTGAATCATTTGTCCGGTTTGGTGGTGTCCTTTTAATCACAGAATCATTAAGGTTGGAAGGGACCTCTAGGGATCATCTAGTCCAACCCCCCTGCACACGCAGGGTCACCTAGAGCGCGTGGCACAGGACTGCAATGCAAATATCTATCCACATAGACTCAAGCAGGAAGCATTCAGCTGTGCAGTCAGTCTTGCAGCAGAGAAGATCTTATTTTCTCCTGAGCACTGCCCTGGCGTATCACTCCTTCCCTCTTCTCCTGGGGAAACTCAGAGATGGCGACAGTGTTTAGACAGTGTTTAGAATGTTATGAAAGAGTTTATTCTTGATTAAGATTTTGTTCTTCTTCCGGTTCCTGGTATTCACAAATTCACTACCACAGAATGATATATGTCAGCATCATTATTGAGATTTATGCATGTAGCTTTCTTTGCATTCTTTAAGTGGAGATTGTGTCTTATTTTTGAAATCCCAAGTCAGGATAGAGGTTAAATACTTTAACTGTTTTTGCTTATTTCAGCATTAGCATATATTTATTTATTTTCCAATGCTTTCTTCTTAAATATGCATATATGCACCGGGGTAGTATCCCAGAACTATTGCTCATTTCTTTGTCTCCTTGTAGGACCGAGCTTGTGAAATTATAGAAGATCTGGAAGCCAATAGAATGGTCAGAAAAATGAAGAAGCGCATTTGTCTTGTGCTAGACTGTCTCTGTGCTCATGATTTCAGTGACAAAACAGCAGATCTGATCAATTTGCAGCATTATGTCATTAAAGAGAAGAGACTCAGTGAGCGAGAGACTGTTGTGATATTTTATGATGTGGTACGAGTAGTAGAAGCATTACATAAGGTACGATCTTTGTTATCCCTTTGAGTACTGGAAGATGTGCAGTTTTTTTTATATTGGTCGTACAGGCAGTGGAAAATGTTACAAAGGGTGGATGTTTCAGCTGATTCCCAATAACAGTGCTCTGTGTAAGATAAGACCTCATGCACCGAGTCATAGAAGAGTATTCCTTTCCCCGCCCCTGTGTTCCCCCAGGATAACACAGCACTGGTAGGCTATGGAGAGAGGCCAGCTGAACAAAATGCAGGTTAGGTGAACGTCAGGGTTATTAAAGCCAAAAAGGGATGGTTGAGGAGAGCAGAGGCTAATCAAATGTTGGAAGCGCTTCAAGACTTTTGTTTTGAAGTGGTATAAATCACCTTGCAAGTTTTTTTGGTGTTTTTGTGTTTGTTTGGTTTGGTTTGGGTTTTTTTTTTTTTTTTTTTGAGTTGAATATCTCAAGCTACAAGTTTGAGATCGATGAATTAGAAATTTAATAATAATTTAATAACTTACAGTTCTATTAAATTATTTTGCCTTCTGTATGTGGCTAAAGCAGTGTCCTGTTTCCCTTAGTTTGTTTTTAGAAGCAGCCAAATATGCTAAGAAGGTGAGCGTTTTCCACCTGTATTTTTTTAGCCTGAGAATGAAGGTAGAATGATTCTGAAGGATAATTAGTGTTCTTTCACCAAGTATCAAATTTAGAGTTATAGCAAATGTACTTTTGCTGATGTTATATTAACATATATTTTACAGAAAAATATTGTGCACAGGGACTTGAAGCTAGGAAACATGGTGCTAAACAAAAGGTAAGTCTGCTGCAGAGCTGCTGATCTGCCAGTTTTATGGCTTTTCCTTCAAGTGAGTATTTTATGGGGAACACAACTGAGGGAGTGTTTGATCAACTGTACCAAAAAGATGAGATAGAGAGAAGAAAGCTGAGCAAAAAATGCAAATTCAGCTTGATGTTACATGATCATCTCAAAAATGAATTGAGTTAGTCCTAGATAGTTCGCTTATCCACCAAACTTAGGATGATTTCATGGTCGGCACCTACTTCCGAAAATTCTGTGCTGAGGAATGAATCTGGGTGGATTTGAGTCTGAAGTCTTCAGTGCTCTTCGTTATACTGCAAACTGTTAGCTCTTGCATAATTATTTCACGTTTGCTTTAGCTTCCTGGATTAATTTGTGCCCAGAATATTGAGTCGGGTTAACCCCAAGTGGATACTTGAGTTCTACTCAGATTGAGTCAAATGCTTTATGAGTAAATTGAAATAACCGTTAATTTTTACACTGTGGAGTTTTTTAAACGTTGTGTCCTGGAAGGCAGTGTTAATATTTTGAGTAGTTTGTGGTGTGCGTAATAGAAGGTGTTAGTGCAGATGGTCGTAGTGGTAACTTCTGGCTGTAAAATCTCAGTTCACACCTTCTGATAACTAGCGTCATTTTTTTTGAAGGACTAAAGAGTGGCTAGGAATTGCAATAAAGACAAACTTACTTCATTAGGATTGTAGAGGAATGGAGCAGATCTTAGTTTCATCGCTGTTTTTATCTAGATAATGCATGTTGGTGTGGGAAAGATGTAAAGTGTCTTGAGCTGCCCACATCTTAGTGGAGGCTGAGCTGTTGAGATGCTGAACTGCACTTCCTAGAGTTACTTGTGAAGGGTGACTCTGATCAGACTGGCTCGAAGTGCTGCTCATCGGTAAATGCAGATCTGTACTACCGTGGGTTATAGGAAGCATTTCACTGCTTCTCGTGTCAGATTCCCTCTAAACCACTGAGGAAATACAAAAATGTTCGATTCTACAGTTCTTCATCCCAATAGCAGAACTTCCCTGAGTTTATAAAATGGGCAGTCATTTGATACCTCTTGGTCCCTGATTCTGCAGGTCTTTAAAATATTTCATGTTTTGTCTTTTCTCTGCTCATTGTAGATGCAATAACCAAGATGTTCTTGATTGTTTAAGCACAAGACAGACCAAAATCTGTCTGATTGTGATGGTGGGTCACAGGGATATTGGGGATAAATTTGAAGTAAAGGAAAACTAAATTCAGAGTGCAGTGGGAAGCAAGGCCTCTGTAACCTGGGAACACCCCTCGCTCTGCTGGCTTGCAGTACTGCCCAGGCTTTCCCATCTATAGTTCTTCTAAATATTCATTTAAAGAGTCTGTTTGGAAGATATTCGGTAGTAGTGTGATGGCTGAACTAATCCATATGGAGGAGGAAAGCTCAGCTGGTGCTCAGCTCCAGATGCTGTTTTAGGCATTTTTCCTTGCTGCATCACAGCTTCTAGTGCCTATTGTTTTATGATGTTTCTGGGTTTGTTTTTGTTTGTTGTCTTGTTTTCAACCTAAGCCCTTTTTTTTGTCATTGCCTTTCATAATGTGTTGGGAAACGTAAGCTTTCTGAACCAGCCTTCACTCTGAAGCCACCAGCACAGTTGCTATGAACAAGGTAAATGATAGTGGCCTCTGATGGGTCAGGTCTGTGCCTTGGACACGCCCTGGCTTCAGCAGGAAATGCCTGCCTTCTGCACTGCACACCTGCTCTGGAAATAAGGTTAACGCGAGGATCTTCTTGATGTGAAATATAAGAGCACGAGTATAAGAGTCCTTTTGTTGCCCGTCCACTTACTCTGGAGAAAATGAATGCCAGTGTGCCAGAAGGGTGGTGTGGTTCCCCACCTTTCCCCAGGGGTAGGAGGTGTAAATTAAGTTCCTAGAAAAAGAGAGAGAGAGAGAGAGAAGGCATAGCATCAGTCAAAAGGGTCATAACTGAAGCGTGACTCACTCATAGCAAAGGATGCTGATGCAGATCTCTGATAATTCTCTTTCAGTCCTGTTGGAATGGGTTTGACTGCCCTGAAGGGAATAAGGCTGGGGTTTGTCTGCAGTTAGACTTGTAGAAAGTCGATCGCTGATCGTTTCAGTTAGAAGCGCTTGCCTGCACTTTGTGGAGTGAATAAAAGTAGGGAGGGTTTGGGTTTGCAGCTTTCTAGGGCCTATTCAAAGGGTGCAGGCTTGCTGCCACAGCTGTTTTTTCTTTCAGGCTTAGGGAGAAGGCAAAGCGACTTTGCCTATTGAAATAAACTTCATTTTCCCCACAACAGCAGGTGATTTCCCCCTCCACCAAGGCCACCTGAATATTGTTCTAGATGCTCTCTAGTTAGTTGCTTTAGGATGAATCTCCTGTCTCTTGCTTGCTTGTTTATTCTCCTGCTTGCTAGAAAGAGGCAGCCTGAGATTGCTGCTTCAAGGGTCCTCACAGAGCTTCCCTCCTGTTTTGGGCAGTGTAAGGGGGAAGGTATTTGAAGCTGTGTCAACTTATTTGTCAAAGTCATTCTTTGAACTACTGATACACTTGCTTTTTACTGGCAAGAGCATCAGCTGGTAAAGAAAACCTGCCTGTAGCCTCCAAAGCAGTGAGTCATTTGAAGGGTGGGTGAAGCTTAGGAATAGATTTCCATGGAGAGGACCAGTCATCTGGACTGATAGAAATGTTTGTTCTGTTCCAGACATGCTCATGAAAGACAGCAAGGTCTTTCCTATGGGCTGGAGAGCCAAGCTGAGCTATGTATGATTCTAAACAATGAGCCCTGCGCACTGATCTCCTGGGCTAATGAAAACCTCCAGGCACTGTCCCCTGAAGATGCTCACATTGAGCCTCTTGGGGTTGAGCTCCCATGTAGGCAGTCAGTAGTTGGATTTTTTTAATCACAGTTTAGATCCAGCTTCAATGGCTAAATAAAACTAAGCAACCCCAAACATTTCTGTGTCCTTCAGAAAACTTAGTCTTTTGAATCTTTAACAAATCCCGGAACTTGTTATTCACCCGGGGAAGTATCTTGACAGTTGAATCTAACACTTCTTAAACACAAATCTGTCTTATTAATCAGCTCTCCAGTGCCAACCCACACTCAGTTTTATTTCGTTTGTCAAAATTTGCTGGAAATGTTTCATGGTTATTTTAACTGGTTTAATTCATGCTCTTAGATCATATTTTCAAGAATATAGAAATCTTGACAGTATTTTTCTGCTCAGTCCTTTAATTTGTGTGTTAAGAACCAAATTACCTGTGTGACATGGAAGTTTTAATGTGGCAGTAACTGATTGTGTAATGATCATACTTTTCCTAGAAAAGTTCCTAATTTGGAGTATACAGTACCATGGGGAAGTAGGGGTGTCTTAATACAGAAATTGCACATACCTGCAGTTCTCAGCTTTTATGAGATATTTAACTGCAGGAGGTTTTCTTAGTTTTGATTATACCTTCTCTGTTCTGTGTACCTTGCTGTAAAGAGCCTGGAGATCGGGGAAAACTGCCATGGGATTCTGCTGTGGGATTGTTGGGGAGCATAAGCAGCTGCACTGAATCTGATGAAAGGTCCTATAGCCTCCTCCCTCGAGGGCCTGCTGGAGGTGCATAGGCAAACAGTGCTTAGCAGCATAAATACAGCAGCCCTTCCTGTGGGATATTTTCCCTTAGCCGAGAGGATACGTTGTGTGGAGAAGATACCCTTAGCAACAGCAGCTGGGAAGGGTAGCAGAGTATCAGCTGTTAAAATAAAACACTTATTTTCTTAACAGTGGTTCCTTGTGTGGTCAGGAAGTACCAAAGCAGAAATCCTAGTGCCACTGATTGCTGCGGGTGCATTACTGTAGGACACCTCATGGGAGGCTGTCCCCTGCGTGGCTGCAAGCTGGGCAGGTTGCCTGAGCACCCTGCGCTTACAGCCCCACTCATACCCGCCCCTCAGGTCTGATGTGGGCTTCATCCACAGCTGTAGAATAGCTTCTCTGTGCCCTCTCTAAAAGAACCTCACAGGTCATGTTGACACATGTAAAATCCCTCCCAGCAGGATGGAGCTGGTCCTACAACTGCTTTTATAAGCCCACCACTTCAAGCATCCCCAAAAACCATGTAGACATCCTCTCTTCCCCTTGTCTGGTTTGTGACATGATGGTCCTTGCTCACTGATTCCTTCTGCTTCTCCCCAGGACTCACCGAATTACCATAACAAACTTCTGTCTCGGGAAGCACCTAGTGAGTGAAGATGACCTGCTGAAAGACCAGCGAGGGAGCCCTGCCTACATCAGCCCGGATGTACTCAGCGGTAGGCAATCCACTGCAGTCCTCAAGAGGAGTTCACAGACCCTACATTTAAAACTTTTGTTTCATTTATTTGTGGCTCTTGTCATTAAATGAAAACTATTTCTGTTTCCATATGAAACCTGCCTTCTCAGATCCTCTTAAAGAGGGTCTACGTATAGGACCTAGTTTATTATTCCAACTATGAAAGTAGAGAGGGAAATAATGAGTATAAATTTTGTCTTAAGGCTAGCCTGAACTTCAAAGCTAATTTAAAGCTGCCTGTCTGTTCCTAAATAAGTCCAGTTGCAAACAAGATGTTCCGTTTCCATGTCTGAATTTTGTTCCTGAGGCTTGACTTCAGCAGTAGGTCAGTCGAAGGCCTAAGAAACAATCCATTCAAATCCCATTATAATGTCAGTTTATTCCAAGCAAGGACTGTAAGAGGAGCAGTTGCTCCCACTGCTACTTGTTTCCAAAAGGGAACTACTGATGCCCCAGGCGCTTCTAGGCTGACTGAGGAGGGTTATTTAAAAATAGAAAGAATGACCAGACTGGGCCAAACCAGCAGTCCCTCTGGACTATCTTATTTCCAACAGAGACCTTAAACAGATGTCTAGGAAGGAAGCTTTTCCTAATGTTTGCCCACCTTTTAAGTGTCTTCAGTGCCTGGAACCTTCAGGAACGACTGCAGGTTCTGTGTATTAGTTGCCTTCAGCAGGTTTCTCTTGTCTCAGCATTAAGGCTGTGCTACTAGCTGCTGGATGCACTGAATGAATGGTGTGAAGTTATGTAAAACTGTGGTCCTAACTTTTTTAGTAATAGCTGTTTTCCATTTAAGTCTACGCTACGTTTGGCAGCAACGTTCACTGACAGGTCCGTAGCAAAGTGCAATCCAGAATCTTTGCCAATATTCCTGGGGCACTTGTTTGTGAGAAGATAAAGTATGCAATAAAACAGTTCTGCAAAAGATCAAAATTATTCATTACTGGCCTTGGTTCTCTAAAAATATTTTATTTGAGAAATGCCTTCAGATAGAGATATTCTTTTCTGTTTTTATTTCAAGACCTGGTGCCATCCCCTCAGCATTACAGACAGTGGCAGTGAGTGCGGCTGAGCTCTTCCCTGGTGATCTGCCAGACAGGTCTGAGATTGCTTCCCTCCTGGGCAGGACTCCGCCAGGAAGGGAGGCCAGGGCAGGCTGGGGAAGACAGAATGTGTGTGTTTTTTGCAGGCCTTTCCTGTTCTTCAGGATATCCTGAGGCCCCTGTAACCAGGGCGATGGTACGAGCCAACCGCTCTGCAGGAGCTCGCAGTTGTAATTCAGCTGGCTAGTGCCTGCAAAGGGCTGCCTGGATCCCCTCCTCCTTGCCGGGCTGGGGCACTGTGCTCTCCTGGGGAGACAAGCAGTCCTTCTCCTGCGGGGCTCTGTGCAGCCCAACCGTCTGTTTTCTTGGAAAAGCTGTTTTGAAACCTCTCAGTTCTGATCCCCTCCAGACCCAGAAGGAAGTTATTTAAGGACACTTCAAACTTCACCACCATCTTGAGACACTAAGGCGCTGTCCCTGGTACATAAGAACATCCTTCTGTCTGTATCACTAGTATCTCTGTTTAGGAGGAAGCTAAAAAAAACAAAGAATTAATCATTGGTTTAGGTGTGCAGGAGAAGCTGTCTTTTTCAACAAGATGGCTTGCATTTTGTAGCTGCTGAAATGTCACTGCAGGAGAAGCTGGAGGAGGAGGGAGGGGTGCCTTTTTTGAGCATATAAAGCAGAGAATAATTAGTACAGATAGTGAATGCTGCGGCAATGACTCACTCTGTGAGTCAGAGGAAGTCATTCTCTTAATCCTGTGCTGTGGTACAGCATTGGACTTTAATTTTTGACCCTCATGCAAGTTGCTCTTGTTGATTTACTGTGTGGTTGCAGAGACTTTAAAGCAGTGTTTCCCTCTAGCTGCTCCCAGGTTGTGCTGGGCCTGCTGCGCTCTCTGGAACAAACTCCTGTGCAGTGCCCTTGTGGTTTGGATTACTTGGTGCTCTCATATCATATCAAGGCCCTTCAGTAAGGATGAACCTTGCCTGTTGAGATTGGGGAAACATCTGTGGAGAAGACTGGTTTCCTTGCTTGCAAAGGTGCACCTCAGAGAGGTTTTTACTGCCTTGGAATAGGAAGGGCTGAGCATTTTAATTCCAAAAAAGGAGCATGTGCAGAGGTTGCTTCTCGCTTCGTATTGCCCCGGCTGGACCACAGATGTGAAGTGTGTTATAAAGCCTGTTGCTTTTGTGTCTCTGCCTGCAGGACGGCCATACCGTGGGAAACCCAGTGACATGTGGGCCTTGGGGGTCGTGCTCTTCACCATGCTCTATGGGCAGTTCCCCTTCTATGACAGCATACCTCAGGAGCTCTTCCGCAAAATCAAGGCTGCCGAGTACACCATCCCTGAGTGAGTACAGCCGGTCCCAGGGCAGCCCCAGTCTTGATGCCTGCACAGGCAGTGCTCTGTGCCTTATTGTGGCAGCAGGAGCTGGAGGGGCTTTGGTCAGAGCCACTGAGGGTCACAGCAGAAATGAGAACAAAGGCTGTGAATGCAGTAGACACCAAGGAAGCAGTGGCTGAGCTGGGACATCTTGTGCAAAGGTGAGAAAGGCCTCATGTTGCTGGGGCAGGGAAACAACCGCCTGTTAATTCTGGGGTCTTCCAACTCAGAGCAATAGTAGCTCCTGCAGCTCCTGACCTGCATGCTCTCCGCCTGCCCGTCCTGTTGCTCACGCTGCCCACCTCAGACACGCTGCCCACCTCAGGCACGCTGTGCTTTCTCTCTCCCAGGGATGGTCGGGTCTCAGAAAACACTGTGTGCTTGATCCGAAAACTGCTGGTCTTGGATCCGCAGCAGCGTCTGACAGCTTCTGAAGTGTTGGATTCGCTGAGCTCCATCATAGCATCATGGTATGTTCAAGAGGGGAAAGACAGGAATGCAGTGTGTCCAGCCTCAAGTTTTTATTGTTTCAGCTGTGGTCATCAGACTGCTGCCAAATGCAAGCGACCAGAGGACAGTCTGAGAACTGCAGAAGTTTTCTAATCCTGTATCACAAACATTTCCATTTGGTTGGTAGGTGACATTGGTGGCTGCTAATGGACACAGAGTGGCTAATGCGAATGCTTATCATTGTGACAAAAAGATTGGATTTTTTTAAAGCAGCAAAATTACTAAACAGTACTGGGATTCGGGAGTGCCTTTGCCTTTGCTCTCTGCCTCCTCTTTCCTCCACAAATTTGACTTTTAAGAAATAGACTAATGGTCAGGAATATTGTACATGTATGTGCGAATGCAATGCAAAGACAGTCATTTCCTACAAGTTTGTAATTAGCCCTGCATTGTCAATTAACTAAAATCAGGCATGAGACCTAGAGGGGAAGAAGATGAGACAGCGTTACAAGTGGGAGCACTGCTACATGTGTGAGGTGGGGATGCTCCAGCTGAAATGGGTCCTGGCAGGGTACAGGGAACAGCCCTCAGCCCTGCAGCCCTCCCTCGGTGCTGCACAATCTGAGCAAAGTTCTAGTGCTGCCTATTGAGTCAGCAGGGAAGTCTGTGATTTTTGGAGTCGTGGCTGTTTTCTCTCCTACCTATGCAAGATGTTAGAGTTCCACATCCTGTTTAAAAAAAAAAAAAAAAAAACTCTGCGGGAGTGTTTATCATGATTTCCATCAATGGAAGCTGACTGTGAGTTTGGAGGTGTCCTTGAATAGTAGTCTAGCAGGAATCGAGCAGCACAGTATGCAGCGATGGCCAGGCAGCAGTACTGTGACTAGTCTGTTGGGTGAGGGAGCTGGCACTGTGCTGGGTTTTAACGATGTGTTCTCGCCCTCAGGCAGTCTATGTCCTCACTGAGTGGTCCTCTGCAAGTTGTGCCAGACATCGATGACCAAGTGGCCAACCCTGAAAACCCCCAAGAGGTGGGTGGGCAGGACGGTTGCCCCGTGGCGTGTGTGGAGGAGCGGGTGTTCAGCTCTGCTTCCCAGGGCCGCATTTCCTGGGGAGTATTTGTCCTTGGTCCTTTCACACCCTTGTGCTGCTTTTCCTTGCCCCTGTGCCAAGTCCCTTGACAGTCCCCTGAGCTAGTGAGGGGAGGATGGTGAGGACCTGCTCTAGGAGGCCGCTGAATCCATCACCATCTTGTGCAAAGGAAAGCAAAGTCCTTTATGCGGCTGGGAGAGGGACGCAGAGGGTAACCAGCCAGCTGTGCTCTGTGGAGCTGAGCTCAGCTGACACAGGCTTTGGGGTGTCTGCTCTCCAAGATGTGTTCAGTCCCACACATGCTGGGACAGGCAGGAAGTGCTGGTAGCCTTGGCTCGGTGTCCCCAGTGCATTCTGTAATGGGAGCAAACATCCTGTTTTCTTGCCAGTGTTATTTTATGTTGGAAGGGATGGCTGGTGACCTCACTGTCTGGGGGACAGTCTCCTTGGAGCTCTTGCCTGTGGCGCAGCAGCCCGGCAGGCAGCTTTACCTTCAGAAATCTCTGCAAGCTCCCCCTCCACTGGGCATAGGAGGGCTGTGAGAACTGTGGTCCAACAACTCTGCTAACTCCTGAGTGCAGCACTGGGCTGAGCTGCCCCAAGACAGTGCTGCAAGGTTTTCAGGCCTCTGTTTCTGGTGCCACCAGGGAGACCCTTGGGTAAGTTCAGCAGCAGGTCCAGTTGAAAGTGTTTTCCTGTGTTGGGCTCTAGTTGTGCATTGTAGTTCTGGGCCATCGGAGATGGTCACAGTGTGTGTTGAGAGCTGTGGGAAGTGTTTGCTGCCACACTTCCTTGCTCCTCCAGACCAGCTCAGCACACGCACAGCTTGCTGGGGGAATGTTGCTTGTCACTGTGGCTCTACTGAGGCAGTTCTCTTGCAGGTAAAGGTGACAGAGGAGTGCTCGCAATACGAGTTTGAGAACTACATGAGGCAGCAGCTACTCCTGGCTGAGGAAAAAAACACATTGCATGAGGCCAAGAGCTTCCTACAGAAGCGACAGTTTGGGAACATCCCCCCTGTGCGACGCCTGGGCCATGATGCCCAGCCCATGAACCCCTTGGATGCAGCTATCCTGGCCCAGAGGTACCTTCGAAAGTAGCTTCCCACACACCTGAGAGCACAAGCACCATCCTGCAAACTGCCTTTTATGTCACCTACTACAACTCAACAGCAATACTGGTGTCCCATGATGGAGAATAATGTAGCAATTCTTTTGAGCTCTGTTAGGGGACACACACTCACGCTCACTCTGGAGGGAGAAGACTTTGGAAAAGCTCATTTTGAAAGCAGCAATCTTCTTGGCATCTTCTGGAATCTTTGTTTTTAAATCCAAGCCTAGATGACTAATCTGCTTTTAATCATGACTTGTAATCTACCTCTCTTGTCTTTTTAACCATACTGTTCTCTGGATCAAGCAAAGCCAGTCAGAAAGGAGAAGATGACCAAGGGTGAAACTGGTTTGCTGGCACGAGAGTTGTGGCTACGTGTAGTATGGAGAGTCAGCCAATTGCATTTGCTCCATATGGTTTGAATAAGCTTAGATTTATCTGGGTTTCCTGAAAGAAAGAACTTCTTGAAACCTCCTACTTCCCTTCATCTGCATCAAATCTTTTTCTGTTTTTAACATACCACCTGGTTTGAATGTGTTGTCTAACCCTCCTTGGCTCGAGCACCAAGCCCCTCGATAAGCAGCGCACAGATAGCCCAGTTGTCTGCTGTGACTAAGCGCTGTTCCCGAGAACCCATCCACGGTGTGAGACAAGTATTGTCATTGCAGACAATCACTGCAAGGATTTAGTCTTGTCCGTAGTTATTTAAAGGTTTTGCAGAACTTGGCCCATCTTGGCCTTTGACCTCTTTCACCTTTCACTGATTCTTTTAGTTTCATAAGAATATATGATTTAATCTTATATTTTTCAGTAGCTTATCTAAGGTGCAGTTAAAATTGCATTAATTGATTTAGAATTTTTCACACGTCATTTGTGGTACAGATATAATATATGAGTTATAATGTGAAAATGTTTCCCAGAAACATCTGCTAGAATTAGAAAGGGGCTGCCTCAAGTCTCTACTGTATTTGTTCTCTAGCTTATCTTGCCATCCAGCCTAACCACCTACAGCTGAGCTTTCCTCTGCTCTCCCAGGGTGGGATGTAGGCTGTAGAAGGATGTCCCCATTTGTCACCTCATGGCACTGGAAGAGCATTTGCTTGTGTTGAGAACAGAAAAGGTTGTTTCTGAGCCTCACTCTGTGAACTGGATGCCTGTCTTGCCAGATTAACTGTTCTCACACAAGGCGGCCAGGGCTCCCAGTTCCCCATGCAGGGCTCTGGCTCTGCTCCCTGCTCTGGGGCAGCCTCGCAGGGCTGGCGCAGCCAGCCAGGGATGTGCCAGGAGCAGGGGTAGCCCCCGGCCCTGCTCTTGGGACCGCTTTTGGCACCGGTTCCGTTCCCTGGCCCCGCTGCCCCTGCAGCGTCCCCTCTCCTGGGGGATCGTTGCCTTGTCTTGCCGCAGCGGGGAAGCAGCCAGTGCCTCCTTGCCCTGCACCTTCCTCCTGGGGTGGCAGGGCCAGAGCAGGAGTGCAAGCGGCGTCATGCAGTGCCCGGTGCTGACGTGGCATCACAGGCCAGGCTCCCTGAACACTACTGCAGAGCACTGGGGCCCTGCACATCCTCGCCTTATTTATTGTTGGAGAGGGCGGATGAGTCCTGCCGCCCCCAGCTGCCACTGCTGTCCTGGTGCCACTGTCAGCAGGGCAGGGGCACGAGCCCCTGGCCAGGGGCTGCTCTAGCCAGGGGCTTCTCCTGCCCCTCTTTTCTTTCCCCTGGTTTGTGTCTCCTTACCCCCCTCCCCCCAAGTTAAAGCAATATTGATGGTGTGGGACTCGGTTGGGCGTCATGGCTGCTGGCATCCCCTTCTTGTGCTCAAGCAAATGGGAAGGGGCACCTGGGGCAGTGGGAGCTGCCAGGCCGGAGGGGAGATGCTGTGGGAAAGGAACCTGTTGTAAAAAATGAAACAAAACAAAAACAAAAAAAGTTTGTATAAAGACATTATTTTTGTACTGCAGCAGAACTGCTCCTGCATGTCGGCAATAAAAGTTGGTAACAAAAGTGAGGCATGCAGCACCCGCAGGGACAAGGGAAGCAGAGGGCCAGACTGGGGCAGGGGCTGCAGGGCCCTGTGCTGCTCCACACCCCCTCATGTTGCCCCCTGCCCCATAGGGCCCTGTGGGGCCACCCAAGCGCCCTGTTGCCCTGCCCCACATGAGCTGTGGGACTTGTGTGGGGCCGAGCACAGTGTGGGAGCGGGGGGGGGGGGGGCATGAGGGGCAGCTCAGGGCTGGACCCATGTGGGACAAGGGCATGGGGCGGGGGGGCGGGGGGGGCACTCGCTGCAGAGCCCCTCACGGTGCGTCCCGGGGGAGCGGGCGCAGCGTCCGCGGCTGCCATTGGCTCTGCGGCCGCCCCGCTGACCGCCAGCCTCCTCCAAACTATTTCCTGTTGCTGCCGCGTTAATGCTGAGCAGACCCTTCCCTCGCAGCAGCCCCAGCGCAGCGCGGTAAGTAGGGCCTTCCCCCGCCCCCGCCACGACACTCGGGCAGCCCTGGGGCCCAGCACCTCGTGTGACATTGTGCCAGGGTTGCTGCAGGGGACGTGCCGGGGCGGGGGGGGAACCCTGGGCTTGGAGAGGGAGCAGGCGGCTGCACGCATGGAGTCCTGGGCTCAGTGCGTGGGGAGATGGGACTTGCTTGGGGGAATGCAGCACACGGCATGAGGTTTGGAGCCTGGGGGACACAGGACTTGTGTGATGCTTGACAAGGACTTTGTGCTTTGGGGACATGCGGTTTGGTGCTGGGGAGCGCAGGGCTGTTCCCCCTGTGACGGTGTCCTTCTTGTGTCACCCAGGCAGGGAGCGGGCTCAGCCCATGTCCCGGAGGCTAGGGACAGCATGGGGGCTCTCCTGGCATGCAGTGGATGCCCAGTCTGGCTCTGCTGGCTTTTCCCTACACTGGCTCCCCGTCCCATCTTTGGAGCGCTGAACATTCCTGGCCCCATAGAGAGGCCTCCAGCCCCACTGCAGGGGCCTTCCCCATTGCTGCAGGGCTGCTCCCAGGAGAGAGTGGTCAGACACTGCTCTGCAGGGCAGTCTTGGGCTGCGTTTCGGGGCCGGAGGGCGAAGGTTGAGCACGGTGCCCTGGGGCAGAGCGGCTGGGACTGTCCAGGGATGGTTCTGCTGATGTGTCACATTTTCTGCATTTCTTTCCTCATTCCTCCCTCCATGGAGCCATTTCTGGGACAAGCACTCATCCCGAGTGCCAGGGCTGTGGATGCGGCATCACCTCCGGGATGAGCTCGTGGCTGGGGGGGGGGGGGGGGGGGGGCTGCACTGTATTAATTTAGCTGCTGTGGGCGTGAAGAGCATGCAGCACTGAAGCCCTTTTTTTGGGGTGGGGGGGAGGTCTGGTAGTGCCCCCCCCCCCCCCCAAACCCGCCGGGTGCAGCCCTTGCCCTCCAGCAGCAGTGGAGCTGCTTGACCTAAGCAAGGCGGGGGGGGGGGGGGGGGGGGGGCACGCACTCAGCTCCCGCCTGTGTCCCCTCCATTCCCAGCCCAATGAGCAGTGCCTGGTGCCAGCTGTGGCCCTGAGCAGGATGGAGCCACGGCCGCAGGCCATGGAGCTGCTGAGCAACAGCATGGCGGCCTATGCGCACATCCGAGGTGAGTGGCAGTGGCGGCCGTGTCCCACAGCGGTGGCCATGTTCCACAGCACTTGTCCTGCTCTGCCACAGCTAACCCCGAGAGTTTCGGCCTCTACTTTGTGCTGGGTATCTGCATGGGGCTCCTGCTCACGCTGGGCCTGGTGGTGCTGCGCAGCTCGTGCCCTCTGCGCCCGCCCCATGATGACAGCAGTGATGATGATGGTGACGATGAGGCTGAGGAGGAAGAAGACACCATCGACCGGGTGGCCTCTGAGTCATTGCTGCCAAGCACAGAGCTGCCCCCAGAGAGCCCTAGTGCCATCAACGTCTTTGCCTCAGCCGAGGAGCTGGAGCGGGCGCAGCGGCTGGAGGAGCGCGAGCGCATCCTGCGCGAGATCTGGCGCAATGGGCAGCCCGACCTACTGGGCGCTGGACCTGCTCACCCACCCTGCTACTGAGTGCAGCTATCGCTGCCACTACCGGTACGACAGACCCCCCATCCCACACCACGGGGTTCTCAGAGACTCGGGGCGGGGGGGAGGTGGTGGTGGTGGGGGGCACGGGCAGGAGTGGCCAGGCCCCAAGGAGCTGTTCCCAGGCCACATTCCCCCCTCCGCTTCCCCCTGGCGACTGGTGTTGCAAAAATAGCTGCTTCCCAGGCCACCGCCCGCCCTCCCCCCAGCCCCCCCGCTCCTCCAGCCTTAACAGGATCCAGATGTTTTCCAGATATTCTCCCGGCCCCACACGCTGGCAGGAGGCCAGACTGTGCTGGGGGCTGCGACCGGGGGGAGAGGCAGCCCGGGCCCTGCATCCGGGATGCAGCTGGAGCGGGAGCCTTGGTCAGGACGGGGCTTCATACATGAAATATAGTTTATTTTACACAATATTTATAATAAAGACGGTCTCTGGCCATCCTCAGGCTGATGCACATGTGGCAGTGGGCAGGGCGGCGGGCGGCACAGCCAGGTCCATGCCAGACTCCTCTCTCTGGGTCTCAACTGGTGCCCAGTGTGGGGTGCAGGGTGGTCTGCAGGCTGTGGGGGTGCATGGGGTGCCCAGCACGGTGTGCACAGTGTGGGGGTGCA
Organism: Tinamus guttatus; assembly: GCF_059628265.1. NCBI lineage: Eukaryota > Metazoa > Chordata > Aves > Tinamiformes > Tinamidae > Tinamus > Tinamus guttatus. The sequence goes on from NW_028288931.1 coordinate 76,294, forward strand.
CGCTCAGGGCAGCCCCGTGTGGTCTCGCCCTGCAGTCATTTCCTCCACCCCCTGCCGCAGCCGCAGCGTGTTGGGGCAGCCGGACACCCAGGCAGGACCTGTCTGAGCCGGGGCAGGTCTCCCGCCTTGGCCTCCGGTGCCACCGCGGCCTGGGGCATCCCCCCTTCCCCCGCAGTCGCCGAGGCCTCTGTGCAGTGTGGAACCGCAGAGGCAGCGCCGGGGCGCGCGGGGCTGCTCGTGCGCTCCCCAGAGCGGGAGCTGCGGGGAGCAGCTGGGTGCAGGGGCCCCACGTAGCTGCGGCACTCGCTCGGGAATTCCCCAGGCACAAGCGGGACCCACAATTCCTGCTGGCCGAGGGGTGGGGAAGCTGGACCCGGGCCAGATCACTTCCTTCCCCCAGGCCCTACTGACAACAAAGGCCTTTAAAAGGTCTCTCAGCCACACAGGAAACAAAAGATTCCTCAGGCCTGGGACATACTGGGATTCAGCCTAAATGGTGCCAGTCAAGTAAACTGCAAGACTCTTGTTTTGCTGCTCCCAAGAGGCAACAAAGAGCCAGGTTAAAAACAAACGTTTAGCTGTAATTAGGCACTAAACTTGGAAAGCAGTGGGGCTGAGGAGTGAAACAAAACAACACAACCCCCACATGGTGCCTCGTTCTTGTATCTACCAGTAACACCCAAAATGAGCAAGTTGAAGGATAAAAAAGGCATCAGTTTGGTTACCACACCTAACACTACCCAAAAGAGCAAGTGCAGCTTTCCGTGTGCTCGCAGTGCAATAGTCCACACTGCAGAGCCACAGAGAACAGCATCATCTTTATCATTTTGCCTAAGGAGTAACTGCTGCCCCTTGCTGCACTGCAGGAGCCCCGGCTGAGCGTCCTTGTCCCCGGGAGCCACTTGGCCCCATTCCTCTTCAGGAGCGTCCCAGGCTCGAGCAGCTTTTCTGCAACTTGGGGCTGCTGCTGCTCCTTTTGGTTTCACCCCTTCTCTCCCAAGGCTAAGGGCCAGCACCAGAAGCAGCCCCAGACGCAGGACACACAACAAGACAGTTACACCTGCTACTCATTTTATTGTATTTTATTTGAGTAAAACAAACTTCAGGGCTTGCTAAACAGGAATTGTTCAAGTCAAAACAAACCAAACGCTAGTTGGTGTGCGTGGGGGACAGCACAGCAATCGTGGGGTGGGGAAGGGGGAGAGGGGGGCACGGGAGAGCAGGGTCCTCATGAGACGAGGGCAGGAAGGTGCCTCTCCTGCGGCCTCACCAACACAGCCCAAGAGCTACTCACCAACAGCTTCAGAATATTCTTAAGTCGAAGATAAGAAATACAGCGTAACTGCCATCCTTAACCAGCACAGGAGGGATTTGCCTTTTGCTTTATAAAAAGATTAATAAAAAATATTGAAAAATTCTCATCTCCTTTTATATTTTTAACCTAGTAGAATTCTGAAGTTTCTTAGAAAACTATGTTGCCTTGGAAAGAGCACTCAGGTTCACAATCAGCTGCAAAGAGGATACACAAAATGCCTACAAGGGGTTTGGGGCTTCAGCACACACACCAGGCCTAACAGTGTACACACTACACAATGGTGAAAAGCAGGGTGTATTTTTTTCTCTGTAACCATGCTAATTTTGTTAACTTTCAACATAAAAGAAAAACAATGTTTTTTTAAAAGGCCCTAAACTTAACTGTTACATTAAAAAAAAAAGTTAAAAAGAAATCATAGCAGTTTGGTCCCAACAAGTTAACATTTAGATGTTTATTCACATGCTTCATTGTTTTCTTATTTATAAGAACCAAAAATAGTTTCCAAAATTATCATTTAATTGATGTTACTACTACATACGTAAAGGCCTAAAAGAAGCAGACTATGAATTAAAAAATTGAATACACAATACAGGAGAATAAATTTAAACTGTTGAGTTAATCCCAACCTCTACTATTTCAAATTATAAAAAGAGAAACAAATGTCAAGACTACTGGGTTAAGATGGGCACAAACTGAAATCCACATCGTCTTCAAAGCCTGTTACCAAAAAACCACCCGACCATCCAATAAGGTCACAGACAAGAGAAAATCCAGGATCTCACCCAGCACTTGACCTTATTCAGTCCGGAAGGTGTATCCAGGAGCAGATCCAAGCATAAATGATTTGATCAGTTCTAGTCCAGACTTGGGGAGTGCAAGCTCTGCCAATGCAGGTGACTTCGGGTAGGTTCAAAGCTCCCTCTGGGGTTCAGCACTTCAGGGTCACCCCAGCAGCCCCAGCCCTGCTGTGCTGAGTCCCCTCAGCCTGCCAGGGCTTTCGGGAAACCCGCAGCTGCTGCGGCTACTCGGCAGCTGATGGCAAGTTGTCCTTTTCCTCTCGGTTTTCTGTTCCGCTTTCGTCATCTTCAATTTCTCCTTCTTCCCCACTGAATTTGTCATGGGCCCACTTGGGGCTGGTGCTTGATTTTCGGAACATGAAGCGACCTCTTCCTCTGGGGAAAGCTCCCCGACCACGGCCTCTATTCACCCACTTTTCAGCACCTTCGCCCTCTCGGTCATCGTGCTGCACAGGAGGAAGCCAATGGCATCAGGTGAAACAGCCCGAATGCTCACAAAGCAACAGGTGCAGGAAAACTTGCATTTATTATACACCTCCCCACCGCTCCCCACATTTATGCCACCAAGAATAGTGCAGATACGACTGGCAACAAGTTGGACCGTACTTCCAGCCTAAAATTGACCCATTTCAGTACGTATATTGACCGAGACGACATTGGGCACCAAGAGCAAATTACAATTTTGCTTCTTACAAGACAGAGAAAATTTAAGTTTTCTTGTTTGAGATACATGACAGAAACACCACATTATTTAATAAGATGAAAGATCTCAAGTACGCCAAATTAGGAAGAGAAGGTGACTTCCTGTCTACATTTGGAACTACCTTTTCTCCAAAGAACACAGTAATTCAGACCAGATTCTCCTGGACTAATGCATGTTAGTACGGGACGCTGCTAACCCCAGAAATAGAAGGTAACATCCCTAACCCATCCAGGAAGTGGACTCGTTATGAGGACAGAAGAAGCCAGAAATGTAGGTGATCTGCACCACAGACCAACAGATCTAAGCTGTGCTTTTCACACTAGTGGGAAACATGTGGTCTTTAATTAGCCTCTAGAATTTTACTGAATGGAAAACTATTCTACAATGAACAAAAATTTTTAACGAGTCAGAAATTTCTGAGGAAGTGGCATGCGAGGCCTAAAACTCCTGAATTAGTTTAACAATAGCTTGTGCTTTCCCCTCTAGAAGATGTCAGACCAGATTCCCCTAGTGTTCATACACGTCTCCGTACTTCAGACACATACCAAGTAGTACTTCTTGCTCTTGGGTGTGTACTCTGGATCCCACTCCTCATCTCTGGTTCGCTTCTGAAAGTCATTGTTGCCACCACCACTGCTGTTGTTGTTGCCTGAGAAGTTGCCTCTGCCCCAGCCTCTCCCCCTGGCTCTAAACTGCTGTAACAATAAGAAGTGGAAGAAAAAGCAGTTATGACCAGGGTGGTTATGGCCAGAAGCCCCATTTCATTTACCTAACCCAAACTGACTGATGCACATTATGCTGCTCATCAGGATTGCTGAGCTGTCACCAACGCACGAAAGCTTCCAGGCTTGATTTTGCTCAGTGCATCTCGAGTTCAACTGCCCTGTCTATTCCCAGTACTGTGGTACGCTCTCCAGATTCCGTGTTGAGTTGGAAGTAATCGCATTTTGGCTCATCACCCACAACCAGTCAAGGCCCTCAGGGTTTCTGCTTCACAGTAGGCTTTAATTGGGCAAGAGCAGTACAAAATGGCCACATTTTGCCCAATGTGAGAATTGATACTGGCAGCAGGAGGAGGGGCTGACAAGAACTTACGAAGGTCCCTCTAGCTCTTCCTCTCTCGTTTGGACCAGTGAATTCTTTAGTCCCAAGTCGGGACTTGTCAAAACCCGTGGTGCTTTCCTCCCGCTCCTCAGTTTCTTCAGTGTATTCCTCTGCTTTCAACGAATGGGAGGACCGTGAAGATGACGAACTGGATCTGGATCTCTCACGCACCCTTCGGTGTTTCCTGTTTCAGTGACAGGAAAGAGGAAGTGAGAGGGACAAAGTGGTTAGCACCTCTGTGAACTACTGAACCATTTCTTTATCACTCCCTATCAACGTAATACTCGTCTTCTGCTGCGAGAAAGGAAAGCTATAGTAACAGCTCAGGATCAGCTACAACATACAGATCTACCAGGTCGCAAGCCCTCTCCATCAAGACTGGAGAGGCAAAGGTGTTTAAACCATCTATTTTGACATAAACATGTTTTTTTTTTCAGATCAACACTATTTATCTTCTTGGTATTCTTTCTCCTAAAGGGGCACCAACATACACAGTTTTAGTCAAATGGAAAAATAAGCTAATAGCAAAGGATTGCAGTAACCTTAAAGTGAAGTTACTTAAAAGACAGATATTCTCTATGACACAATAGAAAAAAAAGGAAAAGCAATTCACCCATCATGACAGTCTTCTCATTTACATTTAACTGTTGTTCAGTGTTTCACATAAATATAAGGATACCAGGTATATATGACCTCCACTGGTGTAGTTATGTCAACAGGCATACAACTGGGTATCTGTGACACTGTCTCCAATCTTAACAGCAGAGGTATGAAATAAAAAAGAAATTGCTTAGTTTACAACCTACTTTTTCTTTGAGCTTTTGTGAGTTTTCTCAGTTTTCTCAGCTGATCTTTCCCTTGAGTGACTTGAATCTCTCGAGTCCACCGATTCTCTTGATTTATCACGTTTAAGATCTCTTTCCTTATGTTTTTTACGGCGTTCAATATCAAGGCGCAGGTCAACAGGGTCATCTTTATATTTCCCTTCAGCCTAAAAAAGCAGGGAAGAGGGAAGAGTTTAGTAGAAAGGTTTACAGCGTACCAGTTCAGCACCATTACTTTGCTACTGACTGCACAGACTTCTGGAGAGCAGTAGTTTATCTGAACACTAATCAATAATCCATTCTAAGATGTAAAATGTTTCACTATTAAAGTTAGCGTATATGCTCTAGGTGACCCTGCGTGTGCAGGGGGGTTGGACTAGATGACCTCTAGAGGTCCCTTCCAACCTTAAGCATTCTATGATTCTATGATTTCTTAAACTTCAGCTTTCTTTTATGCCCCAGAATTGTAGCATGAATAAAATGTCTAATGCCCTATGGATGCTTGTTGCCAAACAGTCGCATGCTCACCACCCTGCTGACAGACACCATCAAGCCAGGATGGAAGGAATTTTAATCAGCAGGTCTGAAACAGTACACAACGAGAAGCAAAAGCTGTTTGCCACTTGGAGATAACCAAGACTGTGATTACTGATTAAAGCAACAAGAGACAGAGGCTGCAGAAATGCAGCTGTCATGCTGATTTAGAAAAATGCCAACATCTTGCAGATCCTTTAATATGTCTGTCAACAAGACTTGCCCTTCATCTCCTCCCAAATTGACAGGCACTATATGAAAGATAACAAGAAAGCATCAGAGGAAGGTATATTTTTCCCTCCCTACACCATACTGGCAAGAACTAACTACCTGCTGCTTCATAGAAGAAAAAACCTGAAAAAATGAGAAGCCTGAAAAAATGAAGAAAATTCAAGAACTATTTTGTTCTTCAATTAAAAATAAATCAATTATTGCTTGCTTCAAGTTCTATTGAAATTGCTGCTTACATAGGGCTTAAAATATTTTCTTGAGAAAATGAAAATAGTTGTTACCTGTATAGACTCTAAGACCAATGGTACTTGGATGAAGTTTTGCCATGACTGCACATAACAGAGTAGCAAACTGACACTGGCTGTGGTTTTGACAAGCATTCAACTGAGTAGCACTACTTTGTGGGAAGGCTGCACACACACTGTCACTGGCTGTTGCCTCCATGGCTGTACAGAGCTCAATGACTGCTAATTTAGACTGCCTACATAATACTTTCCTTGGGAACTGTATGACTTGCTAAGCAATATACATCAGATTAATTGTCTTGAATTAAATACAAAAGATTAGTAATTCTCTAGCTATTAAGATTTTTACTTACATGAGTTTCTAAACACTTTTTTGTTTAAATAAAAATGTCAAATAACGCAGGAGTGAGCAGATTTTTTTTTTTTGCTCTTCTATTTTTCCTGGGCAAAGAGCTTTAATTTCTACTCTGAGAACACAACTGCTCCCAACACGATGGATGACAGATAAGTGACAAAATCAGCAGCAGCTCCCTTATGTGGTACAGCAAACACCTATTTGGGTTTGTGAGGGCACGTCTTTCACGGAAGGCTGGCAAGCTGTTTGGAAACCACGTTTATAATACGCTCTGCCAAGCTGATGCTCAGAGTTCAGGCCCATCAAATCCATCTCACCATCGTCCATGTCAAGCCACAAGTGTGTTTGGAAAAAATCGGAAACAAATATGAAAGAAGTAAGGTTTCATCAGCACTGTTTAAAATCTCTTCAATGTTCAATGTAAATATGTATGAAGGTGAACAAACAAAGGTTAAAATCTCAAACATTTTACGGTAAGCCACTTTTATGATTGTTTACAATGAGTTTAATGGCTTAACATTGTTGTACTCAGAAAAGCTAATACACTAAATTCGAACTGGTCTGGATCTACTAGAACAGGTGCTGAATGTTAAAGTAACAGCAAACAGAAATGATACAGTAAGTTGTTAGAACAATATTTATCATCTGCTTAATAGTGTATTTGGTTTAGATAAGTATTTAGTTTTACTTTCCTCTTTCTGACATGCATGTCTTTTTGAAAACATGGTTGGAAATATCACGTGTATACAATTGATTTAATAATACTTACAAGCAGAAAAATATCACAAAAAGTCTCTTCTCTCATCATGGGCACTTGTTCCAAAAATCCTCTCATTTTTCTCAAGCTCACCTCAATTGACTTTGGGGTCATTTACCATAGTCTAACCACTTCATAAAGGTTGTTGATACATTTTTAATAAAAATTAACCCTTTGTAGTTCATTTTTAGAATTATGCCCATCCTTAAAAGAAAAACACAAACTTAAGTAGAGAGTAATTTAAACAAAACATCACTGTTAAGTTCATGCCCAATGTACTCATTTTGTTGAATTAAAGTAATCAGAGTAACAGTTCACCTTGAAGCCAGGATCTCTGGAAGTTTTCGTTTCCTCTTGAGAGAATCCATGTTTTCTAAAAGTACTGGGAGAAATATCTATTCTCCTGAAAACAAACACACACAATGCCCTTAAGATTCATACATAAAAAACTAAGAGCACAGCAGCACAACTTAAAGTCATATTCCCACACAGAATATGACACAGTCCAATGCACCAACCTGTGGATTTCAGGGCTCTTTTTGTTTTTAGCTGCATCTTGTTCCATTCCTTTCTTTAGGTATTTTGTAAAGCGCTCATTCAGTGTCATTCCTGAAGACCCAAAGTGATGTTCTGTGGGGAGTTGAGTGAACAATGTCATTTAACTAATACCATTTTTTTAAAACATGAAAAAGTGAATCAATCCTACATCTTAGGCAAATTCATATGAAGCACAGATGACAAGCTCTAACTAATACTGTTGACAAATGACAGCCATTCTTTTGAAATTAAGAGATTTCACTTTACAGATATAATTTAATTATATATATTTTAGTAAACTTGTATATATAAATTCTAAGTCACAACCACCTCCCTGAATATTGGATACAACAGTATTATCTATCGAGTGGTTTATCTAGCTTAGAAAAGAGAAAGGTAAGCAGAAACTTAATAACTGCACCTTACTACAACCTAATGGGGAATTATAGAGAAGATTGAGTCAGACTCTTCAGGAGGTGCATGACAAAAGGACAAGAAGCAATCATTGCAAGGTGCAAAAGAAACATATAAGGAAATATGTATATAGGATATAAGGGAATATTTTTCTCCCACAGAGTGATTACGCATTGAAACAGGTGTTCTATCTTCAAGTTTTTCAAAATTCATTTGAGAAAGCCCCAGGCAATCTGATCCAACCTGGAAGGAAGCTCTGGTTTGAGCAGCTAAACTACATCTCCAAAAGTTCTTTCCAAACAAAATAATTTTAGCATTCTGTGACCATCTGGCTGCTATTCTAATCTAGCACTGCTCCTGAAAAACAACTCTGAGTATTAGAGTGCATAAAACCTGCTTATTGGGACAAAGATCAGAAGAGTCAACCTTTACCTGAGGACACATTGATGTCTGACTTACCTCTTACATGATGGACTATAGTCACTATATGTTGAGCAAACAGTTCAGAAGGACTTCGTTGAGACTGAGCTGACTGAATATGATGGAAAATAGAACGAAATTCTTGCTCTTTTTTGTTGCTGTGCACAAGGTCACGACACAGCTTCCGCTCCTGAGCCAGTATGCCACTTGGACTAGAAAAAGAACAGATCATAAGGAATAGAAGGGCAAGATAAAGGAAAGCAGTTTGATTAGTGTTTCAGAGGTCAGAAGTCTACTGCACTTTTAGTTCTATTTAGTCATCTACAAAAATCAATAGCAAGAGTAAGCTGTTATTTAAGCATATCTGAAATATACTAACCCAGTTTAATAAAACAGTAATTCACTTAACAGTGCAATAACTCAGATCACTTGTTCTGTTATCTGAAGAGTCATACGAAACCTAAGATTCACAAGCCAATTCTTATGCCACTAGGTGGTTGGGATCTTTTCCCATGATTTCTAAAATCCAGACTTTAGATTTCTAAAATCCTCTAACATCTTGCAGAGCACATTCATACTTGCTGGTTACTGCTTTAGAAAAATACTTTTTGGAGCAACTTTTCTTAGTCTTAAGATTTCCTAAAACAATGCTGAAGTGGCTCAAATCTTTGTAGAGTTTCAACAGGACTGTGCTGGGAATAAGAGTAGTTAAATGTTCTCCAAAGGAATTACAGATCATTCAAAGTGCACTGTTACATTACCGTACCAAACTCCTAGCAGCAAGAATATACAAGTACTGAAGCATCTTCTCATTCCAGTGCATTGTGAAGTGTGATCTAGAAACATTTATAACCTAAAACAATCTTGTATCAATTTGGAAAGAAGGCAGAAGTTATTTAACCTTCATCTTCCATCGTCTGCAAACCCTCCATCGCACACAGGGTTCATACAAGTATTTTAATGCCAGAAAAAATGTAAAGTTTACGACCACAAATGTAGCATATGCTGCAAATTTTGTTTAGCGTTCCCCAAAACTGGCCAACCTACAAAGCCCCAGAGGAAGAGGCGGCTGAGATCACTACGTAGATTGTCACAATCATACTTACCGTGCAAGATCTTCATCAAACGAATCCATTCGGATATTGACTTGGGCCTCCTGGGTAATGGAAAAGGAGGATTTGCCAGGAGCAAGCCCATCTCCTTTGGCTCCTGGTTTCTCCTTTACCTCTGAAGTCTTCCTTTGTGGGGGGGAAGAACTTTTTTCCTGGCTTGCTTTGTAAGTGGTCACTCTAAAATTCTTTTCAGGAACAAATCCCCTGTGACCTGGTTCAGCTCGCTTGGATGCTGGTCTCTCTTCTTTTTTAGATCTTTCAGAATAGTTTTCTTCCTCTGCTTCATCAGCTTTCTTTTGCTTCTCTTTTCCAGGTGGTAGGAAAACTAGGCCTTCCCATTTTCCTGGCCTATCTTCATCCTGACCTTTACTAGTTGTTGCCACCACTTTAGACATAAATTTGGGCTCATCATCAAATTCTGAATCTTTTCGGCCCTTTGCCTTGTCTTTCTTCTCCTGCTCATCTGCTTCCTCTTTGCTGTAATGACTTTCCTTGTGGAACTCCGACATCTTTACCTTCTCAAAGTCATCACGGAACTTATAGCGTTTGGGCGACTGACTACCGCGGTATCCCTTTTCGGAGTCAGTTTTGGAGGCATATGAGTCAGATTTTATCTTTCCATCTGTTGATCCCAACTCAGAGAAACTCCCTTTTTCTTTTGATTTTTCTTTTTCAGCATTTGTTATTTTCTGTTCCTTGTCTTTCCCATTCTCAGTCTTCTGCTCTTCCAGATACCTATTCATACAACAAACATTACAGTAATTCTCCTCTGAAAAATCAAAGACATTAATATTTCAGCTGAAAGCAGACAGAATTTAGAAAATACCAAACTACACATATACAGAAAGCAATCTCTAGGGCCATAACAGTTCAATGCTAAAGCAGACAGCTCAACCTTGGTTTCAACTTTATGTTCACAATAAATTCAGCAAATGTAGAAGAAAATGGATATGCAGAATGGATGATATTAGGCTGTGGAACAAATGAAAACAGCTCATCTATAGACTGATTTTAAGGAAAAGAGTAACATCTTACCCAATCAGTTTAGTTACTTACAAACCTGGTTCAGGAGAATAACACATCAAAACTTTCAACCTGGGCTGTTCTGCTTTAAACAACATACTGGGAATAAAAGTCTCAAAAGCTACTTCAAATTTTGGATGCAAGTTTCTTAGGTAAGCTAAATATTTCATGACAGACTGTAAATACAAATAGAAGCAAAAAGGTTAAAAGGAGAAAAATATTCATTTTGCTGGCAGAAAACAAAAAACTTAGCGAGAACTGTAGTTTTGACTAACTATATGTTTTAAAGCATTTATAAAGCAAAATCCTAGTTTTGTGGAAACAGCACAAAAGGACATCAGTTCACTGCTCCAAAAAGCATAGAGTTAAGTAGTTTTCAAAATTCATAGATCTTTGATCTCCGAATCCAAAATAACTTCAAAAAATATTAAGAAAAACAGACTGAAAAACATTTGTGAATGCTACTGTATCTTTTGAAACAGAGGGTCACCTTAAGGTACCAGTCTGTAATAGAATAAACAGGCAAATAGGATTATAGTGAACTGATGCCTTTTATGTGGAAGGTCTTCTTTCAATTTCAGTAATGAACTTGGTGATCAGTTCATCATACTATCCACAAACACAGGCACATGCACCACGGTTCCACCTGTCACAGGTTGCTCGCAGCAGGACATGAAATCTTTTTTTTTTTTTTTTTTTTTTGCCAATCTGTATCTAACGCAATTCAAGAATCTCAGCTGGATAATAACATTAACTTAAAAGATAAGGCTGCTTAAAAACATCTGACCACTATCATTTGTTAGTAAAAGTGATCAAGATAACAGTACAATAATTTGAATCTTTAACAGAAGAATAGAGACATTAGGTTTCTAGTGTGCAACTATTAGGTTGCAAAATAATAATTAAAAAATTCACCAGGCACATCTACACTTTAAACTAGAAGCTGTTTTGCAGAGGACCTATGTAATCTTTTTAATTAACCAAGTTAAGCCAGAAAATCTTCAGCTTGCTTCAACAGAGGGCTAGGTTTATGTCATGTTCTATAATTTAGACGGAGGCAGGCCCAAGCAGCAGGTAAGCTGCTAGCACTGCACACTGTGCGTGGAGCTCATTTCAGCTGCAGCCCGTGTTCGCGCTCGGAGCCCGCGCAGGCTCCCAGAGCATGCCCGGCCGTGCGGCCCAGCTCGTGAGAACATGCCACAGCAAAACACAGCACTTGCCTTTTGGAGAAGGCTCCTCCTCCGGGAGCTGTTGTTTCCTCCTTCTGAGATGTGCCGTAAATTGAACTGATTGGTGTTGGACTTTTGCACACAGGGCTCTTCCTTGTTGGGCTCAAACCTCCAGAGCCATGATCAAATGGACTCTGATGAGAACCTGCCTGAAAGGAGGTGCTGCTTGGTAAAACAGAGCTCAGCTGTGACTGGCTGGATAGCGGAGGGCTTGACTTTTGCAGCGGACTTGGCCGAGGAGAACGACGCCTTACCACGACTGACTGGAGAGGGCTTTTCAGCACAGGACTGCGTTCCCTTGGGCTAAGCTCAGGCACAGCAGCTCTTGATGCTGAACTTGTACCATAGCTGGTCACATCTTGCCACTGTTTTGATCCCTCAGATGCCTTGGCATCTTGAGCTGCTGCTCCTGAAAATGGTTGCTCCTTAGAATCATCACCTTGATTATCTCCTGTAGCCTGAGATGCGCGGGTATCCTTGGAAGATGACTTTTTCTCTTTTCCAGACTTACGCTTGGAAGACTCAACTCTGCTGTGATTTGAGGAAGATCGGGAAGAGGAAGACCTCCTTGACCGATCAGATGATGACTTATCAGAGTTTCTAGAATGACTTCTAGACCTTGGTGAAGGAGACCTTCTCTTGGGTGAACGAGATCGTGACCTCCCTCTTCGAGGGCTATATGCTTGACGATAATTTTGCCAGTTTGACCTGTAATTTCCATATCCTCCTCGGTTATACTGGCTCCATGGATAAAACCCTCGATTACGGCCACGGAAATAATAGGGTCTCCTGTATCCTCTATTATGGCCTCTGAAATCTCGATTCTGATACACTCTTGGATGGTTCCTTTCTCTGTTATGAGATGGAGAATATGACCTTGAGCGAGACCTAGAACTGATTAAAAAAAAAAGAATGCAATATTTTCAAGTTTGTTCCTCTCACAAAACTGTATTTGAACCCTTACAGAAATTAATTTTACCTTTTTTAAGCTTTAAAAATATTTTTTCCCTCATCCAACTGAAGTGCTACACTTTGCCCTCAACAAATTGCAATGGAAATAATTGCCACCTACAATTCTGACAAACAAGGGACTTCGGAATTACTGCAGAGACCATAATGTGCACACACTGCTTTTTTTTTTTTTTAAAGGATGAACATGGCTGCTACCCACCTTCAAGAAAGTGGCATGTCTCAAATTTCAAGCTCTTACAGCTCAAGGCCAAAGTAACATCTCATCTTTCACAAAGAGGCATTTCTCAATGCAGTTCATGCTACTCATAATTGGAACAGATCCAAATCTTCCCCTTCGTGTGCCACACTATTTCGTACGCTTCTGAAATCTTGACGATCAAGATGAAGCCCCACTTCTTTGTCAGATGAGTTAAAAGAATTAAAAGACCTCGAAAAGAGAGCAGCAGTACTGCAGTAAGTGGTGCACTGCTCTATAGGTAAAGTTTCGAAAGGTGCATCTTTTGCTGTAAGAGCCTGGAACTCCATCAAATAAAGCGAGGCAGCAGTCAGAAGTTGGGCGTTCGCTCTCTAGCCTGATGCCACGAGATGGCACTGCTCAATGTCCCATCTGCTTGCTTCCAAGAGCACAGGTTATTAATAAAGAAGAAGACTTTAAGTAGAAAACCTGTAAGATTCCAGATTTAAAGGGCATAACATTAAGGGCTGTTTCATTAGTCTTTTCCAGTACATTTTTGGAACTGCAGTTGCATACTATTTGAAAGCACCACGTAGCTCAGGATTGAAAGCCAACTTTACAGTAAATATTTTACAACTATTAGAAAACTATTAAGTTCTGTTGAAAGGCTGAGATTTTTGCCTTAGTAGAGCAGAAAATGTCCAAACTAATAGGTTTAAGTAAGAAAGAAACTTTCCAAAATGAATGTTAGTAAATAATATTTACAGATGTCATTTCCAGATTCACTTCTTACATTAAGAGAGATCCAAGTCATCTCTAAAACACCCACTGGTCATACTCTAATAGACATATGCTCCCTCCACCCCGTTTTTCCAGACTGGCAATAGAGAGAACCCACTGCTGTTCCCTATTTTCCCCTGCCCACTCCCAAAGCTTAACAGAATAAAAATCCTGCCATTTGAATTCCTAAAACGTTAATGTACATACCAGGCAGTTAAACTGAACTTTAGATCTATTTTTATTTTTTCCAACTATCAAATATGTTAGAGCTTAACAGGAAACAATTTATTCATACTACAGTTTTTGCTGGCAAACTGTTTAATGATAATTTTAACATGTGCCCTTTCCTTTACTTGGAGCAAACAAAAAAATCTAGTGACTTACCTAAGAAACCTCTTCACTCAAAAAATGACAACAAATAAGGAGGAAAGGCAAGGGCAGACAGCAAGAATGAACCAATTAAAAGAGAAATCCTATTCAAAAACACTAAGCAGAACACATACACTCCCATTTTCAGACAACTACTGCATGTTACCAATTACCAGTAAGGGACCTGTTGTACACTGCCTCCAAAAATCTATCCTGTCATTTTAGAGAGGTTTGCAGTAGGATAAAAGCCTCACTCTAGCAGCTGCAAGGACTATCTAGAAGAAATAATTTTTAAAAATACAGTAAAGTGCTATGCAAAAGAAACAGCAAGCAGTGGTAACTCCCAAGTCTGGTAGTCTCTGTAGCTAGCTGGCTAAAATGCACTACTTTAAAGTCCACTGTTTCAAGTGCATAAAAATGCAAAATAAAACCATAAAGCAAATTAAGTATCATTAGGCAGATTCAAACACGAGAATGCCAGGGGGAACACCCAGAACAGAACGTAAGCCTTTGGAATGAAGGCTAGGAGTAAAATCATTTTCATGAGGTACACTGAAATACACTACAATGGATTTTTATGCTAAAATAACACATTGAACCTACCTCAGAGAATACACTAACTCCGTACAAGATGATTTGTCTGCACTAAGCCCCTCCATTTTTTTTAAGATGCTATTACAAAGTGCAAGTAGGTTCAGCAGCAGCACAAACGACCATGTATGTACACGGTGTCTTCATTCCAACTGTCAAAGTTGCTTCATAGTTAGGCAGACATTCCCAAACAACAACACATCTTCCAGCATTCCAGCTTCTTTCTGCACAGAACTCGGCTTGACTCAAGTCTCCGCCTCTAACTTGGTTTTGTCCTGTCCTCTCTCCAACTGTATATTACAGCCTCTGCATTTTGAAAATCTTTAATTGTTAACAGTTGCATGTTTTTAACGATTTTCACAATTGTTATTCATTTAAGATTAGTGAAAAAAAGAGCTGAATATAATTATACCAGTCCAACTGGAATGCTCCTGCAAGATATAAGATCCTTAACTAAAAGGAGAGGAAAATACCAGGTTATCCATATCCACAAAAGAGATAACCCTTTAATTGGCCTAATCAGAAGCAATTCAGGGAGGTAATAACTATTATGCATGTAACTCATTTCTCAAAATTAAACTGAAATGAAAATATCATTATCTATCCAGAATTACCATTTCAGTTAACTGACTCCTATATGCTGAGGGGAAGGGAAGGGAAATGGGGAAAAAAAAAAATCTGTCTTTCATAGCAGTGTTTTAAACTGACATTCAATCTCCTATGAAATCATGGCAGGTAAGAAACATATCTGCAAAGGCCCCTTAAATCTGGGATCAATTAATTCAAAAGCTGGGGAGAGCAGGGAGGGAGAGGGAGAGAGACAGAGATTTTAACAGAACACATGAGCGTGTTTTGCTATGGAATTTCCCAACTGTTCTTTCCTGTTCCGACTATGGAACACAAACTCAAATACTCTCACTACTACTACTTACATTTGCCTTGCTAATGTAAGATCAAATGCATTTCAAGTCTGCTAAAGAGAAAAACAAAACAAAACACAAACAAAAAATACCTTACGAGTTTATCGTATCATAAAAAGCTGAGTTTTGCACCTTGCCCTGCTTTGGCAATTTCAAGAAATAGCTAGGTTAAAAAAAAAAAAACCCTCTGGCAACACAGAGAAACAGATAACTTATTCTTCTAGCTCACTAAAAATACTTCCAAAAGTATACAGGTTGGCAGGAAGCAGCCTAAGGCACAGAACGCTATCTATTCTAGGATCTAATAAAAGGCTTTTCATGGAAAAGCACTAAGCGCCAAACCATCTGACCAGGACAGAGATCAGAAAAACAGACTGTTACACCCTTTGACCTGGAGCCACATGAACTTACCTAAGCCTGCGCTTTCTTGATCGTGAGACAGAGCGAGAACGGGAACGAGATTTGGAGAAGGATCGTGAGCGGGATCTTGATCCAGATCTCGAACGAGAAGAACGGGATCCAGATTTTGATTTGTTAGTTTTAGACATCTTTGCAATCACCTGTCAGTTACACCTGAGGGAAACAGGGAAATAATATCTTTGAAAAATGAAGTTACACAGGAGACCTGAAAGAACAGGCAGCATCTGGCAGTTTGGAACTACAAAGTGAAATGAAGCACGATAAAACTGGAAATAGGAATATTTGAACTGTCTGCCTACTAAAAGAAAAATGGAATTGGACTCAGAATAGAATGTGGGTTTTTTTTTTGTTTTTCCAATTTAAAAAGGAAATCTGCAAAGAAAATAAAAGCTTTTAATCTAGAATAATTACAAATGTGAGTGCTACAATTAAAACATCAAGTTAATGCAAAAAAAAAAAAAAAAAAAGAATAGGGAGAAGCCATTTTGTTAGCTAGAGCAAAAGAACCTTGAACAAGACAAACCATTTAATTTCAACCACAGCACTATCAAAACAGCCAGCTGCCACTATTAAAGAACAATGAAAAAAACATAAAGGAGGCTTACCATGAAAAAAAAATCTTCTCTGTAAATTTTCAGAAGAAATCACAAACAAAAATGATAATCCAAGATACCTGAACACAACGCCATTTGTACAGATCTGTCTAGCTATGAACCTCCAGATTAAGTCCTGGGTGTACATGTTCTATTTGCTTGTGTGGCTTATGCAGTTGCTATGATCAATTACAAGAGTACATCATCCAGTGAGGAGTTCTGTTGGAGCCAA
Source organism: Tinamus guttatus (assembly GCF_059628265.1). Classification (NCBI taxonomy): domain Eukaryota; kingdom Metazoa; phylum Chordata; class Aves; order Tinamiformes; family Tinamidae; genus Tinamus; species Tinamus guttatus. Next base: position 92,946 of record NW_028288931.1, read on the forward strand.
AATAATTCAGAAGTCCTTCCAAATATTCACCCAGTCATTCAAATACTAAAGACAGAAGAGATTAAGTCGTAGCATTAAGTGACTTGACATAACTGCAATAATAAATGAATTACCTGTACTATTTTCAGGAATATATCCAGAAAAAAAGATAAACAGCCCCTTTAAAAATATCTTAAGTAAATAGTCTGATCACACAGTCGTTTCAATTATACTACTATCTAAACTATTATAAGATAAAGTTTTATATCTGTGAGCATGATTTTCTAGAGGATTTTCATTATGCTGTGCCTCAAAGAAAAAAGACAAACATTCAGGACAAAATAAAAGATACCCATTAACATAAGCATGGGGTTTCACATTGTTTACAGCTGAAGGTCCCACCACGTTTTAGATGAAATTCAGATCATTCTTTTTCAGCTGCTCAGGTTTTCTTGTACTAGGCATTTTAATTTTGGGATATTGTGAAGTTCAAGACTTCACACTGGCACCTTCCAACTTTCCCGTCTTCATGTTAGAAGCAACCTCCTTTTGTGACCTCCTTTCCATAAAGGGCTGGAAACAAACCCAGCATACCATAATGACAGGTCAGAGAAGCCTAGTGCCATTTCTGTTCCACAGTTATAGTGCTCTGAAACTTGGTAATAGTTGACCTATTTAATCCCTGTATCCAGCCATAAACAAAATTTGATCATGTTGCAAAATATGCTCCAGCTTTTTGATTCTCTGTTGGTTTCAGGAGAGCTCTTCAGCTTAAACGGAAAACGCTTTGGCCCTCGACTTGAGGAAATAAAGCTCCCTTCCTGCCCCAAACGAGCTCTATCACCGTGCCTAGAAACTTGAAGTTTCGGCAGTTGGCTGAAAGAAGATTGGAATTTTACCATTCCAAAAGTAGGTGAGGAATTTGAGAGCAACTGCTCTCAATAACATCGCAGAGGTTTCACTCACATCAGAAGCAACTTACTTTGCATTTAAGAGGCCACTGACTTAATCTTACCATCTGAATGAATTTCTGTTCCTTCACACAAATTATAGCAAGCCTAAGAGATGACTATATCATTGTAGTATATTGTAACTTTTGCATGAAAAGCAATGACTTTGGCCCAGTTTAAGTAGATGCTTACCTCTTTGCATGTTACTTTTTAAGCAGGCAGAAACCACATCTGGAATATTTAAAGCCATATGGATGGAAAGGGGAGGAGGAAGACTCCTGCATTTCCCTTGGTTTGGATTATACAAGCATAGAGTGAGTTTTATCGGCTCAGTCTGACTGAAAACTGACACCACAAAAACACCCTTAATATCTCAGCCAGAGTGATGCACTGAATCTGACCTCTCCACTGTCCATGTTAGAGCCAATACAGACAGAAATCTGAGGCCGGGGGGAACTCTACCTTTAGCAGCAGCACATAAAAATCATATTAAGAAAATCATGAAGCAAAAGAATTAAGTTAGTGTTGCATGGATTTTGTTGGAGTGTGTGGGGGGAATAAAATAAAAAAACAACAGAAAAATTAGGCATATCCATTCCCATCCTCCAGTTGCTTATTCCTCCCCTTATGAATCAGGGTAAGGAACTAATCCAGCTGCAAAGCAAGTAAAAAGCCAAAAAACCCCAACCTTGTAAGTGTCAACACAAGAGCACAGACTGGAAAGAAGCAATAGATCAGCTTTCCAGGAAGCATCAGGAATCATTTTTATTTACATATACAAGAATAGTAATAGTCTTTCACGAATATTTATAGTTGAATTCCCTACCAGGAAATTCTTTATGAATTTCTACCAGGAATTATATGAGTTCCCAGTAGAAAATCTTTATGAATTTCCCAAATCTCTTCCCAATTAGTGAAACTTGACATACGCTGAGGCAAAAAAAAAAAAAAAAAAGTCAGTGTAAACTATCTACACCTTTTGCCTGTATTTACGCAGGTTCAGTAGCAAAATTTAAGTTACTGAGTATTCCTTACCCTTCTGATTTATCACTCAAAAACGGATCTCTGTGCAGTGTTGCTCATGCTGTGGAATTATACATAGAGCAGAAAGAATAATACCACAAACTGAGAAAATTCCAGATACATAGCTTCCAGATTCAATTTTACATAGTCTGGATTTAACCTTCAGAACCAACTCCTGCAGATCAAACTTTTTAATATATACTTTTCATGGACCGACTTGAACTTCCAGTTGCTCCCAGACATCAAGTTAACAGGTATCCTTACTGAATATTCCAAACACTGTCAAAGCACTTTCAGGAAGAGCCCACGGCACTCACAGAAGCAACTGCTGGAGAAATGGGTCATTCTTCAGGAAAACTGATATTTTCCAGAGATGGAAAGTAAACTCTTATTTTAAAAACCACGCATGCTCCAGTTCTCCCATTTTACCATGCTGAAGAGGCTACACCAAGACATCTTAAGTATCTGAATATAGTCCATACTAGAAAGAATGGGAAAAAAAAAAGTGTTTCCTGTTCTATTATTTATTTAAAAACAAACAGCACCAAGGATTAAAATAAATAAATATATATATCAACAAGCACTACCCACAGCAGAAGAAATGTTCTTATGGATGGCCACTTTTCAAGGAAAGAATATGTGGAAAGATTATTTTTTTTTTTCTTTTAATTATTTAACTAAATACATCTGTTGAAACATCAACATTTCCAAAATCCATTGGCCAAAAGCAATCAAAAGTTTAGCACAGTAAAGAAAAACATGGAAAAGAATCATAAACAGCAAACAGTAATAGGAACAACTGATCAGTAGGAAGATTCATAGAAGAAGAATCATCAGGAACATGATCTAAATTGCATCTTAGAACCAGAGAACCATTCTCAACCAAGTCCAGGGACTTTTTAATCTCCTTATGGAATATAGGTTTTTGCTGGCTTTGTTAATATCAAAAATATCCAATAAACTCTGTAATTTCAGTATAGCTTTTTAATAAAAATCAATCCTGCAGCTAAGAACATGCTACAATTCAGCATATTGATATTTGTAAACTACATTTAGGCAAGCTAGTCTATAGTGGTTAGGATATTTTAATAGACAAGTATTATTAAAATTATTAATGACTTTCACAATGGCTCCTGTTATATCTTTTCGAATACTAAATCATTTTCCAAGAAAAAGAACAAGATTAGAGCTGGTCTGATAGGGCAGAGTAAAAGTGGCTTATACCCCAAGTATCACAATTACAGCTATGCTGCACTACACAGAGAGCTAAATACCATCCAAAGAGTTTCAACAACATTATCTGCTGCTTCCTGCACTATTCATTTTTGTGAAAGACTTCCCCTAAATACCCAGAGCACAGAGCAGTGCTTAGCTGTGCAGTTACCGAAATACTGGGAGGAAAACAAATACTCTTCTCAGTTTTGAGCTAGCTCAAAGACTCAACTATTTCCAGAATACAGAGACAGTACATCCTGAAACATGATTTTAAGGTTGAACCTCTTTCATGAGCAGAGTCAAAAAGTCCTGAGAAGGCCTCAGAACAGAGCTTAACACAAGTATTGTTTGTTTCAAATTGTTTAAAGAATTTTCAGGATTTTACTTTGATCCAGAGTACTTACTAGTCAAATATCAGTCTGGTATGTGTGCCAAGAGCTCTCATGCCTTAGAAGCTATTTTTAATCTTTGCCAATATTTTTTAAAGTTGTTTCATTCCAAACATGTGAGGTAACTCCTACTGGAATAGGAACCAAGTTTCTATGCTCTACCAGCATTCAAAAGGCTAAATAAACGAAATAACAGAGTCATTTCAGTTCCCTTATGTTAACACTGCAATTGTAAACTCATTGCAGCATCCATTTAGTCTTTCCAAGAATTAATGATTTACTTGTCAAAATAAAACATGCTTAGCTGTTCAACGACCAAAAAAGAGTTCTGAAGGAATCTATTCTGCTAAAACTTCCTACAGAGTACCCTGACTTTAAAGAGATGCTTCTAAATGAAACTGAAAGATGAACTGTGAAAACAGCTGTGGCTTCTCACTTACCTTACTATTTTCTCACTTAGCTTACCTTACTACTTCAATTTCTCCAGTGAGCACGTTGCTATGCCCCAATGTGCACACATACATACAGTTCCCCAAGCCTGTAGCAGGAAGCTGCTTCATGAAGCATTATGAGGTAAAGCATGTCTGGTTCTAGAGCAGGGACTACAGCAGGAGCATTTATACAGTGCTATGGACACTCCCCACCAGCTATCTGCGAACCTGAGGCCTCCTTTTTTCTTCCTGCTTATAGCTACAAAATTGCCTTCTCATGACACTGACTCCACCTCTGCCTTTAAAGGGACATGATTGTTCCCTGCCACAAGACAGGTCTCCTCTCCCAGCAACAAAAAAGCAGGGATTGCATGCATCCAATGGATATGTGCTCCTGGAACCATTTCCAAGCATGTTTTGAGACTGCTTTCCAGTCTGGCCCTAAGCTGCTCAGCAGAGCTTCCCAAGTAGTATAGCCTAATGTCTAAAAATACTGATATAAGCACTGATCAGAGCATGGTGAATTTAAGTTTTTGGTAAAATATTATACTGTTGGGAAAACAGATACTTTACAGCCTCTACTTTGGCATGAAAACTACAACATATAACATATGCGGTAACTCAGCAAGCACTGCATCTGACGAAACTGCACTTTTTGTCCCAAATTAGTTGGCTAAATTCACTCATATTACATATAGATAGCAATGGTTGTTTTCTGGAACTCAGATCTGAAATCACTGACATTAGTGACCAAATGCAAGTATCCAGTATAAAAGCCTGATTTCGAAATATCTTGTCCAAACAGGACCCACACCAGGAACTGCAGCCAACTCAGTTAACCTGACAAAGGCCAAAGTCAAGCCTTTTGACATTTAGCAGCAACTTTTGAGAACAGTTTTCTGTAAAGAGCCATTTCTACTTCTTTAAGAACTGGACAAAAAGTTAACACAGATGTCCCAGATTGCAGCTATTCCCGTTGATGTGCACTTTCACTACTTACAGAATTTACAAGCTATTTATTTTAAAAGAATACTTTTAAGCAACATCAATTCTGGGACCCTGTTCATAGCATGGCTCTTCAAATGAGTCTTACTGACAGATGAGGAGTTTTTGAGATAACGTATGCAGAACCAGCAGTCTGGAAACTTTTCACTAAGTCACTTTTCTAAAATCTCAGGTGTGTTTCAAAGTTCAAATTTTGCCTTCTCTGTTTTTAAATCCTCTAAGTGCAATCCAGCAGAGTGGGAAAAATGGAAAAGAAAGCTCCTAGTCAGTACAATGGACTTTGCCCAGAAGACAGGCTTCTGTCATGAAATAGAGTCAAGAAAGTTAATATTTTACAAGTTCTAAGACTTCTGACAAAACTTAAAAAAAAAAAAAAAAAAAAAAAGCTTAAGTTGGTTCCGCAGAATTTAAATTCTCTTTACATTGAAAATGTTATGCCCCCCAAAAAGCACAAAATAATCACTGCAAAACCGTAAATCACTTTAATTCAGACAATCCTTTTCACATTCATTCTTTCCTCTATGTTTTGGGCATAAAGAAGCATCTCACTTTTTTGCCAAATAATACCCATCTTAATGTACAACCATGCTGCTTTTGCTGCAAAATACTATGCAGGTTGGCAAAATCTATCTTCTAATCTATTACAGATGCCAAATAAATGACAAATACAAACTAGAGTATCCCCAGGTGTTGGAAGTCGGCCGGGGTTGTGCAGGCCCTCCGAGAGAGCACGGCCCCGACTCTCTAACCATTCCTCTATACCCACGTGTATTGCTGTTTTTTTTTCCTTCAAATTCTCTGTAAGTAATACATAACATGGACTTCTTTGCGCAGCAAAATGAACAATAAAAAAAGAATTCAGTTAACATAGTTTAACTTGTAGTATACCCACACTAGAAGTAAAATAAGAAGGGAATATTCCAAGCCCCAGGAAAGGCAGTTTTATAATTTTTGCAGATTTTATTTTCTATTGTGTGCCTACCTGTGTGAATGGATTCACACCGTGCACCCTTCAACAGTCAGGACTCACTATCTCAGCTTTTCCAATTACGAAATCAGAAACAAACCTGAAATGAGAAGAAAAAAGCATTGAAAAAAAATCTTACATATACGTTCTTTCACAGATTAAAAGGTTTCAAAAGTTATTTGAAGATTATACTCGCTATGGAATAGTAATTGAGCTCTAGCCTCACCTAAGACTGTAGGAAGACTATTTCAGGGTTTATTTATTTTTAAAAGCAAAAAATACCAACCTTTTAAATATTTTTGTCATTATCTTTGTATTTGGTTAACAGTAAGAACTGTTAGCCTTTTTCCAGATATAGAAAGGAAGGCAGGGACGTGCTCAAAGCTTTCACCTGTAGTCCAGGAGCTTCATATTCCAGAATACAGTAAAGAACATTTCCATATGCCAAGACACGAGCCAAACAAAGAACATCTCTAATTTTCATAATGCTCTTTCCGCCCCGGAATTTGTTTCCTATTTCCGGTTGGCTTGTGCTACCTCATTTACTCTCTTTTTCCAGCCTCCATTCCTTTTCTGAAGTCTTTCAAGCAATACTCGTTATTTCAGACCTTTTACAAATGTGAAGCTAAGCCAAAGCTCCGCCACAGCCTTGTACAGTCCATCAGGGTACATAACAAATGGTTACAGCTGAAAGCTGGCACACTCCAGCACCCGCTACCAGCCGGCGGAGAAAGCACACCCCCACCTCGAGAAATACCTCCTTTGCCTTCCAGCCTGCCTATAACACACTGACCATAAACACTACAATATCCTAAGTGAAATGACTTATGTAGGCACCTTAGAAATGTGCACCTTGCTGCCAAACTTGTTAGAATATTTTGTAAATATTACCTACAATATGTTGTGAAGCCTCTTGTAGGAAGCTGTGCACAGCTGTGGTAGGTAAATACACTTTTACTTTCTCCTTTCTGACCAGCATTTAACAAACAAAGATGATTTTGTAGCAAGACACAAAGCAAACAAGATAGTAGCTCATTACAAAACACATTCCTGCTTGGGTTTCTTGTCATCAGTTTAGTGTTCACCAACACTTCAGTCTGGTAAGAAACAGTTAAAACTTACTTTGTTTGCTCACAACAGCCTTCATTACACATTCATTACAGCCTTCATTGAACAAATGAATTAATTCTGCTTCAGTCAAGACTACAACTCATCCTTAGCTCTAAAAATGGAAAAATATTACTTAATTCTAAATGAAATTCTACAAAATTTGAGGGCAATCTTCATTTTTTAGAGAATGAGAACAGTTATTCTTTTCTACCCCAAGTGCTCCAACTGGATACTTCTCATACCTTGCATTCATTCCCTGAAAGGATGTGCAGCCCAAGCAGCACTTGCCCCTCACAGCCGTTGAGCCTGCTGTGGGGAGGGCAGCTTGCACAGACACACAGCTGCCAGGCACCCTGAAACACGTCCCCACCAGGGGACAGGCTTAACGAGACAGGACACTTGCTCTTCCCTTGCCGTTCCCAGCACAAATCTATGAAACTTTCCCTGAACTTTAGAAAAGCATTCCAGCAGCAGCAAGGGGACTGAACTGCTTCTGACCGAGGGACTGAACCTGGCACTTCATTCCAACAGACTGAACCAACCAATGTTCCCTCTCCTTTGTGGAAATTACTGTAGTACCTGATCCCATCAACATTTTACTTTTGTCTTCATGATCATGAACAAAACTGAGCCAAAAAGTCCCCATCCCAATGTAAGGAGACAGATCTGTCACTTCCATCAAGGAGCAAATCAAAGTAAGCATAGCAGTGTGATCAGCATGAATATCTCCATTAGGTTAGAAAGTGAAAATAACATTCCTGTATCAGGAAGTTTAGCAACTGTCAATATATTGAAATGAAGCCAACTGAAGCTGTTGTTTTAAAAGAGCAGTCCAAAAGCATGACAGATTAAACCAGCTGTGTAAAACCAATTAGTCAGCGAGCTTTACCCTGTGGCTGGACAAGATGTTGCTCTCAAATAACTTAAAATGGAAAAAAAAAAGAAAAAAAAAAGTCTCAAGTAACCAGAAATATTGGACTTCTGTTTAAACTGTCCACTTAAGATTTTTCCATATCTATGCTTCTTGAAGAAGAGAGGAGAACAAGAGGAGGTAATTATGTATAGAAGGAGTTCTTCCAGTCTTGCCTTTAAGGATATACTGGTGATTATATACACCCCTTATTGGCACTTTTGTAGCACTTATGGTTTGCAAGCTTACCATGCTCACTTGCACAGGGAGCTTTCAGACTGTGTTTACATACCTTATGTAAGCCTCCCATCAATTATGTTTCTGAATACTGCTTTATCAGAATGAGTTGAACTCTTACCTAAGTGAAAAAAAGGGGGGAGGGAGTTAAACCAAGAACCTGAAAGATTTCATTTTAGATTTTAGCCATTCATCCCAACACCATTTCCTAAATTCTTTTCCCAGTAACAAAGGTGTCCTCAAAATATGCAATCAGAATAGCTGTTCATACACAGATCTCTAGCTCAGGAAAATGATCTCATCCATAATCCTACAGGAGAAATTGGCTACAATTATTTAGGGGGAAAAAAAAAAGTACAGAAGCAGAGGCTCAAAAGTCATTGGGCATACAACCCTCTGTAAAGACACAAGTTAACATCATTATTACTAATGCAAATTCTCTTGAGAGCTAATTCTTTTCTGTTTTACCTCTTCCCAAGTCATTGTCTTTTGCGCCCTCAGAGAAACCTATATGGCTATAAATCATAACAGGCTACAAAATTGCTGGATGACACAGATTTGCAGATAAAATAATGAATTTCCTTTCATGTCAGAGAAGTGTATATGAGCAGATCTTTGCTAAAAAAATCCTTTATTCTTATAAGAATAACAAAAGGGGAGGAACATACTAAATATTTTCCCATATGGTTGGAAGAAAAGGTCACAGACAGCAAACTGTCCCTTTGGTAGGAAAGCATGTGAATAAAATTGTTCTAAAAATGAGGAATGAGGAGAAACTGCACTCAAGTTTGTTTAATTTCTTTGTCCTAACCTAAGGCACCACAACCTCCAATTCCTCTGGTTCCCAGTTCTTCACTGGCATCACTGCCCTCCACACAGTGTTGCAAATGGCAGAGGTGAGTCCAGAGGACAGCGAAATGAGAGCACAGTGCCAGCTACTGCCTGCAAAAGCAATGACTCCTGGCCTAAGAAAAGCAGCAAACTCTCCCAGGCCTCTGCTCACACTATTACACTGCAATTCTTCCACCCTCAGCCATGCTGAACGGGCTGTGCTTTAGAGGTGGAGGAAGACTGACCACCGCTGGAGAAAAATGAAACTACCCTTGCCTTAGAACACTATCCCTTTCCAGTTGCATCCTGTAAGTAGTATTTTATAAGGATAAGCTCTCTGCGTCATTCTCAAACACAGATAACTGACCTCAGAAGTGATGATTTCTGTATCATGCAACACCATTCTGGCACCAAAAAATGACCTTTTTTAAAGTTTATTTTTTAACTAAGCACAAGGTCAGGACACTTAAGTTATTTGGGTCAGGACACTTAAAATTATTTGCTGCGACATTCTGCATTCACTTCCATGTTTGAGATAACATTATTTTTCCCAAATCTGTGTCTGAAGCAATGTAAAGAATGGTAAAACACTATTAAAAAAAAAAAAAAAGGCAAGTTTTGACTCCCGAGAACCACAAGCATGATTGGCCCACCCTGGCCCACGGCTCCAACGCTCTTGCGTTTGCCTGGATGGCATTTCTATGAGCCGCTGTTTTCTATGGATGTGACCACTTCCAGTCACCATGGAGCAAAACAACGCAAACACTATTTAAACTGGCATGAAATGTAATCCCATGATTTTACTATTCATAGTCCAGACATGATAAAGCTAAAATAAGCAAGAACTCTCAACTTTTTCAAAACTAACAACCATGATTACCTTAATCTAGCCTTTGCTTATGCGTTACTTCGCTGCAAAGAGGGGAAGAATATTGTCCTGCACAACATCGAATACTCTGTATTTACAAGGCCAGCTTGTTAATCAGAAACAAAATGGCCCTGCTTCTTCTTTGCCACTTGAGTAATCCCAGCAGTCACAGGATAGAGCAAGACAAGCCCCTGTGCTAAATGTTTCTCATTCGGAAGCCCATTATCAAAACACACAGCCCAGTTTTTCAAACATGTTCACACTTGCCAAGTGGCGAATCCTGTTGAATGAAAACATATCGCTACAGAATCTAGAGCAGGGCTCAGGTAGGAAATATGCTAAGTACCAGGTCAGCAGGCGCAGTGGCAACGTCTACGCCCCGCTGCTTATGCAGCTGGGGGCAGATTAGTTCCCCCGGGCCCTGGGAGCCTGAACAGCTTCTGAAATCCTCAGTGACACTCCTCTTCGGAGCCCACGGGCGACACTGGGCGAATAAACCACCAGCAGGATCCTGCCACAGAGAGCAACCCTCTGTGCTGCCATAATTCAGAAGAAACCATAGGGTCCTAAGAACATATGTTATTAAATTGGCACACTGTGCTATTAAACATAGCTCACTGTGTAAATTTTTCCAGAAAAGAGAATAATAAAAAAAAGTTAAAGGCTGCACCACTGCTTAAACAATTCCTGAGCTCTGAGCGGTCAAATTGTCACTTTGCAAAAACAAAGCCAAGTGAGCTAAAAATCAAGGTTGTGGCAAAACTCCACGATTCTTTCAGGGGGCAAATGGTACATCAACAAAGGGAACACCAGTGCTTTAAAACCAAAAGTATTCTCAGGCTTAAGAGAGAAATTTGTTTTGTAGTCAAGTTATCTAGCTCAGATTGTGGTGGAAGCAGGTAGAAAATTCTGCCTGGCATGGTTTGGCACCTTTCTAACATGATGGTGTTTTATATATTTAATGCTTTTGTTTTCTAATAATACTAACCTTGACAGGAAGCATTCAGAAGCTTTTCTAAATGCTCCAAACACAACTAGTGAACTCACACAGCACGGACCTGGCTTAACCTGAATTACTGATTTTCTTAAATAGAATTTACAAAGCTTCTTGACTTAAATAAGCTGGAGAAACCAGCAGACAGCCAAGTTGTATTATCACAACGTTAATAACAGAATGTATGTCTAATTTACAATTTACCTTACAAAATTCTGCTTTAGTCTAAACGGTGTCAGGAGCGAAGTTCATGGCGTATGCACATGACTGCCTTCTGAAATCTCAGTACACTCAAAATAGCAACATGCGGCTTACAAAGGAACTTGCTGAAATCTCTTTCAAGGCAGTGCTTACTGAAGCCCTACAGAGCAGGAGAGGCTGCTTTTTCACTGCTGCAGAAATTTGCAGGAAAAGCAAACAGCTGCAAAACTCCCCAGCACAAGGCAGGAGGCCAGGCACGACTTCCACAAACAAGGAACTCCAAACGGGCACAGGATTTGGAACGTGCACTGCCACTGTCAATGCACAGCAACCACGAACACGCTACACAGCAGTCAGATTTATTGCTGCTCTGACTTATCTGAAGCAAGCACCTTAAGAAGGCACAAGGTGCACCATGATATAGACACCTCCTTACATGGGAAGTTTTCTTTGGTGTAAACTGGCAGGAAAACACATATATAAGATCTCACCCCTTTCCCCGCCCCCTCCCCACCATAGCTATGATTCCATCTCCAGACCAGCAGGTACCAACATCCATCCACTCATATGTTTCTCAAGCTTGCTCTCTTTCCAAAGGCAGCAAATAGCCTGAACTGTCAAAAACAGGAGGCAAAGAGTCAATGCAGAAAGATGCAGAAATGCAGGATTTCAAGTAAAGCTATGACCAGGCCTCCCACATTCTTGTTACGGACTGCAGTATTCTTCTTTCCTCCATACCACAGGTAGAAACCCAAACTTAAAAGAAAACTACGTACTAGCACAACTATCACTTTAGATGCTAGAACTCTCTATTCTTCTCATGTTTAGAGTCTTACAATTTTCAGACCATATGTCCTCAGTCTTACAGTGCACAGGTTTTGAAAACACGTCTCAGGACACTAGAACTCATCAATATTTTCTAACCACTGGCATCTTGCCTTGGAAGCAGAAACCCACCAACATCCCACACACTCCAAGCATATGGAACGCTCCAACAGAGGAGTGGACTTCAACATGAGCCTTCCAAGGCTGCTACTAAACTCATCACATCCATTTCCTGGCATGCAAATGCACTGAGAAATCCACGAGGTAAATATAGTGACCAAAAGTCACCTGGCAATTTTTAAAATGTGCCCAGGTCCATTAGCCTCGGCCCAGGCCTCACCGTCCAGGACCTCTCACGTGCTCTTCACTCCTGCGGAACGAGTTGAGCTTAACCGCAAACTTGTGTGCAAAAAAAATGGCCACAGGGCCGGGGAACGCAAAGGAATGGTGCTCCCGGTCCTCGCTGACGGCGGAAGTGGAGGCCCGAGAGGGTAGCCCGGGCCCACCGCCATCCCACCCGCACCCGAGGCCCGCGGGGCCGCCCTGGGGCTGGACCGGCAGCGGGGTGGGGGCTGCAGACCCAGGCCGGACGCTGGGACGACGGGAAGCCGCGAAAAACTCGGAGGAAGCAGCGCGGCCCAGGGCGGCCCCGCCGCGCTGCGGCCGCGCCCGGCACGTGGCGGCCCGGGGTGGGGGGGGATTCGGATAGGCCGCGCTAAGGCCCGTGCGGCAGAAAGAAGGCCCGGGGCGGCTCCACTGCACTCGGACGGGCGCGCGGGGAGCCGGGGAGCCTCGGGGGAGCCTCGGGGGAGCGGGAAGGGGCGCGAGACGGAGACGGAGACAGCGACGCTCCGCGCGCACCCGCACTCACCAGCCCGCGCCACCCGCGGCCTCCGCAGCAGCCAGGAGCCTCCGCCACCTCCTCGCGCACTTCCGGTGCCCGCCCGCCCGCCTGGCGGCCCGCGGGGATGCCGGGAACTGCAGTCTTCCGGCGCCGTAGTCCTTATGTGCTAGGGGGGCTGGCGGGACTACAGCTCCCAGCAGGCACCGTGGGGGCCCGCAATGTCTTTTCCGCCTTCTCCCTTTCCCGCCCCTCGCGCGACGGATGGGGCGGGAGGCCATGGCAGGCGGGAGGTTTTGCGTCCTTTAGGAGGCTCGGAGGGGGCACTGAGGCCCTTGAGCGGGGGGGACGTACAGGGCGCTGAGCCTCTCATGGGGATCTGGGGGAAGAGGCTCCGTTGGTGGCGAGGGGGATCGGGAGGGCCTTCCCCCGCCATGGCGGCCTGTGTCCCCCTGGGGCTCTGTGACACGAGAATACAAGATCGTTGTGGTGTGTCCACTTTATTAACGCAGATGTTGTCCAGGTGCATAACACTGTCATGGGGGCATGGGGAGCTCCCAGCCCACGCCCCGTGCCCGCCCACACTATTTACAGTATTCACATACATGGTACCCAGCAAGTTAAATAACTACATTATTACAGCACACGTCTGGGGTGGCTCTGGCAGGTAGCTGGGCGGGGCGTCAGTCTCATAAGGTGCATATTAAAAAACAAAGAACGAAACGAAATAAAAACCAGGATGAAGAGAGAACGTAGGCACAGGCCGCGCCGGCAGCACAGTGTGGCGGGGCTGTCCTCCAGAGGGGTCTGCGGTGCTCACAGCACCTCCGCGTGCGGAGGCAGCGCGTCAGGGCCGGGGCGGCGGCGGGGGGAGACCCTGGCAGGGCCCTCCCAGCGCTCACCTGTGACCTGGGCGGGTTTCACCACGGCCTTCTTGAGGAAGGGCTCGGTGTCACCAAAGGGGATGATGGTGCCGGGGCCGTGGTGCGCCCGCTCCTGCACGCCCGCTGGCTCAGCGCCGCCCTCGCTGCCGGCAAAGCCGTTCTCGTGCTTGCAGGTCTGCACACCGTTCAGCAGCACCGGCGCCTCTGGGCCGGCCGAGCTGCAGGCAAGGGCGTGAGCCAGGAGTCACTGGTGCCCCTGTTGGCACCACTGGCCTCGGCCCCACACGCTCACCTGGGCTCTGTGCCCGGAGACCCTGCTCCTGGCACCTCCGACTCGGGCAGCTCCTCAGCCTTGGCCAGTGGCCCTGCGCGTTTCTCGGGGCCTGCGGATGGGAGCGCAGCCACGTCAGCTGCGGCGGCGGGTCGGGCTCGCGCGTGGGTGGCTGGCACCACCGTATACCTTTGATCTCCTCCTGCTCGGCAGCTTTCCCATTCACCATCCTCTTGTCCTCCTTCTTCTGCGGGGCAGAGGGGAACCCTGTGTGAGGGCCGGGCCAGGCAGGGTCTTTGCACCCCCCCGGCCACGTGCTCACTCACCTTGGCATCCGCCACATCCGACTTGCGCGTCCTCTTCATAATCTCCTCTAGGCGCTGCAGGGCACATTGGAGATTGTGGGCAGCTGGGGGGAGCCGCCAGGACTGTGCTGCACCACCTTGTGCCCCCCTCCCCGCTCACCTTCTTCCGCTCTTGCCGCTCCTGCTCCTCGCGCTGGAAGTGCTTCTCCCGCTCCAGACGTTGCCGCTCGGCCTCCTCGCGCGCCCTGGCCTCGGCCTCCTCCTTCTGCGGCACAGTGTGAGCGCGGCCAGATGGGATTCCTGCCCCGAGGGGCTGCTGAGGGGCCACTCCCACCCAGAGGGACCACCGAGCGCATCCTCCCTGCAGCCTTCATCCTGGCCTTCCTACTTGCAGCCCTCCTCCTCCATCCCTGCCTTCCTTCTCCCTCCCCAGCCATCCTAGCCATCCCTCCTCCACCTCTGCCTTCTTTCCTCCCTCTGTGCCATCCTCCCTCCATCCTAGCCTCCCTCCTCCCTCCAGCCTTCTCCCTCCATCCCTGCCTTCCCTCCTGCGTCCCAGTCACTCCCTGTGCCGTTGCCTTCTCTAGCCGCCCTGACCTGTCTCTGCAGCCGCTCGAGCTCCTCCTGCTCGGCTCGCGCCTTCTCGCGGGCCTCGCTCTCCTCCTGTAGCCGCCGCTCCTCCTCGCGCCGGCGGGCAAGGGCTTCTGCGCGCTCCTGCTGCTCGGCCGCCCGCCGCACCTCCTCCTCCCGCCGACTCCTGCAGAGCGGGACACTCAGCCTCGGCTCCGCAGGCTCCCGTGTCTGCAGGGCCCACCACTCACCTCTCCTGCTGCTCCCGTTCGCGCCGGTCCTGCTCCTCGCGCTCCCGCTGCTCCCGCGCCTGCCGCCGCTTCTCTGCCAGCAGCCGGGCTGCCTCCTCGCGGTCCGTGGTGCCAGCTGTGGGCCTGCCGCTGGGGCCAGGGGTGCCCACAGGGCTGGGGGCACTGCTGGGGGCTGCAGGGCTGCTGGGGGCTGTGGAGCCGGCGGCTACATCAGCGGGGCTGGTGGCAGCATCACAGGGGCCACTGCATCCCTGCTGCCTCCTGCAGTACTCACCTGCAGCCGGCTCGGCAGGCGCTGCGGGAAGCTCAGGGGCTGCCGGCGTGGCCGTGCCCCTCTCCTCATCCTCCTCCTTCCTCTCATGGGCCTTGGCCAGCAGCGGGGGCTCCCGTGGGCTGGTCCGCGCCCGGGGGCCGCGGCGCGCCGGGGGCCGCCGGGGGGAGGCGGGTGAGCTGGGCTGGGCAGCAGGAGACGCAGGCCGGTCCCGGGGGCTGGGGCTGCTGAAGCAGGGGAGAAATAGGGATATCATCGGAGCTGGGGTCACCCTGGGGGCTGGGGTTACGGCTCCTACCTGCCATGCGTGAGTGGCAGCCGGGGAGACCCTGTGGGGCGCTTGGGGCCACGCTCACATGCCAGGGCGCCGCGCTCCTTGGCATTTTCCCACTCCTTCTCCTTCTTCTCCTTCTTCTTCTGCAAGGGGCACAGGTGAGAGGGGGGCATGCACGCTGTGAGGAGCCCGTGCAAGCTGCACTCACCGGCAAGGGCTCTGACCGGCGCCGCACAGCTGCCTCGGGGCTACCAGTCGCCCCCTTCCGTCGCTCGCGGCACCGGTGCGGCAGGCGGTGGCCGTGGCAGGGGCCCAGGGGGCTGGCAGAGGCCGAGCGGGGGCACACGGGCACTGCGGGCAGAGTGGGTAGTCAGGACAGGCCTCCTCGGGGCCCTCGCCATCATGTCCTGCCACCAGGCCCATGTTGCTCATCCCCACTCACCCTGCTCCTTGCCGTTGGCCGCCAGTGTCACAGCGCTGCGGCTGCGTGCCAGGAACGACAGGGTGGGCGTCATGAGCCGGTCCACAATGCTGCTCTCCCAAGGGCTCAGCTGCAGGCTGCGGTCTGCAGGGGACGGGGGCGGGTTAACACTTCCCATGCACTCCCAGCCTCATCACACCCAGCAAGACGGGACCCCGGTGGGACACACCGCGCACGGCACTGGCGCGGCCATGGCAATGACCCACAAGGCTGCACGGGCTGCCACAAGCGGGGCAAACAGTGGAGACTGCAGCCCCTGGCACCAAGGAGCCTCCTGCCACTTGCAGCCCAGCCAGGGCCGCTGAGCCACCAGGGATGCCACAGGGAACCACCAAGAGCTGCCCAGTGCCAGTGCCACAGGAGCTGACGCACCACTCAGCACCTCTGGCTGGGCTGCACAAAGCTGCTGCACCATGGAGCCAGGACCCCTCGAAGCCCCGCACTGTGCTGCATGATGCCAGTACTGCAGGAACCGGTGCAGCACCGGGTGCTCCCAGCTATGCCGAACAACGCCAGCTCCACGGAGATGGTGCAGCACCAGGAATCCCTAGCTGTGCCGCACGATGCCGGCACCTTGGAAGCTGGTGCCCTGCTGAGAACCTCAGCTGTGCCGCACGATGCTGGTTCTACAGACGCGGAGCAGCGTCGAGTACCACGGCCATTCCACACAATGCTGATGCTGTGGGAGCCAGTGCCCCACCAAGGGCCATCGGCTCCACTGCATGGTGCCAATGGCGAAGGCGGAGAGAGTTTGCAGAGACGGTCGCAAGGGACCATCCCTGCCCTCATCATAACGTACCCCAGGCTGGGCAGCGGGGGCGACGGGGCTGCCCCCACCCTTGCAGCGCTGGCTGCTGCCGCCCCGTGCTCTCCCGCCGCAGCCGCAGCTGCTCCAGCTATTTATACCACAGGATAGGACAGAACACGACGGCGCAAGCCGCCATCACCAGGCAACCGAGAAACACAACAGCAGCGCCGGGACGCAGCCTCTGGCACAGAGCCGCTCACGGCACGGCACCACGCAGGGCCCCTCTGATGACCTCCTCCTCCTGCAGCCCGGCCTATAAAGGCATCGGACCGGGCAGGATGCAGCGGTGCCAGCGTCGCACCTGCCCCACGGAGCAGCCCCGGCTGTCGCAGCCCCCATGCAACATCACACACCCCAGCCCGCTGGCGCAGCCCCAGGTGGCAGCAGCCCCCACTGCCTTCTCCACGTCTTCCCGCCCCAGGCACAGGCAGCTCTGCAGCGGGAGCATCCGGTGCTCCCGCCTGTGCCTGCAAGAGCAAAAATAGGCAATGGCTCCTCCTCTCTCCACAGGCTGCAAGGGGATGGGGTGGGGAGCCCTGGCTCTGGGGAGGCCCCCTGCGCGGCGGCACACGCCGAGGGCTCTTACTTCTACTGGGAGAGTTCCAGAGGGTGGCAGAGGATTTGGAGAGGCGCTTGTTGATTATAGAGTCCACGTGTTTGGGGAGGTTTACGGCCGACACTGAGCACCGGCTCGCACCTGGAGGAGGGAAAAGACACAAGGGTGTTAAGGAGGGGGCACCGGGGCAGGAATGGGGCGGCATGCAGCATGCTCTGCCCGGCACGCAGGCTCTGCGGGAGACCCAGAGAGGAGCCAGAGGTGGCAATGTGGGGGTGGTGCACGGCACCCAATCCCATGCTGGGAAGGGTAATTGCTCGTGCGGGGACTGTCATGCAACATGGTGCTGGGGCACCGGGAGCGGAGTGGTCAGAAAAGCCCTTGGAGTGGGCAGCGCCCAGGACAGCGAGGGCACAGAGAGACATGGGACTACTCTTGCACCAACTCTTTGCAGCGCTGGGAAGATGCCAATGCTCAGCAGCACCTCGACAGCTGCTCCAGGCAGCCCCCACGCTGGTAGCGCTTCCATCCTTGCGGATGCCGCAGGAAAACCCAGAGGATGGCAGAATCACAGAACCACTAAGGTTGGAAAGGACCTTTGCAGACTATCGAGGAGAGCAGTCAGACTGGGCCGGACTTGCCAGGCTGGACACCACAGCACCACACGCACCCAGGAGCATCCATCCCTGCACAGGGGACCAGGGCCGCACTGCAGCGCCTACAACAGCACCCACACATGGCTCCGCAACAGCAGCACAGACCGGGGTGGCGCAGCCGGGCCATCCCACGGCATTGCCAGCAGCCGAATGGGACCTTCCTGGGACTGAGTCCCATCAGCGCCCACAAACGCTCCTGCGCTCACACCAGCCCTATGAATTTGGCACCATGAAAACAGCCAAGAGACCCTGAGTGCCACGGTGCAGCCAGCGATCCCGCAACCCGGCACGACGGCAGCGCATCGGGGACACCGCAATACCCCGCACTCACCGTCCTTGTGCGCGGGCGAGCCATGGTGAAGGGCCCCAGCCCACGACCAACGCTGCTGCCGGATCTCTGCCCATGTCTTCTTGGCCGATCGCTGGATCGCCGCCTCGTAGCGCTCCTGCCCAGAGAGAGGGATGTGGTGAAGGCAGGAACTGGGCACAGGCCGCAGGGCCCAACGTGACCGCCGCAGCGAGGAGCCTCTGCCACTGAGCACTCATGCTGCCCACAGCCCACCTTGTTCTTCTCCAGCTTCTGCCGCTGGCGCTCCTCGAGGACGGCGCGGCGCTTCTCCGCCTTCAGACGTTGCTCCTCCAGGCGCTTGCGGCGCTCCTCGAGCTGCTTCTCACGCAGCACCTTCGCCTTCTCCTCCTTCTCCAGCCACAGCACCCGCTTGGCAGCTGCAGGGAGCGCAGGCAGAGGCGTCGCGCACGGCCCCACTGCACCCGGCCGGCCCTGTGCGGGGCTCCTTGGGCACAGCGCCTGCCCGCCACGGACGAGGGAGGAGTCCGGGCCAGGACAAAAGGGAGCGCGGGAACCCCATCGGCTCCAGAACAAAGGGGAAATGAGGGTAGAAAGAGCACTGGGACAGGGAGAGGGGCCTGGGACGAGAGGCCATGTGCCTCCCGTGCACCCGGCAGCATTGCACAGGCTGGGGCACCCACAGGACACCTATGGACCTGGCCGAGCACCTATGGACCCTGCGGACGCCTGCACTAAGGGGGCAGAGCTGCAGGCTCAGTTGCCGCTGCCGCCCTGTGCACTCAGACACTTGCAGCCACTAATGGGATTGCCAGAGACCCTGGGCAAGCTCCTTAGTGGCCAGGCCCTGCGGCACTTTCCCTTGTCGCGGCGTCGCAGGGCCCCTGCACTGCCCGCCCATTGGCGCCTTCCCTGCTCACCCAGGTACTTGGCTCGCTCTTCACGACGCTCC
Organism: Tinamus guttatus; assembly: GCF_059628265.1. Taxonomy (NCBI): domain Eukaryota; kingdom Metazoa; phylum Chordata; class Aves; order Tinamiformes; family Tinamidae; genus Tinamus; species Tinamus guttatus. The sequence continues at coordinate 112,308 of NW_028288931.1, forward strand.
TTGGCTTGCTTGTGCCGCGCTTGGGATTTCTGGGCATCTGTGGAGCAGAGCGAGGCCCCGTGAGCGCTGTGCCACGGCTTTCACTGTGGACAGGGCCATGCAGATGTCCCACAGGGCCAGCTGGGACCCTCAGCACCCACCTTGCTTGGGCCGGGGGCTGGCACGGGGGGTGCTGCGCTCGCTACGGGGGGGCACCTCCTTGGAGGGGCCGGCAGCAGCAGCCGGGGGGCTCGCAGCGGTGCCAGGAGGGGCGGCCCCATCCCCACCATGGGATGGTGTCTCTGTGGGACGGGGGACACCAGGGACAGGCTCTACTTTGGGGGCACATGGGGTGCCGGGGTGGGGCTGGGGGTGGCAGGAGGGACTATCTGCAGAAGGGGCTGTGCCTGGTGGGATGGGGGGGCTGGGCTGCGCCGGTGACGTCCTGGCCGCAGAGTCCGCCTGTGGGGCAGCGGGCTCTGTGTGAGGAGCAGTGGGTGGGACAGGGTGACTGGGGGAGGCCGCAGCCTTTGGGACGGGTGACACGGACACTCCAGCGGGCAACGCGGCTGGCGGGACGGGCAGGACGGGGGGCAATGCGGCTGGCAGGACGGGTGACACAGGTGCTCTGGGGGGCAATGCGGCCGGGGAGGCAGGCTGGTGGCAGGAGCCCCCTGGCGCAGCAGGCAGCGAGCCGGGGCCGAGCGCGCTGTCTGCCATGGGCGCCGTGGTCCGCCCTGCACACGGAGAGAAAAGCACATGGTCACCAACTGCGCAGCCCTGGCCCTGCCCTCCCCAGCCCACGGCGCAGCTCGACGCTCAGCCCTGGCCCACGGTGCAGCACTGTGATGCTCCTGGATCCGCGTCCCCGGGCAGGGGGAGCCTGGGGTGCCAGGCGCCACAGACACACGGACACAAAGCAGCCCTTCTTCTCCCCCCGCCGCTGCGGCTCCCTGCCGCCGGCAGCTCACACACTCCCGGCCTGCATCCGCGCACCTCCCGTCCCCCCGGCCACAGGACACGGAGCCGCTTCCGCCGGCGCTGCCGGGGCGGGCGGCAGGATGGGCGAGGGCCCCATGGGCTGACGTCAGCGCTGCTGGCCCCGTCCCCCCGCGCCGCCGTGCAGGGCCCTGTGCACAACCATTAACTCATGCCCCAGGAATGCGCATGTGAAGCCGCTGCGGAAAAACAGCCCTCCCAGCACACCCCTGCGCCGACTGGGGGCTCCCCAGCAGCACCCTAGAGTTTGCACTCGGCAGGGACCCACAGCTCAGCCCTATGATGGAGTCGCTCCCCACATACTGCCAGGGAACACGTCACGATGCGCGGTGATGCTGCGACTATGGGCACCGCTCGGCGAGCGAGCAGCCCCTGCAAAACCAGCACCCGTGTGCCACGCATATGTCCAAACACCCATGTGTCCATGCACCTATGTGTCCACATGCCGGGCAGCGCTGCCCAGGGACACCGATGCCCACAGGCTCTGCTCCTGCCGCCACAGGGGACGTCGTGGCTGTGTTTGCTGAGCGCTCCGACGTGTGTGGAGGTGAAGCATGGGCTGTGCAAACACGGCCGGCGCCAGGCGGCAGAGGAGCGCGAGCCCCCGTGGGCGTCCCCTGCACAGTGGGGAGCTGGCTCGGCCTCACTGCAGACCCTGACACATGCAAAGCGGGGCTGGCGGTGGCCCCGGGCCGCGAGGAGGTGGCTCATCCCCCAGCAGCATTAGGCACTGGTGCCCTAGAGCTCCTCCTGCCCCGGCGCCATGAGGCTGCGGGTGCGGGATCCATCCCGTCCTGCTGGCACCCAGGGCAGGGCAGTGGGCACAGCCAAACCCCAGCGCCTGGCCCAGCCCTGCCGCCACCTGTCCCTGTCGCCGCCGCAGCGTGGCAGCTGTCCTGAAACCTAATGCGGCCTGCATGCCCAGGCCAGGGCGTCCCCTCACCGTGGGCCGGGCATTCCGGAGGGGATTAGCTCCCCCGGTCTGGGAAGAGGTGTGGGCACCGCTCCCCTGCATTGGGCACATCTGGACCTGGAGCAGGGCTGGAGTGACGCTCCCATCCCAGAAGCAGTGGAGCCATGCTGGGTGGGGACTGCGTGAGCGCCTGTTGCAGTCCAAGGATGGGGTCCCTGCTGGGCTCAGCATGGGGTCCTCAACCCCCTGCATCCCTGTGCCAGGGTCTTGGCTCCAGGCACGTGGCCGTTAGGGAGTCCACGCCGTGGGAGTGTGGCCGGCGCATGGCAGGATGCTCAGCAAGGCAGAGCCCCAGTGCTGTGAAGCGAGAGCACATCGGCTGCCCGCGGGGACACTTGCCATCAGCAGGGACGCAGCCTTCATTAAGCGTCCAGAGCCGATCCTGCCTGGAGCTTCCCACGAGGGGAGGGCAGGAGAGGCAGCGCACTGACCTCACATCCCCCCGATATGCCACATCCCTGTGCACTGCTGCAACTGTGCATGTCCCATGTCCCCATGCACTGCTGCACCCACGCCTGCTGCAGGCACTGTGCAGCCCAGAACTGCTCCTCTGGGATTCCATTGGGATGGGATGGAACCGAGTGCCAGGGACGGGGAGTTAGGCATGTTCTGGGGCCACAGCTGCAGCTGGAGCAGGGCGAAGCTGGAGCACCAGGATGGGACGGAGCTTGCAGGGGACACCCCAAAGGCAGCCCCAAGAGCTTCCCCAACGCTTCCCAGAGCTGCTTCCTACTGCCCAGCACCCAGCTTCCTGCCTGGCCCAGGCTGATGAGCCAGCGAGCGGCAGGGGGAATGTGGGACATGAGATCTCATGGCCAGAGCAGGGCTGGAGCCAAGGTCCTTCCCAGTATTTAAAATACCCAGAGAGAGCAGAGCGAACCTGAGCCGCACTTGGTCACTGTCACCTCCTCCACAAACTTTCCATTCGCCCTGGACCTGAAGCAGCCACGTCCCCAGGCACTGGACACAGTGCAGGCTCCAGCACCTGCCCATCCTTTGCCCAGACCGTCCTCGAGGCGACCCATGTGGCCACCACCGTCCCCAGAGCAGCCATGACACCACACTCAGGAAAAGCACCCAAGAGGGAGATTCTTGGCAGAGCGCACTGGGCCCCTCTGGAGAGCAGATCCCGAGCGCACAGCTGGGATGCTGGCACCTACCTGGTGTCCGCCCGTGCTTCTGCCGGGCCCTGCTCCGCACCCATCCCCACTCAGAGCCCCGCGGCAGGTGCGTGCTGTGCTATTTTGGACAAGGCACCACGGGACTGGCACATCGTGACCCTGTGCGTCGCATCACATTGTTCGGGCAGCTCCCGAGCACTGGCACTGGAGCCACGGCGGGTGGTTTCACCTGCTCCTGAGTGCATGCGCGGCCCCGGGCAGGGCGAGGGTTGGAGCACCCTAAGGAGAGGCTGGCATGTGGGCCCTGCGCTGCTCCTCGCCCCACTTTGCAGGGAGCCGTGGGGCCGAGCTGCTCCTCTCTGAGCTCCCTCTCCTGCGGGGCTGGAGCTCTGGAGTGAAGGCTGGGACCCACCAAGGGCTAGGACAGAACAGCCCTAAGGGCCTGTGAGCGCAAGACACAGCAGGGCCAGGCTTTCTCGGCCTCCCGCACAGCCCTGCGCAAAGGATGAGGGATGTGTCCAAGCGGGCAACTTCCCACTGGAAAGCAGGAGCCGTCCACCTACCCACACTGCCGTGCCCACATTCTGCCTTCCCGCGCTGCCAAGCAGGGCCCTGCACTGAGCGAGGGGAGACAGGAGCATGAGAGGAACCTGGGACATGCAGACAACATGTCCGCGAGCTCAGCAGGGCTGCTCGGCACTCGCAGGGAGCCGGGCGGCCCCTCCTCTGGCCATGCTGCGGCCCGTGATCCCTGCAGCAGCCGCATCCGTCCTCCCGCGCGGCCGGAGCCCAGCGGCATTCTCACCGGGGGGAGGGGAGCTGCCTTTGCCTTCCTCCCGCCACCACGCTCGTGGCCCTGCCACAAAGCGCTGCTTAGTCACAGCCCGGCCTGGACGCGCCACCACCATGCCGGAGAGCGTCCTGCTGCAGCGGAGGCAGAGCGAGCCGGGATCGTCATGCGGGATGCGGCCCTGCCTGAGCTCAGCCTGGGACAATGCCGCTCTCGAGGAGGCCAGAGGCACCCGCGGCCACTGGTGGGGCTGGGACACAGAACAAGCCCCGCGCTGGGGGAGCCCAGAGCAGTGGGGGATGCAGCCCGTGAGCCCAGGCTGGGGACAGTGCCAGCGACACCGCAGGCAGCAGCTCCTGCTCCTGCACCCACCACGGCACCGCGGGCGGCCTCCACCCGGGAGGCAGCCGCAACCCGCCCCGCGCTCTGCAGAGCCCGGACCCCCTTTGCTCGCGCGCGGCCGCTCCGGCGGGCGGCACCGGGCGGGCCGAGCCCGGGCCGGGCGGGAGGAGCCGGCGCCTCCCGGCCGGGGCTCACGATGCCCTTGCGGGGGTCCCGGCGGCGCCGGCTCCTTCCCCCTGCCAAAATGGAGGCGAGGAGGGAAGGAGACGGCGAGGGAAGGAGGCGGCGAGGCCGCCCCGGCTTTGTCTGCGGAGCGGGACCCCCGCAGCTGCCCCGACCCCCGCCGCCCGCTCCCCCCGGCGCCGCCGCTCCGGAGCCCCCCCGCCCCGCCGGGCCCCCGACCCCCGGCGCCGGCGCCTCACCCTGCGGCTGCGGCCCCGCGCGGCTGCTCTCCATGGCGCGGCGGGGAGGCGCCGAGCGCCGCACGCGCCGCCCCGCTCCCCCCGGCCAGGCCCGGCCCGGCCCGGCCCGGCCCTGCCCGCCGGGAGGACGCGGCGCGGCCCGCCCCGGCACGGCCCGCAGCGGCGGCGGCCCCCGGAGTGCGCGGTCCTGGGGGTGGCCGGCTCCGGGCGTGCTCAGCCCCGGGATGTTCAGCGGTGGGAGCACTCGGCCGCAGGATGCTCGGCCCCGCACTGTGCCCCGTATCTCCTTCCTCCAAATGATGCTCCGTGACCCAGTGTCTGCCTCTTCCTGCCCACACCACCCCATAGCCCTGAGCTCACCCTCTCTGCAGCTTCTTCTCCCACTTCGGCTTCCTCGCTTGCACCCACTCTTCCCGCTCCCAGCATATTAAGATGCTCCAGTCACCGGGAAAGTCCCAGTGCCAGTGGAGATGCTCCCTGCCCTCCCCACTCACCCGCTGTCCTTGCTGCTGGCAGCCCTGGCACTGAATGCTGCTGCGGCCTGTGCTCAGCCCTGTTCAGTTATACCAATTCAGCTCACCCCCAAGACACATCGATTTCCTGTCCCGGAGCCCCAGTGCGGCAGCTAGAGGCCCTGGCCATCCCCAGCGCCACCCTCCTGCTGGCCACATGAGCCTTAGTCACCACAAGTGGCACGGAATGGTGCTGGTGCAGCCCTGGGTGCCAGGCACAGCCGGGACATACGGCGACAACTGGGGGCAGGCAGCGGCGGTGGCTCTGCAAGCAGAGTGGAGACATGAAACTGTCTCTCAACAGACACAACACACTGTGGAGTGCCCTTGGGCGGCAGGCAGCTACGCAGTGCCAGGAGCAGGGTGCATGGAGGCACCAGGGTTCACGCTGGGCTCGTGTCACCCGGCCCAGGAGATTCCTGGTGATCCGACCTTCCTGCAAGCAGGTTCCCTGCAGTCTCAGCCCTGCTCTCAGAAGCACGTTCTTCTCCCACAGAACTGCCGTGACTCACGAGACGGCAGTGGGTGGCGTGGCCAGCAAGCCTGGGGCCGCCAGGCGGTGGGGCAGTGCGGCAAGATGTGCCGGACTGCTGCGGGGACGTGCCCGCCCTAGCGCCACTGCCAGCCGCAGCCGGAGAAATGAGCAAAGGAGGAAATCCTGGGACACAAGGGATTGACAGGGCTGAAGGCAGCTTGGCGCTGCTGGGACAGGCGCCGCATTGTTGTGCCAGGCAGGAGCAGGGGCACAGAGCTGGGAAGCAGGCTGGCCCTGGTGCTCTGCTGCTGCTGACGATGCCCAGCTGCAGCAGGGTGCCTGTGCGGCTGAGTCAATGGGTTACGTAAGGTGCGGAGCAGCTATCGATCACAACAGCCACCCCATCCTGCGGGTGCTGGGAACAGCCCCTGTCTCTCTCATGGAAAAATCAATGAGTTAATTATGAGCTCACTGCAAAGCGAGTGCACCCGGTCCTCGAGGCGGCTGCTCTCCTGCTGTGAGGACCCGGGGCCCTGGAGCCACTGGGGCTTGGAGAGGGAGCTGGGCAGATGCTCCAGCCAGGAGCCCTGGACACCTCACTGGAACATGGAGCAAGGGGCCAAGCACCCCCCAGATCTTGCCCATGGCCATGCTGGAGCAGATGGTGCCAACAGCAGACAAACAGGGATGCACACACGGCAGACAAAAGGGGACTGACAGGAGCTGAGCCCAGCAGGCAGAGTCCCGTGTCGCCACAGAGCTCCTTCCTCTGCGCCAGCCCTGGCCCTCCCACCTGCAGACTTCACTCCCGCACCCCACACGACTCACCCGGCTGAGCCCGGTGGCAGAACCTCAGTGGCGGCTCAGGCCTCGCACCTGCCTGTGCAGCCAGCCAGCATGGAGGGACTGCAGTGCGGCAGGGCCAGCCGCGGACGGCTGTTAAGGGAGGAGAAGGAAACTGGGAGGCATCAGGCACTAAAGGAAGGGCCACCAGGATGGCCATGCCAGAGACTGCTGCCGCGGGCTGTGCCTGGCCCCAGTGGGTACCCACAGAGCTGAATCCTGCTGGTGACACAGGTCAACGAGGGGCTGCGCCCTACCCTCTGCAGCGCACGCTGCAATTATCCCAGCACAGCTGTAATTAGTGCCCCATAATTGGGCCAGGCCGGGGCGGTCCCACATGCCCAGCGCCAGCCCCACCTCGCCCTCCCACCCCGGTTCTGGGGCCGATCCTGGCCCTCCTGCATAGTCCCAGGGGCTCCTGCGCCGGGATCACTGCGCTCTGCCAGGATCGCTCCCATCCCCTGCATTCTTGGCTGCTTGCTCAGTACCCACCGGCCTCTTTCTTGCAGTCAGTGAAGAAGTTCCCGTGCCGATTGTGTGATTCGTTCTGCTTCATTCCCAGCCTCTGAAGACATGTGCAAGTGAATCATGAAGGGATCAAGAGCATCTATCCCTCCTGTTACCTGTGCCACCTCTGGGGTTTGCCTGGGAAAAGGGAGGCTTGTTTTTTAGGAGTGACTTTGCTTACCCTCCATCAAGCTGCCAGGGGTAAAGCTGTGGATGGTTGAAGTCCAACAGGGAGGGCAGAATACCTGGGTCCTGTCTGCAAGGAGGGATTTAACTTTAGAACAGGAGAGAAGGGAGGCAGGGGAAGAAGGGCTTTATATCTGTAGGGAAGGACACGAGCACTGGGATTTAGGGGTTAGGATGCCAGAGTGTCCTTGCTGAGTGTTGCTTCACTGCCTTGCCACTTGGGCACTGCAGGTACTGCACAGAAGGCAAGACGATCTTCAGCGTCCGGCTTATCCTGAAGAAACACATCCAGGTGCAGCACAAGATCAAGGTGACCGACCAGATGAAGAGCCAGGAGGTCATTATCCCCCGGATAGGGACAGGCACCATGCAGGTACAAGCCTCACAGGTGCTTGGGGTGCTCACTGGGAAGGCGTCTCCATGAGCCCTAATCCGGGTTTACTGTTGCCTGCATCTACACTGCAGTGTCTGGAACCGATGGCTCCCTCCCGCTGAATGAAAACAGGCTCTGTCCAGCATGCCTTGCTGAGCTCTTCCAGGGCAGTTGGGCATGATCAGTCTTGCTTGATCAGTCCAGTTTGGCTGGATCAATGTGGCTGTGAGCTGGACAAAGATACAAAACTTGCGTTGTTTTCTCAGGGTGGCCCCAGTGCTGTCCCCAGGCTGCAAGGAGCAAAGGGTCTAACACAAGGGACATCGGCAGCCCCAGGGGACCAGGGAAGTTGCCCCGTTCAGCCTTTTCTCAGAGTAAGAAACATCGTCAGGAGCATGTTGGGAAGCTCCAGAGCAGTCTGGGGTTCTGCCATGCCGGCATGCCAGGAGCTGCTGGGATTCAGCTTTTTCCAATCTTTTCCAGAGGCGTCCAGCTGTAAGTGGAAGCTGTCCTCTGACGAGGGCAACTCATGCAACAAGGAGCCCGACAGCACCAGCCCACTGTCGAAAATGCCCAAGGGCGACCGCAAGGTCCCTTTCCACTGCCGCAGGTGCGGCTCTGTCGCCAGCAGCTCGGCTGACTTCTAGGTGCACATCCCGCAGCACCGGACAGATAAGCGCTCCCACCAGCGCCGTGAGTGCGGCCTCTGCTTCACCTCACAGGTCTCCCTCAGCCGCCACCGCTTCATCACCCACAAGAAGAAGGGAGCGGGTGCGGCAGAGGAGCCGGGGCCCCACAGCCCGTGGCGACAGCAAGCTCTCCTGCACGGCGTGCGGCTGCTGCTTCAACAGGCAGCTCAACATCAAACGCGCTTCCGCACACACGGCACAGCCTTCACGTGCGTGCGGCAGAACGCCAGCCCCGAGGACCAGCGGCCCAGCAGATCAGCATCCACACACGTACATAAATTGGCACGCACCTCTTGGCAACGGAGCCGCCTGGGCTGCCCCTTCCTCCTTCTGGGCCACGTTTGGCGACAGGGTCAGATAAAACACATGGGAAGAGAGAGCTGAGAGCCTGGCTCGTGCCCTCTGCTCCAACTCCCGTGCTCGGATCCACCCTGCCAGTGTCCCTACTGACGCAGGTGCTCAGCCCCCCCGGCTTGTGAGCAAGAACAGGGCAAATGGGAGATTTTTTGGCTGCCTTCTTTTCTTATACAGCAAAGGGCAGAGTGCAGATTGCTGCCTTAACCTCAGGGAGATTGAACGTAGAAGCTAAGTTTGCCTCTTGGCTGCACTGCACTGCAGGGACCCACCAGCTGGGTGGGAAGTCACCTCTCACCTGGGACGAGGGCAGGAGAAGGGAACCTCCCAACCTTGGACCGGTGTTTACAGCCGGGCTCTGCCAGTCTTGACTCCTGCATCACGGGAACCTCAGGCTACTGCTGGGCACACTGCTTTCCAAGGAGTGTACCTGTATCCCAGGAATTGTGTTGTGCTCTACTGGGAATCCTGCTGCGGCCATGGCAGCCAATGGGGTTTGAGGCTCTCAAGGTGGGCAGGAGAGACATCCCCAACCCAGGCCCAAGATGCCTGTAGCATCACAGCAAGACTCACCGCCGTCTTGCTTTGTCTTCTACTTTCTTTTTACTGATGCTTATTTTGTATTTTGCTGGCGCTGTGCAGAGGAAATTTGATTTCAGTCCCTGGATTTCACCTGTGACGGCACCTCAGAGCCAGGATCGCCCATTGGCGAGGCCACCCCGGCAAGGTGGCACCACGTCTGAGGAGCTGCGGCTGCCTCCAGAGCCAGCGTCCCCAGATGGACGCAAGAGGGATGCGGCTCCCTCGCGCACTCCAAGACTGGCGCCAAGGGTGACATTCCCTGAGGCTCTTCCCAGGGGAATGGCTGACACGCAGCGTTGCTCCCCAGGGCTCTCCCCCAGAAGGACTCAGCCTTCCCTGCTCCCCCTTCCCAACCCTCGGCAATTCAGCAGGGCAGGAGGAGGCTGAGAGACTCCTTGGCTCTTTTCCCCACGGTTGAGGAAAAGGAGGTTTAAAATAAAAATCGGCCACAAAAGACTCCCTTTCACCAGCAAAGACGGGAGCCGCTCCCGGTCTCCCCGGCGCTTTCGCCCCATTCCCGTCGGGAGCCCCGAGCCGCCCTGCTTAGGGGCAGCTCCCACCCCAGCCCGCCCTCAAAAAAGATGTCGCCGCACACACCCCCGTCCCGCCACGTGACGCCCGGCAGCGCCGGAAGGGGCGGGCCCAGAAGTGGGCGGTGGCGGCGGGATGGAGCCGGCGCGGGAGCGGGGCGCTCAGGTGGGGGAGGGGCCGCGCTGGGGGCGGGGGGCCGCGCTCAGACCCGCCCCTTCCCTCCGGGACCGCCCGGGGGGCTCGGGGTGATCCCAGCACCCTCCGTGCCCCCCCAGGCTCCACATGCTCCTGATGCCCGGAGCCACCTCATGGCCCCTTTGAAGGGGGTCATAGGCACCGCCAGGACCCCTGTGTGGGGAGCAGCCCTCTCCCCCCGCCCCAGAGCCTGCGCATCCCCCTTTGGGAGAGACCCCCTCGCCGCGGGGGCTGCATCCCCCGGGGGCTCGAAGCAGCTTCAGGTGCCTCAGGCTGCAGAGACTCCCCCTGACCCGGCGCTGGGGGACGGCGTGAGGGGCCCAGGGAGACCCATGAGGGGCCCATGGGCATTTGGGGATCCCTTGTCCATCCTGCCCCCACCCCCCTCCTCGCTAAAGATCCCACTACAATTTTCCCCCTTCCTGGTGGAAGATTCAGCAGCAAGAGCAAAAAATGGTGGGGATCGACCGCATCCATCCTCCCTGGGGTGGGATTCACCCAGAGTATTTCCTCTTGACACTTAGAAAACAGCTAAACTGGGCAAGGACGAGGAGGGGCTGCGTCTCCCCTCCCCTCCCCAGGGCAGTGCTGGATACTCCAGCCAACCCTTTGGAAAGATCTGGCTAACAACAAACGCCCTGGAAAGATTCGATTTCGTGGGCTGAGCAGCTCCGCGTGCTGGGGAACAGCGGCGCACGCCCGTCAGGCCGCTTGCGAGCAGCTAAGAGCAGCTTTAATGGACGCTCTCGATCCCACCTGCCTCGGGCTTGAGCCCTTTCATGCTTCGTGTGCCCATTGGTTCCATGCGGCTACAAATATTAGTCCGTTATTAAACATACACGTGATAATTGTATCCAACCATGAAAATGTTCTTACTGAGTGTTTCAAATGTTTTAGCTGTCAGAAATAAATACCAGAGAAAGCGAGTTGTCTGTGCCTAGCATCTCTCTTGCCAAAAGCTCCTGCGGGCACCTAAGCGCACTTTGCAGCGGGCATTTCTTGTTGCAGTTTTGTCTGGCACAGCAGTTAAGCAGATGTTAAAGCACAGAGAAAAATAGAGAAAGACTCTTTTGGAGCCGCTTGCATGTGGGCTCCGTCGCGGTGCTTGCTCTAAAAACGTTCACATTTCTCAACCCTGTTCCGTTCAGGTCCATTTTGAAACCATATCGCGATTTCTGCCTGCAGAGCAGCAGCCAAAACCGGGCAAGAGTGAAAGTGGCCTGGTTTCCGCAGCGAAGCCAGGCTGCTGGAGCAGTGGAAACAGTGCTAAACCAATAGGATTTCTGGAATTCACTCTTTTCTCTCTGGAGAGCTGGTTAGAACAATTTCTCAGATGTGTTTTGAGCATCTCTTTAATCAAACGGCAAACTGCAGCAATGCCAAGCAATGCTGAAACCATTGCTCTGTTTGCAGCAGCATAACCAGGAACCGATTGCCCTGACGAGGGAGGAAATACCTTTGCAGCAAGTGCCTGCTGCCCTCGGGTGGCAGCCGGTCCCTACTGCACAATTACAGGCTTTTTATTGCTCTTACATGACAGTTTATCCAGCATCCACTTCGCTCGCGTATGCGGCCTTTTTCTAATGTAGAGTGAGCACGAAAGAACTGATAATCTCTGAGTAAAAGGATAGGTGGAAACGCAGAACATCGAGAGATTTATACCTTTAATATTAAGATTTTACATCTTTTCCTGCAGATATATTTTTAACTCAATTCTGCCTTTTTATGTCTTTTGTGTGTGTGTGTGCATTCTTTAAATGCTTTTTTTAAGCAGTGCTTCTTGGGGCTTTTGGTGTAGAGATATTCCAGCTCCATGTTACACCATGTTCTCTGACAAAATAAGGCTTGTGGGTTGCAGCTTTTTGTAGACTTAGCTGCTCTCTGTGACAAAGGGTGCTGCATCCTGACAGGAACAGGCTTTTTAAAGCCTTTTGATGTGAGATTTTTTGGCACATTCCTGCTAGGCTTTTTTCAGTGCTTTTTAAAAGAATATTTAAAGTGCTTGGACTTTTTTTTTTTTTTTGCCTCTATGCTTTAATAAGATTTGCAGCTGTGAATGTGCTTTAATAGAATTTACAGCTGGGCTGAAGTATCCCCTCTCTTAAAATAACACAGCAGCTTTGTGATTCAGTAGACTGTGCCTCTCACCGCTTGTTTTGTAGCTCTGAATGCTCTGGAGCGAGAGCAGAATGTGAGCAAAACCACAAGTGTTACATGTGGCAAAATAGGAAGCATAACCCTGTGGTTAAGGACTGGAGCCATAAATGAGTATATTTGGGTCTCGTTTGTTTGTTTGCCTGTTTTATTTTCCTGTGCAGTTTTTAACCTGGCAGCTCCTCAATTTTCCTTGTCTGTAAAATGAGGATAGGGAGATCTCGGAGTGTTTTTATATCATTAGGTGGTCACTTGTGAAGCACTTTGGGATCTTTTTGTATTAAAGCCAGCCTGGATTAGAAAGACGTCAGGTAGGAAATGGCGCAGGATGTGGTGTCACTGGAACTTCGAGAGTACCCTGGATCTTCTGTTTCTCGAACTGAAAAGCAGTTGGCAACTGGGGAAGCAGCAGGAGAAACGTGTTATCTTAAAAACTGACACAGCAGATTGTGGCTCTGGGCCAGCAGATTTAACAGCTGATCCCAAAGTGTCAATTCAGAGGGTAAAGAAAGGAAAGCAGTGAGACTCCTCAAAGTGGTTAAATCTCCCAGGTAAGGTTTGCAGGGAAGCCGTGGAAAAGAGCCACCTTAGCATATGTAATTTCCTTGACAGGCAGATGCTCTCACTCTGGGGACCGGGACCTTTGCCAAAATATTGAAAAAATAGAGGTAGAGGGAGGGAGATATGTAGATGTTGTGTCAGGAGGATGCTATCTTTGATCGGTGGAGGGTGTGTTGGGAGGCCTCCGTATCTGAGAAGGCAATTTAACCTCACTGTGAAACAGCTTGTGAGATCAGTACCATGGAAAACAGTCCTGAATAAAGGAGTTCTCTGCTTCCCAGGAGGAAACACAGGACAGGCTGCAGGAGGGAGGAGAGAAGAGCGTCTGACCGGCAGAGAGCCCCAGTCATGAAAGTGCTTGCATGTGTAATACGCTCAGAGACTACATTTACTTAGGTTTCTAGTAAGGCAGAAAGGTTTAAATCCCATTGAGCACACTGGAACTTGCATGTGAGCATAGATGTGGCTTGACTTGCTGGTGTTTCTGCTGAGAAGCCAGTCGGGAGGCTGAGGACACTGCTTTTGGTGTAGATGCTGGCCCCGTAAGCAGTGGGCTGAGGGTATGTGTTAGACTTCCCTCCTGCGTCCTATCCAAGGTTAAGAAGTCAGGGAATATTTTTTATAGGCAGAGTATTGAAGGCTTCTGCATCATCTCCCAGTTCCATGACCTCTTTCATAAGTGACTTGCTTGTTCATGTAGATTTCCTGCTTTCTAACTTTGTAAAAGTAAATAGAGGTGCTTGATTTACAAACATGCCTGAAGCCCAAAGGACTTTTCAACGTTTCTGCTCTCTGTTTATTGATCTAGGTTTCTGAAGCTGGAATTTCTCTGGCATCAGTGGCCTAGCGAGGCGACTTTCGAGCTCAGAATGGAGCTGGTGAAGGGGCAAGATCCCTACCTGCACGAGCTGCTGCGGTTTGCTGTGTGCTGCAGGGCCCTGACCCTCCTGCTGCAGGCAAGTCCCCGTTCCCAAGCCAAGGATGCTCTAACATCTTGTTTGCTATTCCAAGGCCGCTCTCTTTGGTACTGCCTTTTGCACCACAAGCTAGCTGGTTTTGCCTGATTGAAAAATGATCTCCTTTGGAGAGCCAAGAGACCAGCTGCATCCAAGGAGACAGGTTGCCGTTAAATAAAATTATATACAGTCCCTTATAACTTACCATGTTTTCATGCTGCTGATACAAGAGGCTGGGTTGGCAGCAGAGCAGGCTGAAGTCCTTTGCTTATCCTCAGAGCAGGAGCAATAATCTCCCCCTGCACATTCTTCTCAAGCCTCCTTTCTAGAGACACCCCTCTCTGAGCATGAGCTGGGTCAACTAAGCCCAACCTATGTGTACCAAGGCAGCCAGCAAAGAGCCTGGCTGTAGCCACGGCCCCGGTGAAACAAAATCTGAAGTGAGAAAGATTTTGGTAGCAAGTCACCCACCAGCTGGCAGATGGTGACAGCTCTGTTAACCACCAGGTAGGGCTGAGTGGAACCATCAGCTGAGGCGAAAGACTCTGTATGACAAACACCAAGGGCCTGGTTAGTCCAGATGTGTGTGATTCATTGTAAAGTGTCAGTTTTGTAGGTCTTTTAGGCCCGTTTCTAAATGTAGCTCTTCTTTTTTCTCCACCAACGCTGAATTAATTGCAGGGGGCTCATCACAATAAGCTGCAAAATTTACTGGCACAGTAGGTTCTGTGAGCACCCATGCTGGGTATCTTCCAGAGTTTTATTCAGTTCAGATGTCGATGCTCCCAAAGATATTTGCTAGACAACCTGCCGGCCTGAGCTCTGTGCCTTTTGAAACCTGAGGATCCTCTTGGGCATGGGGTTTCCAGTAGGATACAAGAGGATGTCTGCTGGACTTGAGTCCTCCTTTCTTTTTCCAGGCTCTGTTTAACCTCCTGATCCCAGATCACGCTGCAGATGCCTTCTCTCCCCCTCGCCTGGTTGAGCCAGGCTTTTGTGACCTGCTCCTGGAAGGGCTTTTGGGAGGCCTCTCGCGCTGGGACGCAGAGCACTTCTTGTTCATCGCCGAGCGAGGCTACGTGTACGAGCACAACTTTGCCTTCTTTCCAGTGTTCCCCCTGAGCGTCCGTGCTGCAGCAGAAGTTGTCCTGTGGCCCCTGCAGCGGCTGCTGCGTTTGCGGAGCCGCCTGCTGCTCTCAGCTGCTCTCCTTAATTCTCTCTTTTCTGTCCTGGCAGCAGCTGCCCTGTACAAGCTGGGCTGTGCCGTGCTGCGGTGTCGCCGCGTGGCCTTCCTTGCGGCCCTTCTGTTTTGTATTAGCCCTGCCAATGTGTTTATGGCAGCTGCTTACTCCGAGAGCATGTTTGCCTTCCTGGCATTCAGTGCCATGTGGCACCTGGAGAAGGGGCAGAGCTGGCACAGTGGGCTGCTCTTCTCCCTTGCGTCGGGCGTGCGGGCCAACGGGCTCGTCAACATTGGCTTCTTTGCCTATTCCCGCAGTAAATGCTTTGCCCTCCAGCTCCAGGTGGGTCCGGGATTGGTAAGGAAGCTCCCTACATTGTGGAGGAAACTCCTTAGCTTGGCATCTTCAGTCATCTTCGCGTGTGCTGGGATCTTCCTGCCGTTCGTGTTGTTTCAGTATTACGCTCACATGACGTTCTGTGTTCCTGGCACTGGCCTGTCGCAGAACATTCCCAAGCTGCTGCTACAGCTGGCTCTGGACAAGGACTATCGTCTAGCTGCTGTGGATAGGCTTAAGCCCCCTTGGTGTTCCCAGCACTTCCCTGTGCTCTATTCCTACATTCAGGAGGCCTACTGGAATGTGGGCTTTCTGAGGTATTATGAGCTCAGACAGGTGCCAAATTTCTTGCTTGCTTTGCCTGTCACAATTCTGGGCTTATGGGCTGCCTGGACCTACCTCACTGCAAACCCTCGGCACTGCCTAACTCTTGGTCTAGAGAGGAGAAGGAATGAAGAAGAACAAGGAGAGGATAAACCAGGAACTGGATTTTGCTGCCCCGCTGTCTTGGTGTACGTTGTCCACGCCACAGTCCTGCTGCTGTTCGGAGTCTTCTGCATGCACGTGCAGGTATGACATTCAGAGCAACACTGAGAAGGGACTACTTAAAGGGAGTACAGTGTAGGGGCTGAGGGACTCAGTGACACAGTCTGAAGTTCTCTGGGCTGTGGGACAGGCACAGGACAATGCAGACGTTGCTTCCAAAAACACTTCCGATCCTCTCTAGGAACTGTTCCCCTGTCAGTTTCCAAAACCATTTAGTTCCTCTTGCTTCCTGGAGAATTCCTCAAGGGAGGTTGCTTCATATGGTGAGGACACTAGCACTTGGATCAAAGGTACCAGCTGATTTGAGACATTTCAAACATTGAATGCAAGCTTGGCCAAACCCTGCTGAACAGCAGTATCATGTTGGGTAGAAATGAAAGGATCTGGAGCCTGTTGCCAGTCCCTAGAAAGTGTTCCAGGGCCTTCCCAGAATACAGCTAGATCCTAAACATTGCGGGCAGCAGTGGAAATACAGGAAAAACAAAGATTGAATGTGGAGGTTCAAATCTCCTCTGAAGCTACTGCTACTGCCCACATCCTAAGCTGGGCTGTGTCAAGGATTTCAGTGATTTCTTGACGGTTTGCCCAAAACCTGGAGACCGTCTGTTTGCTTATGCAATTGACTTCATTAATCAAGCATCCTCGAGCTGAGAGATGGTTCATTCCAAGTGCAATAAATCCTAACACCATGAAATAGGACCGTGTTTCATTGCTCTTTATCAGTAATCTGTTTTGGGCAGATAGATTGTTCCTTCCATTCTGCAGAATTGGAGTTGGTTACAGTCAAAGACCTTCAATTTATGGGATTCTCTGCCTGTTCTCAGGTTCTGACCAGGTTCCTTGGCTCCTCCACGCCGATCCTGTACTGGTTTTCTGCTCACCTGCTTCAAGAACATGAACCTTTGCTCTGGAGTGAAGGGACTGATAAAGAAACCAGAGCATCCCTCTCTGAGAAGTCTGTTTTAGGTAACTCTCTTGCTGGCTCCTGTGAGAAAGGGATTTCTGAAAACCCCGTTGTGAGGTTACTGCGCAACTATAGATTAAACACCCCTATGACCAAATGCATCCTCGGATACTTCCTGTCCTACTGGCTACTGGGACTCGTTTTGCACTGTAATTTCTTGCCTTGGACATAGTTAGCAATTGGGACTATCTGTATCTGTGGGGTGGTATTGGGGCAGAAGTATCAATCAGTACCATCCTCTTTGCTGTGACTCTTAGTGTGTCCTGCTCCTGCTCTTTACTGATGGGCAAAAGTTCCTATGTTTACCGGGGACCAGGAATGTATTTCCATGATATCTTCTGTGAAGTACCGTCCCTGAACAATTATTTATGGCAAAGAACAGTTGCTGCCAGATTCCGAGCTGGTAGAAAACCTTGGGGAAGTGCCCTTGAAATCACAGCAACCACCACCTGCAGCCCAAGTACTCGCAGCCCCCGTGGGAGGACGCCGTTGTGTCGTATGTGTCCCTTGGACCTCTCAGGTTCCCCCCTTGCCAAAGTACTTGTCTCCATGCATCAAGCCGTGTGTCGGGGGACAGCAGCGCCGGCAGCAGCTGCAGGACGCGTGGAGTGGGGATCGCGGGGCAGTGCTGGAAGTGGGAGGACAGGGAGCTACAGGGGAAGAGGAGCTGGGGCGTGAGACCTGCTGGGGAGCTCTAGGCACAACCAGGATGGCTACAGCTGCTCTCCAGGACTGCTCTTGAGGGCTTATGGAGGGGATTGGGCTGCAACTCAACACTTTATGGGATAGAAGCTGGAAGTTTGTGTGTCAGTACATGAATATCACCAATAAAAAAGTAGATTTTACAGGAACCGTAGTTTGCTTCTCCTCAGTGAAGTGACAATTCCCCCTTTGGCAAATGTGAGGGCTGGAGCAGGCGGGAGGTGCGATGGGGATGGTCCTGGGAGAGGAAATGACCTCCAGGGAGCAGCAGTTTGTTTCCTGCTCTCTTCAGCAGCGGTGGGGAATCGTCCAAGAGAGCGTTTCAATTGTGCTGGCTGCCGTACAGCAGAAGGCAGAAGGCCCTGTTTCTTCCCATCCTAGGACCACCACTTTGCATGGAGAACGTGGAGCTCAGCACACACAAAACTCTTTGAGGTCTTTGCTGTGGCAGGGGAGACCATTTTTGATTTTGGCATAAAACGTCCTTCCTTGCGAGTGTCATCATGCGGAAAGGATCTGCTCTGCCATGGGGTAAAAATGTTGGTGTTTGTCGCCACTTCTATGTTCTTTAGCTCTTCGTCTCTGGATGATTGTCCCAGCCTGAGTCCCTTTAGGTGCTGGCTCAGAGCTTGCAAAATCCAAGCCCTGCCAGCAGTGCCAAGGGAGCCCCCCTGCCCTGGGAACCCACGTGCTGCTCTTTCTTGAGAATGTCCTTGCACAGGCCGAGCAGCTCGTCCCCCTCCAAACTGCCCGGCACAGGCGCAAGGTGTCCTTGCGTGTGTGCGAGGGGGGGTCATCACTGGGCTCTGTGTGTGTGTGTGTCAGGGGGTGTCACCACAGTACAGTGTGAGCATATGCAAGGAGGGTGTTACCACAGGACGGTGTATGTGTGTATGTGAAGCTGTTTCACCACAGGTTCCGAGTGCATGTGTAGGGGTATTTTACCACACGACTGTGCGTGTGTGGGTGCACAAGGGGGGTGCCACCACAGGACAGTGTGTGTGTGAGAGCGGGGTTCACCACAGGACTCACCACAGGCCTCTACGCACGTGTGCGGGGGTGTTTCACCACGCGACTACGCGCGTGGGTGTCCGCGTGTCGCTGCCCGCCTGCGAGCGCAGCTCCCGGCTGCGGCGCGCGGCGGCGGCAGCAGGGGGCGCCGCGGCGGGAGCGGGGGCGGACACGTCCGCCGAGCGGGCGGCGCGGCCGGGAGCGGCGCTGGGCCGGGCCGGGCCGGGCCGCGCGGCGCCTGCCTGGGCTGGGCGCCATGAAGGACTGCGAGTACCGGCAGATCCCGCCGGGGGTAGCGGCGCCGCCGGGCCCAGCCGTCGCCTCGGAGCAGCCCGTTACCGCCGCCGCCCGCCGGCCCCGCCGGAAATGGGAGGTGTTCCCGGGCCGCAACCGCTTTTACTGCGGCGGCCGCCTCATGCTGGCGCGGCACAGCGGCGTCTTCGTTCTCACGCTCGGCCTCATCCTGGCTACCAGCGGCCTCTTCTTTGCTTTCGAGTGAGTCCTCCCTGTGCCGCGCTCGGGGCAGCCCCGGATCGTCCGGCCTGGGGGCTCTGCCTTCTCCTCGGGGTCTATCGCCTCTCCATGGGGGCTCTGGGGACCCCCTGGGGCTCTGCCCCCCTTCCTTGGTGTCTGTCCGCCCATGTTGGGGGCTCTGGGGTGTCCTGTGCTGGGGTCTGCCTCCCTGCAGGTGAATCTGTCCCTGGCGCTTTCCCAGTTCTCCTCCAGGGACGTGTTCTCTGACTGCAGCCCCGCTGTGCAGAGCTGCTGGCTGGAGGGGGGTGTCCTCACACTGTGCTGTACTGGCTGGGAGGGAGAAGAGCTATAGACAAGATACGGAGTCCTGGTATTGCTCCCTTTTCTGCACTCTTTTTCCTTAAATTGCTCCCCTGCTGCAAAGTTCCTGGCCCTGTGCTGGGGCGAAGCTCTGGTTCCTCTGCCCTGTCCCATTACCTGGGGAGAGGGAGGTCCAAGTCACCTCAGAGCCCTCTCTGTGATGCTGGAGAGCTCAAAGACTTTTCCACTCTCTTCCACTGACTTTCTTCTGTGCCAGGGTGAGAAGGATGGGTAGAGGCGGCCCAGAGCTCGTCTCCTGAACCTAATGTTGCCAATAGGTTTAACATCCTCAATGACCAATGCAGGGAATCACCTTCTCAGCTGCCTGTCCTGGGTGCCCTCCTGCAATCTCTTCTCCTCCAAGCCAACCAGGGAGAATTTTCTGGCTTCTGCGAAGCCAGAAAATCAGTAAGATCAGTGAATTTTGGTGGGTGGAAGAGTCAGAAATAGAGTGTCAAGGGATGGCAAAACCCTTTCTGACTTGGAGCGCCTCACCTTGAGGGTCTGGGCTGGAGCTCTCCCTTCCTTATGCAGCTGTGTCTGGGGAAGGGAGAACTGCATCTCTGCAGATTCCCTCTCCTTTCGGGAAGGTAGTTCTGAGACAGACCAAGAATCTCCCTGATCCTGTGCCCTGCAGGAAGGGAGAGCCCAGAACACCCGTTATGTCCTGCGCTGCCTGAGAGGAGCTGCCGACAGAGCTCCGTTTATTCTTGGCCATCTCCTAGCGTTTCTGCTGTTCTGTCTCTGTCCTTCTGCCTCTCGGGAGGGAAGGGAGCTTGTTTTCCCTATTCCTCTATTAAGTGGAGGGTTCATTCCTGCCTTGGGATCTGTGTTACCTTTCTGAGGCCCAGAGCAGAGCTGTCTGAGCCTGCAGTCAGCAGTATTGAGGTATTTGGTCAGGCTAGAGGTTCTGAGAAAGAACAATCAGACAAGCTGAAACTGGGAGGCAGCTGTGGGAGGCAGTAATAGATACCTGCGCAAACACTCCTTTCGTAGTGTCATCTGTGACTTTTGGGCACCTTTCTCTGCTGTATCTGAAACCAATGGATGATAATAGTGCAGTAACTGCTTTGTACAAGGCTGAGGAAACAACATCTGCACTTCCCTTCTTGCCTAGTCACTGTTTCTTGGTTGAAAATGCCCCGGGGCTTTCCAAGTTGTTTTTACAGCGGTGCACTTCTATGGCATGGATTATGGTTTGCTAGATATATGGCAATACATCTTACCTGTGTCTGCAGTTGACTTTTTTGTGTGTGATTTCCTCTGCTGCCTGAAGGATGAAGGAGAACTCCAGAGATTCCCAGGAATGGGATGGCAAGAAAGCTACCCCGTTTCAGAGTTCCAGAGGCCCTTCTGCGCTTCCATGCTGGAGAGCACTGAGGGGCTAGGCGGAGGGGTCGGAGGGGTTTTGTTGCTTGATGGCTGCTTTGTTCTGGACTGCTGAGCTCAGGAGTTGACACAAAAGTTCCTTAATCCTCTCAAGCTGCCTCTCTGTGTCATGGAGACTCGGAGCTGCCCGTGGCCATCGGACTGCAACACATTGCGTGTCTGTACTCAAGTTCAGGTTACTTGTCAGTGCTTATAATAGAAATCCCTTTGCAGAGGCAGGAGTACGAGGGGGGCTGCAGCACAAGAGCTGTGTTCATGTTGTGCTGTGAGCAACTGAGCTGCGCTGCAATCGCTGTGGTCCCTGCATACAGGAAAACGTCCTTGGGTCCTGCTGCTACCTGTTCAAGGAGCAGCAAGACCAGCAACAGGCATTATTTGCTTAGATGCTGGCCTGTTGCAGCAGTCTCAGTACTGAAGTGTGTGCCCTTCAAAGAGTGCCAGATGTTTTGAGTGAGGACACAAGTCATCCAGAGACAACAAAGCTGTGTTGAACTAAAGTATATTTCCCTTTCAACTTCGTGTTTTGGACCAAATGAGATCATGTTTGTGGCAATTTTGGTCCCTTGTTAAGTTAGGGCATTTACATATATATGTTGTAGAGGGTGACCGGGCTTTGAGACGGCTGACAGCTTTAGAAACACTGTTCTGGAACTTCAGAAAGACCAGGAATCTGTGTACAGGAGCTGGTTCTGCTGCCTTTGCTTCAAAGACCTGTCTTTCCTGTGCACCTCCAGAGGGACAGAATGTTTTCTGGGCTGTTTACTACTTCTCCAGGGATCTCAGCAAAGCAGCAGTGTTTTAGTCCACTACTCCGTAGTAATTTACAGTATTTGATGCAGTAGCTGATGGCAAGTACTCTAAGCATGATCTGTAATGATTTCTTTTTCTTTCTTTAACAGCTGCCCCTTTCTTGCAAGTCACCTGACCCTGGCCATCCCTGTTATCGCAGCAGTCCTCTTCTTCTTTGTCATCAGCTGTCTGCTCCAGACAAGCTTCAGAGATCCAGGTATCCTGCCTCGAGCCACCCCAAGTGAAGCCGCAGATCTGGAAAAGCGGATCGGTGAGACTCCTCTGCCCTTTCCTGTGTTTGTTTTGATGTGTGTGGGGGGCGCATTTCAGGCTCAGCCAGTCCTGGCTCCTTAATAGTCACCTTAGGGGAGAAGGGCTTCAGATCAGGAGGCCCCAGGGTGTCTTAGGAGCCCTGCTGAGAGGTGTGAAAGCTCCTGCAGCACAGCAGGTTGGGGAAGGGGATATGCAGGGAAGTGCTGGTGGTTTCCTTTTCTGTTCAGTTCCGTCACTTTCCCAAGCAGAGGCCTGTGCAAGGGATTGGAGGCTGTAACTATTCCTGCCCTCAGGACTCAGACCTGCCTGGGCAGTGGCCACATGGCCACATGCAGAATTCAGATGAGGAGGAGCTGGCAGCATCAGTGCCCTAAATCTTAATACCCTGAGAGTCTGTTTACCTGCAGCTGAAGCAGTAGAGTCCCCAGTCAGAGCCCCTTTGTGCGCTGCTTTTAAACAGTGACAGCATTTTCAATATCTAGGCAGTGGTTCAGATCTGACACTGGGATTTGTGATGGTCTGAATTCCACTGAATTTTCACTGAATTCTAATCCAGGCTACAAAACTTTTGTTTACTATTTTATTTTATTCCTTTTGGAAGAGTCAGTTCTTTACTACTCCACATTTTTTTTTCACTGTGTGACATGATGTGGCTGACCCTGATAAGAAGGAAAGCTGCTGAGGATTAACTAAGTAATATTTATAAAACTGCTGAAACCAGAAGCATGCCCAGAAGATAAATAGCATTAATGCTTGGCCTTTTGTTGCTATTCCTCTGTCTTCTGGAATTTGAAAGGAGAATTTTCCTTCGCCAACAGGTGACGGAGAGGATCCTTGAGTTGACTTCCTGAATTAGAGAAGTTGTTCTAAAAATATGCAGAAATAAAGTGTTCTTTTTGTGTTTTAATGGAACAGTTGCAGCTAAACTCAATTGATGCTGAAAAAAAAGAGACCGAGCCTGAGAATGGTTCTGCAGGCAGCTGAACCCATTCCGAGTGTGGTCCACTGCCAAATGGATAATCTTACCTCTGATTGTTCCTGCTGCCTCCCTTGCACTGGTGTTTGGGTGGTCACCAGCGAGCAGGAGCAGTGAATTTGCTTGGACAAACACTGACATAGTGTTTCTTGCTACTGTTAGCATGGGGAAGGTGGCAGGACCGTGAAGCAGAGCGAGACTGAATTGAGGGGAGAAATGTTGAAGTAAAAGGAATTGGTGGATTTGTCGCCTTAAAAGCACCCTGGCTTTGGGATTCCTGGCTGGATTCCTGGCTGCTGTATCTGGAGTGGAGGGGGGGAAATGACTGACACTATTTTTATTTTTTTGTGAAGACTGATATGAGAGGAACTGAGCATGTAATCTGTATGTTAGCTGCAAGCACCCAGCACTGGCACCACCCCTTGTGGGAACTGCTGCTGGTTTTAGTGGATTTTTGAGCTGCTTCTGGTAAAGCACAACAAATCTCTACTTAGTTATGGCCGCAAGCTGCGAGGGTTGAGCTCAAAAGCTTAAGCCTTATAAGGAAAAAGGCTGTGAGCCGTGTTTAGCCCCCGTGTGCTTGCTTTTCTCTACAAGTGTTTCGTTCTGCTTGTGTGAATGCAGCGAGACCCCGGCTGAGAAGGTCTCCAGGCGAAGGCAGCACAGCTGGGGTGAGCAGGGGTCCTGTTGCCGGGGCAGCCTGGGCCACAGCTTTGCTTCTCTGTGTTTTTTTTTTTTTTTTTTTTCCTGACCAGTACTGTGAAATTGGTGCATGTGCACATGGAACAGGTTTAGCCTGGAGCTTCAAGTTACCTTTTCTGTGCTTGGCTGTTACGGAGTTTAATTCAGGCTTGTCTCGACTTCTCTGGAAGCCTTTGAAAATCCCATGCTTCCTGAAGAGCACTGGGACAGGTGAATGTAGTGACAGCAAAAGACTCAGTTCAGCAACTGCTACTGTTTTTAACCCCTCCACACTGTGTTGGTGCCTCTCAAGAGGAGCCTGATTCTGAGGACAGCCTTGCAGAGGCAGTGCTGAGACTGCTGGCTGGCTCTTCTGCTTCTCTTTTTTTTCCCCAAAAAGAAAGACTAGACTGAGAGAGTCTCTACCCTTTTGTTACAGTGTGTTAATTACTTTGAAAGTTATCCAAACTAGGAGGGAGTTTGCAAGTTTTTCTACAAAATATCAGTGGCTAGAGCTTAGTATAACTAATTTAGAAAGGAATGTTTTTTTAAGGCAGTGATTTGCCCTGTAGCCTGCCGTGCCTCAAGGACTCCTTTGTTAATGGTTTCTAGCAGTCTGCTAATATTTGTTCCTATCTAAAAACTGCTGTCACACTGAGTTTGTGGTAGCCAAGAAAGTGTGTGCATTTGGGATCTGTACATGGCTTTGATGTTGTCCTTGGTAGCAGATGCTTTAGCCAAACGAATGTGAGAGAACTTGAATCTGTACCCACTGAAGATGGTGGCAAGGTAATAATTCTGTGGCTGCCCATGCAACTAGTTTTAAAATATCGTCAGAGTGGTTATCCCTGTTTCTATTTAAAAGTGCCTAAAGCTGTGCCTTCAGCTGACTGCTGAAGCTGCTAGTTGTGCCAGCTGTTACTGTTAATATAATCCATTAATTTTCTTCTCAACTCGCTCACTGGTAAGTCTCTATTTTCAAACAGTTCCTGAAAGCTGGAAAGGTATTATTTTAAGGGTGAATTAAAAGGATTTCAAAATAATTCTCCAAATTGCAGACATGATACAGAGGTTTCCCAGCTCACGCTTTTGCTGTTTGGAGAAACTCTGCAGCTGTCAGCCCCAAATTACTAGTCAAATGCTGACATGCCCAAATGCAATGTGTAGTGTCCTTAAATTATTTTAATTTCAATGTGGAGATGAATAGTCCACTCATGCTATTAATGTACGTGTGTCCAATTTCAGTGAAATCTGTCTGGAGCACTTGAGACCTGCCATCCTCCCCTTATATCATGAAGACGAGTCTCTTGATTATGGCTGTGCTGCTGATGTAAGCTGCAGGTTGGAGAGGCATGTGCTGGCAGTGGCTGGATGTGCTTTTGCTGAGGTTACCCTAAAGTGACAGTTTCCTGATTTCTTTAAATTCAGTCCTGTGCGTAGAGCGGAGGAGGAGCCGCACATGTATTAATGGATCACATGCCTCTCTTGTGATCTGTCGGACGTGTAGAGATGAGTTGGTGTTACTGGGCCTATAAACACTGCCGCTTTTATACTATGTATATATATATATTGCTTTATGTTTTCAAAGTGTTAGGCAGATATTATTTCCTCTTGGCGCATCCCAGCAGCATTCCCATTGAACAGACAACGAAGGGAGCATAAACAAGGCTGCGAGGAGCTCCCTGGAGAGCTGGGCTGCCTGCTCGGAAACCGCAGGCTGAGGTGCCTCCCAGCTTCAGCACTGGAATGATGAGAGCGGACGAGCACGTGCCAGCCCTTAGCAGGCAGCTGCTTGGTGTGGTTTGCTCATCCTTCCTTCTCCTTGCAGATAACATGGGTACTTCCACATACCGCCCACCAGCCCGCACCATGGAGGTGGTCATAAACAAGTACGTGGTGAAGCTGAAGTACTGCTACACCTGCCGAATGTTCCGCCCTCCGCGAACCTCTCACTGCAGCGTCTGCGACAACTGCGTTGGTAAGTCCGGAGGCTGGGAATGTGCTGGCATCCTTTGTGGAAGGGGAGCGCTTTAGATTCATGGGTGGGTTGCTTTTGCTTCTTTTTAGAGGATTATGTGGTGGGATATTAATTGTGCTTCTTGTTTCTCTTGCAAATAAAAGGCCAGTGCAGTGGTTTGGGACTGGAGGATACTGCATCTCCTCTTTCTGTGAGGATGCAGAGTGGTGGCACAGTGCCGTAAGCTCCTTGCCTGAAGGCAGGGCTGTGGAGGCAGCATCACAGACTGATTTAGCCCTTCTGCATCTTCCTGCTGTGCCCTTGGGTCCTGTTAGGACAGGAGGAGCAGGAGAAAATGAAAATCTGAAGAAAAGCCTCTGGTAGCTCCACACAACTGGGCCCTAGGCCGATGGGGGGAATGAGTGAGGCAGGAAATGAGAGGATGATGAGGTTCCCTGCTCAGCCTGGCTGTGCAGGAGCAACTTGAAGTGCCAGGAGGGTGGCATGTGGTAGAGTGGCATGTCCAGAGAGTTCCATGCTCAGGGGTGGGTATCTCGTGTGCTGCAGGCAGCTGGAGGCTCTGCATTATGCTCTCTGCAGGGCTGACTGG
The DNA here is from genome assembly GCF_059628265.1 of Tinamus guttatus. Lineage (NCBI taxonomy): Eukaryota > Metazoa > Chordata > Aves > Tinamiformes > Tinamidae > Tinamus > Tinamus guttatus. The sequence continues at coordinate 138,101 of NW_028288931.1, forward strand.
CCTGAGACTGGTGCAGGATCCCAAAGACTCTCTTAAGAAAAGGCTGCGAGTTGCTAGCCATGTGCCTGGGTGTAGTTGTGGATGTTGTGACTCCTCCTTACACCAGAATAGCTCACTGGATAGTAGCCGTGCTGGGGACAGCGTTGGGAAGGAGCTTTGCGGAGGAGCAGGCGTGTTCCTGCCTTGATGTGTTTTACTTGCATCAGTTGGCTCTACGCTGCAGCCGTCTTGCCCTTTCATGAGAAGACAGCTCTGCGTGTTTCCAGATGTATTGCATCTGCTCTGGGTTCCTAGGCAGTTGTTGTGGTTTTTAGAGGCGTATCTTCATGACTTTGAAAACTATTTTCTGCTCGGAAGAATGCAGGAGGGGCCCACTGCACCAAAGGGAAGCAATGATGCTGAGCACCCACACACAATACTGCAAGATAGTGGAAAAACATCTGCACTTTCCCTGCCTTCTTTCAGTTTTAGTAATAGTAGATTATACCAGGCGCAAGGTTTGCATTTATATGGGGCTTGGAGAGAGGAAAGATTTGGCTTTTAATATTATAAAAGGGCATATCAGCAGGCTGCAATGCTTCGTTGAAACTTGATGTTAATGTACTGTTGCTAAGAGGTTCTGATCTTCAAGTGCAGTGGGTGGAAGCTCAGTTTGCAGCTCCTGGATCCACGGAGGTTCTCTCTGTTCGCTCTGTTACCGCATGTGAGATGACGACAGTCCTCACGATGTTGCTTTCTTTCAGAGAGATTTGATCACCACTGCCCCTGGGTGGGCAACTGCGTGGGGAAGCGCAACTACCGCTACTTCTATGCCTTCATCCTCTCCCTCTCCTTCCTGACTGCCTTCATCTTCGCTTGTGTTGTCACCCACCTCACTCTGCGTAAGTACTGCAGTTACTAGTAGTAATGAGCATATTGTACTCCTGGAGACGAGCAACTTGGGGCTCTGTTGAAGCATATAGTCCCTGTTCTTAGAGGACAGAGAAGGGGCTGGTCTTTGCTAGTTAAATATGAGTCCTACTGCCGGGAACCCTAGATCCTGCACTTTACTGCAGAGAAATCGTGGCACTTGGTGACTAGGTTATTCCCTCCAGAGCAGATGGGCTGTGTGTGATGCTAGGGCAGCCATGGACTGGAGGGCTTTGGATGCATCTACTCTGGATCTCACAGGGCAAGTGACTTGCCTGCCAGCCCTGAACCTCGCGGAGCTGCGTCTGCTCACTGACATTTCTGTAGAGTCACAGACTCTGGGCAGCCAGGCAGATCCGTGTGACCTGCAGGAGGACAGCTGTGCACTCGGCGGTGAGGGAGGTTGCCTGGAGATGAGAGGCTGCCTAATGGAACATAGTTTCTTGTCCTGTTTTGCTTTGTAGGCTCTCAGAGAGATGGATTCCTTACCACGCTGAAGACAACACCCGCAAGATATCCTTCTAATGCTCTCAGTTGCTTGGCCTGCCGAGCTCCAGTGCAACAAAACTGATGGTGTAATGTGGGAGTGTAATGTCTTCTTCTGAGGGGCACCCTGATGTACTTTCCAAAACCTAATTTAGCCCCTAGCTGCCTGTGGGAGCAGGCAGGCATCTCTCCATTGTAGACTGATACTACCACCAAAGTGGTAGGACTTTTAATTCCATATTTAGGTCCCTGCCGCTGAAATGCTCTCTCCTTCCTGGGAATGGGGGCACCTTTTCCCTAGAAGAAGGCATGAGCAGGTACCTGTGTTGTGTGGGCTTCTCGGCCAACCCCTCAATGCTGAGGGTGCTTAGAAGGCCCAGTGCATGCGGTCTTCACCATGAGTACCTCCCCAAACAGTTCTTTGATTTCCTTGACTCCTTTTTTTTTTTTTTTTTCTATTTTTATTTTTCACTGTGCTGGAGCTGGTGATTTGTTTTTTCTCTGTCTGGTCTATTTTGGGCCTCTCAGGTTTTCACACTTATTTAGTCGCCTCCAACTTGACAACGAACGAAGATGTAAGTACGTGGATGCTTGTCCTTTCATAGGGGTGCAAAGGACACCTCTCAGGTGTACGCAGGGCTGCCAGCCCTGCTGCTTTCTAAGCAGAGGTGACGTTTTCAGGGCGTCCTCAACTGGGTGCAGCATATTCAGATAGATGCATGCATAGAAAATGGTGCACAACAGAAGGACATCATGTTGGGAGGGCAGTGCGTGTTCCTTGGCAGTGTCAGGCTAGGGAGTAACTAGCTGAAATGCTTGAAAAGTTATGTACTTTTTTTTTTCTTCTTCTTTTCTGGTTAAATGGGGAGTTCTGAGATTTTAAAAAAGGAAGGCTGCCCCCAGAGGTGTGGGTTTTAGTTTGGACATGGGTGGTCTTAATTCAGCATTCTGTGCAACCACAGATTTCCTGTGAGACCCTGGGCAAGTCCCTTTTTCTCTGTCACTTCAAGTGCAATAGGCAAATAATGTACAGGCGCCTTCTGAAGATATTTACCATAAAGAGTGTGGTGCTTGCAGGCTCAAAGGGCTGGATGAGTACCCTGAGCAAGGCAGATTGTATGGAAAAGCAGGATCTAGCTAATCCTTGGGAAGAATCAAAATTTACCCTTCAGGTCACAGATCCCTGTAATGCTTGCTGGAAGCTTCCATTGCTACAGAAGAAATGCCTGTGTGGTTTTCTTTGTGTGTGTGTGTGTGTGTGTGTGTGTGTGCGTGTGTGTGTGTTTGGTTTTTTTTGCTTGTTTGTTTGCTTGTTTGTTTTTTTTTTCCCTCCTCCTCTCTTCTGTCTAGAGATATTAGCAGGACTGTGGCAGGCCATGCAAGTGAAGCTGATGGAGGCTGCGCCCGTGTGCTGAGGGCACCAAGGCACCGAGTCCAGAGCATACGGCCCATTACTTCTCTGGTTGCCAGCTTGGGCTGCCCCCTGTGAGGGGAAGTAAAAACAAAAAGAGGAAATGTGGTGGTAAATGGTTTGCTTCAGCCAGGGACTCGTGGCCAGGTATAGCATCTGCCCACGCTTGCGTGCCCATTGTTGACTCGTCTGGGGTTTCGAAATCAGAGTCCCAGTGGCAGCTGCTCAGGGCGTGGACAGGTGATGTTGTTTCCTTAGCAGAACAGCCTGGGAATCCCCTTGGGGTTTGCTTAGCCTGAGGAGCACACGAGATATCTCTAGCTAAGAGTGCTGCTTCCATGAGCTTTCAGCTTGGTGGAAAATGAGGGGTAAAGAGGCTAGAGTTGAAGGCGCTGATGCTAACAAGTTGCCATGAAGTATGAGAAGGTCATAGCTTTGGGGCTTTGTAGCTGCACGGTTGAACCTAAAGGCAGGAGAACATAATTGCTGTCTCCTCTGGCTGCCTTTCTGCAGCTGTCCTGCTTGGTAAAGCAAAGAGGAGGAGGTTATTTTTATCAAGACAAAAGTTGTTTGCCTCCTGATCAAGGATTTTAACTGATTTTTTTTTTATTATCATGTAATTACATCACATCTTTCCCATCTTAATCTACGTGTATCTTTTTTTCCTTTCAGATCAAAGGGTCCTGGTCAAATAAGAGGGGCTCAGAGTTTGCCAATCCTTACAGCCATAAAAGTATCCTCACAAACTGCTGTGCGGTGCTGTGTGGGCCATTCCATCCCAGGTAAGAGCGCATTGAGAAGCGCATCCTGCTACGAGAGGGGCTCCAGACAGTGTGAATTCACAAGGATTTGTGCCAGCCAAACACGTCTGCTTCCATGAGGCTGAACAGTACTTGCTAACACAGATACTTTTCCTCCTGTACTGCAAGGATTGATCTTGGCAAGCAGTCAGCAAGGTTCTGCACCAGATCAGATTGTTCCTTAAGCAACACTCGGATTCCTGAACTGCTTAATAACATTCTACCAAATTCTCTTACCTGTGAGTTAACCAGAACATTCATTTAAACAAAGGCAGGCAGTTCCCTCCTTGTGTAATAAAATAAAGTTTTGGGCCTGGAGCGTGGTCACCTCTGGGCTACTCTTCCTTCATCTCATCAGCAGTGTAGAATTATCTTTGTCACAAGAGGGTGCAATTGGGCTGAGCCGGGCTGGAGTGCCCCAGCCTTTGGCTGCTGGAATTGAGGACCTGCACTCTGACTTGGAGCTCCCAGCCTGTCTTAGGACGTGCAGGTCTCCTTGAGACATATTTTGTTTGCTGGGATCCTCTTGGGATTGACACAGAGCATCCCAGAGGTGCTAACTCAGTGTAAGGTAACAGCAGAGGAAGGTGCCTGAAATTTCAAATAAGGCCACATAGGTAGAGTCACTGGGTTCTCTGTTCCTGCCCTATGTCCTGCCCTGCTCTCTGAAGTACCCCTAAGCTCTTTACTGGTCCGGAGCTGCTGAAATACCTCTGCTGCCACTCAGTAACTATAAATCTGCAGATTGAGAGAGCTGAGCAGGCAGGAGAGTAGCATTTTACGCCAAGCCTTCTTTCTCGTTTATGTTTTCCTGTTGTAAAGTCCTTTTTCCCAGTTGCCATTTGGGTTTGTGGTGACCCAAAGCTTTTACTGTCTAAAGACCGTGGTGGCTTGTGTGATGTGTTTGTGGTTCGTCTAATGGACGAGGAGCTGTGTTGTCCAAACCGCTCCTGCTGATGCTCTGGTTAGCAGCTCCCACAAGGAGACCCATCTCTGAACCTCTGCAGTCTATGAGCTCCCATGTGACAGGGGCGCCTGAATGTCAGGTTTTGTGGGCAGAGTTGATTTAGCAGCTTCTCAGCACATCTACTGAATGGGTCAAGATCTGCTTTAAAACTCTATGCTGGGATGGGGGCACATGCTTGGTATGGCTGGGCAAACCAAAATCCTGTACTGAGTGCTGTCTGTTCTCCGCTCCTTCACCTGACTGCTCTCCTGGTGCTGGGAAAGGGAGTTTTCACTACCAGGCTTAGCACTTCCTTATCTTGTGCAAACTTTAAAGACTGCCCCCCCCGCTTTTTTTCCCCCCTCTCTCTCTGTAGAAACTGGTTGATTCAGCTGGCACGTAGCTTATAGTCTTCGTGTCCTGCGAGTTGTAACTCCTTTCCCTTTACTTAGCCCTTTTCCCTTTTGTTTTCCAGTTTGATAGACAGAAGAGGATTTATTCAGCCAGAAGTCGGAACGCCATCCAGTCCTAAGAATGAAATCCCTTCCTTTGGAGCCAAAACTGACACCAGCATGGTAGGAGGCATTCCCTAGTGGTGCTGTGTCGTAGCCCAGTTGTGCCTGCACCAAACTCCAGCCACTACCTTCCCCTCTTACCATCTCCCTGGCCTCAGGCAGGACAGCCCTGTGATGCAGAGCTGCCAAAGACTCAGAGCCATATGTTGCCTTTTTTTTTTAATTTTAATTTATTTATTATTTTTGGTTATTTGTCTCACTGTGATGTGGCCGGCCTGGACTTTTGACTGATAGAGCGTGCAAAACTCTCAGACTTGAGCAGAAAGCAGTGGGTCCTCACTGTACCTGGGAAGCAAATAGGTGTGAGAGCCACCAGCCCGCTGAGTCTGGAGCTCCAAAGTCGCTGTGTTCAGCACAAGGAGTAAGGAGGTGGGCCAAGCAGGGGAGGTGCACGCGAGCAACCGGTTCTTCCTCTGAGCTGTGTTGTCAAGCCTCATCTTTTGGGCTGGCAGAGGTGGAAGTTCCCTGGTATTCTCAATGTCTCCATGAATGCCTCTTCCTCTGTGTCTATGTGGAGGGGTTCTGTGTCTTAATGGTTGGGTTCGCAGGAGCTGCAGGAGCAGCTTTCTCTTCTGGAAGCTGCTGTGCCTGGATAAGTTGTGGCTGTTTTCCTGGGTGGGCTCCCTGGCTCCCAGCAGGCATGGAAGCTGGCTAGATGTCCCAGCTGCCGTTTGATCCCATTTTCTGGCTGGTCCTTAAGGGAGTACTGAAGAGCTCTGAGTGTTTTTGTTTCAGCTAGAAAGAGCATGCTTTGCAGCCAGGGCACAAGTTAGGAAAAAAAACTCATCTTCACGGGGAAAAAGGGAAAAACGTGCAGTGTTCTGCAGCTCTCATGGTGAGATGCTGCCTGGAAAGGAACAGTTGTAGGATTTGACCTCAGTTTGCTAGGAAAGCTCAGTTGGCTCCTGTCTGTGGGACACTTAAAGGCACCAGAAGAGCAGGTAAATTCACATCCTTCCTAGCTAGAGTTACCCAGGGGAAGCAGTGAGTGGGTGGGTGCTGGTCTCTGATAGCCTCATGTTGTGCTCTTGGGTTTGAGTTTCTGGCCAGCAGATGAGAGCAGGACTGTTCACAGTCCCTCGGGAACGATTCCTGTGTCCTGGCATGTCCCAGGCTGCCTCTGTGCCGGGAGAGTAGGGCCAGGCAGCTCTGTGGGTTCCTAACACTGGAGCATACATACAGGAGAGTCCCAGACCTTGTTAGCAATACTTGAATCGTGTTATTAAAAGCTGCTGGATATTTTTGCACAATTTGTAGATTTTTTTTTTTCTACCCAGAACATTTTATGTCTGGTGTAGATAGTGCTGTGCATGTTAGCACCAGGGCAGAGACTTGCAGTGTTTCATGTCAAGCCACCTGGTTTTAGGTTTCTGTGGGTTGGCCACGTAGGTTTCCACCCTGGGCAGAGTCAGGGTGTCTGCAGGGGCTGTGTGGCCCTGCTGAATTAGCCACCCTTGTGCTTCACCCGCTGCCACTGACAGAGCTGCCTCTGCTAGCGCAGGCGGAAGGGAGCGGGGCTGTCCGCACCGCTTTGGGGGAGCTCTTGGAGCTCCTTCATGAGGCTCTCTGCAACCTGTGTTGGTTTTCAGCCATGGGATCTTCCAGGCACCCCCGGTACTAACATCGAAAGAGTCCCTTTGCCGCCTTCCCCCACCTCTCTGGGACTGGCATGTGGCAAAACAAGTTCCTGGGTTGCTTTTCCTATACCACTTTTTCTCGCGCCTTGGAAAGGTTCCCCTGGCCGTGTGTTTGGGATCTTGGTGTCAGCTCACTGTGACTGCCAGTGCTACCTTCCCCTTTGCCAAGAGCCGGGGAGGTGCAGCAGGAGGGCAGGACAACTCCAGCACCGTGACACCCTCCTGCTTCCTCCTGGAGGCTCATCCCAGCCAAACATTTCCCCAGTTTGTCACCTTTGCGTGACAGCATCTTGCACCTGGGGAGGGAGGAAGCCAGCACCATGTGGTGCCATCCCTGCTTCTCCTGATCTTCCTGAAGGGATTTGTCACTGCCTTCAAGGAGCCTCGGTGCTCCCTTCTAGCGGCAGGAGCGCCAGGCTGCGTGGACAGGGGCCGGCATGCAGGGAGCGCCCATTGCCGAGGCTGCCGGGGCAATGTGGGGTGCTGCTGGGGGCCCAGCGCCTTCCTGCTTTTATTTAAACCAGTTTCTTTTGTTACTCAGCATAATAAAATTATATTTTTAAAGAGTTAAGTGCCTGGGTTTTCTTTTTATTTATTCCTTTAACATGGAAGAGGGCAGGTGTCTGTTTTTAACATCCCTCTGTCAGGGGGGAGTTGGACTGTTGGTCCTAGACCTCTCCTGGAAGCTCCTGCACCTTCCTGCGGGATGATGGCATTTGGCAGCAGAGCCCAGCAGCTCTCTGTGGTGCTCTGGCTCTTGCTAGAGCCAAGAGGCATTTCCTGCCCCACTCTTTCCATGGATGTGGTTTCATCCTGCATCCAGCTCCGACTGCACCATCCTGCAGAGGTCGCGTGTCCTTTTCCCAGCTGTCTCCGAGTCCAAGGTCTCCCTGCCTAACCCAGCCTGCTCTGTGCCGGCACGCGTTGAGCTGCATAATCTCTGGTGTCTTCCCCAGGAGGACGCCTGCCAGGACTTTGCCATTTCCTGCACTGCGTGACGGGATAAGCCCCCTCCTCGGATGTTAGCCCCATTTCTGAGGGTTAGCTGGTAAGGCAGCACTTTCTTCTCCCTCCTTCCAGTCATCCATCTGCTCCAGCGCCTCATCTCATCCCCACCACATGACCATGGGGTCCATGAGCCGCCAGCTGCACAGAGGTCCGTGTGACACCCCCTCGGGCTGCACTGCAGCTGTGGTTTGTGCTGCTACAGGGGTTTGGGTTAGAGCGAGCCAGGGCCTGGGCAGAGGACTGGAAGCCAGAAGCACATTTCTACTCGCAGCTCTGCCACTGCTGCACTTGTGACTCAGTCACTCCCTCACCCGCTTCCCCATGTACCTCAGTTTTGCTCTCTGTAATGCCAGGTTGCTCCTTGGCTATGCCAGCAGTTGAGGTAAGTTCCTTTCGAAGCACATTGTGGCATCCCTGTCACCTCCTTCCATTCACACAGCCTGGTGCCAGCTTGCGTATGCTCGACCCCTGCAGCTGTTCTCCTGCCCTGAGCAGACTGATCTTCCTCGCCACTCGCATCCTGCCCCTGCCATCCCAGTGTTGTCCATGGAGCAGGTTGGATTTGGGGACCTTAGCACTGGCTCCTGGATGGAGCAGCCATATCCCACATCACCTTCTGCCCTGGCTTGGCTGCACAGGGTCTCATGCACCTGATCCGTCTGAGCTGGGGTTAGCTGTAGGATAAACCACTGTCAACCTTGCTCCTGCCAGCACAGTGCTCCTTCAATCCCTCTAGCCAGCCACAGTTGCTCTGCTTCCTACTCCCCACTTCTTCTGATACTGTTTCTGCTACTAACCTTCTCTTTCTCTCCCACCTTCTCCGGTCCCGCGGGCACCCCAGTACGGTGAGGGCCCTAAAGCTCTCGTGGCCTGCAGCCCTCTGCCTCTCTTGGAGCATCTCAAGAGAAGTGGAGATGCCACAGCCGCTCCCCGGAGCAACAGCCATTGCCACCGTGTGTGCCTCCGCTCTCCAGGCCCATGCCTGCTGCCCTCCTGCCACCATGCTTGAGGAAAAGCCTCCGTCCTGCAGCTGTGAAGCTCAAAGCCATAACAACACCCTGTCCAGTGCAATAACCACAGCTCCTACCTGCCCCTGCGTGCAGGGACAACGGGCACGAGGCTGGACAGGGTTGCTGGAGCCCCACTCTGCAGTGAAGGGAGCTCCCCGCTGGTACATCCTGGAAGATGCCACATGGGATTCAAGAGAGCTTGGAAAGCAGCAGCTTGCCATGAGCACATCTATGACCGAGGCTGTCCTGGAGCCGCTCTTGCTGCCTCCATGTCCCCACGGGCCTCCCTCTTTCAGGGAGCTGGTGCGGGTGCTCTCTGTGTTTTCTGTTTGGCGCCTCTAGTTTTCAGGGCAAAGGGCTAGAGCCTCCCTCCCAGCAGCTCGTATCCTTGTAGTGTACCTCTTCCTATGCTATGCACTCGGCGTTCCTGGAAGGCCGCAGCAGAGGCTGGGTTCTCTGGCCGTGGACACACCATGTCCTCCAGCTGCAGCCCAGCTGGACATGACCCACCAGCCCAGCTTAGACCTGCTAGAGTTTGCAATCTATTTTTTTGCCTTTTGTAACAAATAAATAAATAAATTTTCTCCTATTTACTTTAAGTGAGTGGCTGGCTCCTGCTTGGGTGGCGCAGGGGAGCGGCTCGGCTTCATGCACGCTCGCCCGATGCGGGGTGGGGAGCTGAGCCTGGTGCGGCCGTCCCGGCTCCGTGGGCCTCTGCCTGGGGCTGCATTGCCCGCAAGCCAAAAGCGCCCTGCTCTCTACTCCACTCCGGAGCAAGCCGTGGCCTTGAGGCCAGTGTCGGCCCTGGCCGGCTTTGCATCCTCCTGCGCGGGGGATGAGCTGCCCTGGCCCCTTGTTGCACGTTGCAGCGTGCTCTGGGGCACTTGCCGGGGCGAGCCAGGCCCTGCCTCCCTGGCCCCCATGGGATGTGCGGAATCGGAGCTCTTCCCTTTGTGAAACCGGTAGAGCAGAATGTTTTTTGCAGCCTCTTGGCTAATTTCAAACCAATTTGGCAGCGGTTCAGCCCCCATCTTGGCAGGGGCTGAGAGACAGCCCTGCTCCTTGAATGACTTGAATCAGCTAAGGGGGTCTGGCAGGAGTCTCCTCCCTGCAGAAAGTTGCCAATGGGGACAGATAGCTGGAATGCTCATGCCACAGGGACCAGCCAGTGTAGAGCTGCCCGCGTTCTGGGGCAGCACCTTGAAGCCAGGTTGGGACCAGAGGCGAGTGCTGAATTTGGGATGGTGGCAGCAAGCTGCTCCCCTCCAGGTTTCTATGGATGTTGCCCAGCTCTGGTGAGCCCCACGCCAGAGTCCATCCTGGATCCAGTGCATGGGAGACGCACTCCCTTTCAGCCCCATCTCCTCCCGCTTTCCGCACTGGGCCTGTGTGGACGAGTGCGGTGTCATCTGCTCCCGTGGCAGATCAGGGGTTGGATCCCCAACCGCCAATGGCCACAGCAGTGCCTGTGGCTGCACTCATCCGGCTAGGAACAGATGGGCAGAGCCACCAGGAGGGGTCTAGGCAGGAAAACAGCAGGAAAATGGCAACACCCAGCTGCCCTCTCCAGCTGCCCTGCCTGCAGCCTTATCCGCGTGGAAAGATCCCGAATCCACCCCGCCAGGAAGGGACATGGCTGTTTGCAGGGATGAGTCAAGTGGCGGTGCCGCCGATAAGGCGCCGGGTGCCGCCCCGGCCTCCCGCCCGCTCCCGCGCCGTGGCCCGGCCGCTGAGGCAGCCGCGGGCGCCCGGCGTGCGCCGACAGGCTGAGAGCGAAACTGCTGCCGAGCGCCAAGCTGATCCTAATCGTCTGCGCGCGGCCAGGCACCACGGGGCTTCCTTAAAACCCCCCCCCAAAAAAAAGAGTAAAGAAAGAAGGAAAGGGGAAAAAAAAGCTCTGCGATTGTGGGTTTTTTTTTTTTTTTTTTTTTTTTTTTTGTGGGGAGAGATCACTTCAAAAAGTCCCTGGAAATTGCAGCCCCTGAATGTGCTGGAGCCCAGATTGTCTGTCCTGCTGCCGGAGCGCCTTTCACCTTTAACGTGGGGCATGGGAAGGGCTCGGCTCTGGGATGCATCTTGGGTGGACAGTCCTGCTTTCCCCCCTGCCCCAGTACTAATATGCATGTTTTTTGGGGGAGAAAAGCCCTAAAAAGCATTTTAACGCCCATCCATACCTGGTGTTTCACCATTTCACCCCTTTTTTTCCTCCCCACCCCCAAGCAGTGGGACGGGGCAGGGGCATCCCTGGGGCATGGGCAGGGTCCCTGGGCCCCCATGCCCCCCCCAGGGTGTTGGGGATGAATCAGGGCGCGCGGCGGTGGGGCGGGGGCTGCAGCGGGCAGGGCGGCTGCGCGCGGCCTCCTGGCTCCTCCCGTTCTTGCTCCAGGCTCCGACACTCGGCCAAAAGCGGATCCCGGCAGCGGCACTCGGCATACGCTCCCACGGCTGCCGGCCCTGTTCGTCGCGGCTCCGTCTTCCCCCGCGCCACCACCACCATGGCAAGGAACCACCAGGTGCAGAAGGCCAAGCTGGCTGAGCAGGCCGAGCGCTACGAGGACATGGCGGACTTCATGAAGGCCGTGGTGGAGCACGGTGACGAGCTGTCCAATGAGGAACGCAACTTGCTCTCAGTAGCCTACAAGAATGTGGTGGGCTGCCAGCGCTCTGCCTGGAGGGTCATCTCCAGCATCGAGCACAAGACGGAGGAGGGCGACGACAAAGCACAGCTGGTCAACGAGTACCGGGAGAAGGTAGAAGGGGAGCTCAAGAGTGTCTGCAACGTGGTGCTGGGCCTGCTCGACAAGTTCCTCATCAAGAAGGCTGGCGAGGCTGAGAGCAAGGTCTTCTACCTGAAGATGAAGGGCGACTACTTTCGCTACCTGGCTGAGGTGGCCACTGGCGATGACCGCAAGGAGACCATTGACAGTGCCCAGAAAGCCTACCAAGAGGCCATGGACATCAGTAAGAAGGAGATGCAGCCCACAAACCCCATCCGCCTGGGGCTGGCCCTCAACTTTTCTGTCTTCCACTATGAGATTGCCAACGCGCCTGAGCAGGCCATTGCGCTGGCCAAGACCACCTTCGACGAGGCCATGGGGGACCTGCACACGCTCAGCGAAGACTCCTACAAGGACAGCACCCTCATCATGCAGCTGCTCAGGGACAACCTCACGCTATGGACAGCCGAGTGCTCGGGTGAAGACGGTGGTGAGCCTGGTGAAGAGCCCAAGAACTGAATTGCCGCTGCAGGGCCAGGACCTGGTGCCCACCTCCTCCCATCTCCGGTTTTCCATGGTTTTGTTTTGTTTTGTTTTTGGCAAGGCGTCTCGGTTTTTCCCCTGTCCCACCAGGAACAGCGGCTGCCAATCCAGGGGTTCTTCCGGCACACCAGGGAGGAAGGGTGGGAGAAGGCAGTGGGATGCCCACATTCATCCCCCATTTTTCTCCCTTTTTAATTCTTTCAGAGCCAGGCAAAGCTCCGGGGCAAGGTGGGGAGGGGGGCTGGGGCTTTTGGCTTGCTCTGCATCTTCCACTTGGGTGCCGGGCCAGGGTCAGGGGACACTGAGCTGGTGGCCAAAGCATCCCCAATAAACGTTCACGTGCACGCCTGCCTCTGTGCTCTGCGTCGTCTCTGCGGGGAGGAGGAGGAGGATGAAGACCATGTGGGAGCGGGGTGGCCATGCCAGCCCTGGTGGGTTGGGAGGGGGGTGGGTGGGGGGAAAGGGCTTCCCGGAGGGTGGTGGGAGTAGGATTGAGGAGCCCTGGGAATGGAATGCATTGTGTTTTTTTTTTTTTTTTTTTTCCCCTGAAAACTGCTGCAGCCAAGGGGGATTTTTCCCAGTGACCACCATCCCAGTTTTCCAGCAGAGCTCCCTGCTACCCAGGCCTTGTACAGGGCATTACTTCTGCCCTCTCCCCAACGCCAGGGCTGTGCACCCCCCCGCCCCAGCAATGCAGGTCCCAACACGAAAGAGCTAATTAAGCAGCGAGCGCAGTCACAGCACCCCGGGCAAGGAATGAGCTCACCGGATCCAGGGAGGATTCGGGCTGGGCCGCAGTGGGCGGGCGCAGGGCTTTGATGCCGAAAGCGGGGAGCAGCCGTTCTGTGACTCAGCCGCTGGCGCCCGCTTTGCCGAGACCCCCCGCAAAATCCCCCCCCCGATCCTCCCCCAGCGGCTTCCTCACTGGGGGACCTGAGGCATAACCGGGTACCCTGCAGGCGCTAAACCCCCCCGTCCCCATCCCCATTCCTATCCAGGGATCCTCCTTGGGCTGGGCCCCAGCCCCTCTCGAGCTGCCTGGGGACCTGCCACTGCTGTGCTGAGGTCTGTGCGTGCTCAGCAGGGCCCTGCCTCGTGGGAATCCGCTGGCTGCTGTGCCGCTGTGGGAGGCTGGGCTGTGCGAAGCTGGAGCTGAACCTGTTCTCCCAGGATGCGTTGCCCCAGGGCCCTGCTGGGATTAACCCCTGAGACCCCCGTGCGGCTGCTTTGCCCGCTCCCCAGCCCCTCACTCACCCACCAGGCCCATTTAGGAGCCAAACCCAGGGCTAAACTGGCATGGGGGGGTGCAAGGCCTGGAGGAACTGTGGGGAGGACAGTAGGGGACTGAGAGGGAGGGTGCTTTTCACCCCCCCAAAAGTGGTTTTGGGGGTACATGGGCAGCAGAGTGTGGCACCCCCATGCTTGAGGTGGCTCTGCAAACTCAGCAGGATGCCAGGGCTCCTGCTGGCTGCCGAGGAGTTAACCGGGTGTCCGGGCGGCAGCAGGAGCCTGATTTCGACAGCGCCCAAAATCGCAGCATGGCCGCGTGGGCGGCTGCGCTGAGGCGTCCCGGCCCCCCCAGGCCGGTTGAGCTGCTTTTCGGGGCCAGGAGGGCTCCCACGGGGGCTACACAGGAGAGCTGAGGGATGTTCACAGCATTGTGGGGCTGGGGGCTGATAAATGCACCAGTATTTGGGGGGCTCTGATGCCCCTGGGGCCGGGGCGGGCGCACTGCTCATGCCCTGCAAGGGAGCAGCTTGTGGGGTGTCTGTGATGGGGATGTCAGGCTTTAGCCCCAGCTCAAGAGAGGATTCAGCTGCCCAAGCCCACCCTGTGCCAAGTGCAACCTGGGCAGGATTTGGCTCCCTGGAGCTCCATGTTTCTTGGCTGGGACCAGGCAGAAGCTTCCCGGGATTTTCAGTCTCCCTCTGGCACTGGCACAGCCCCGCAGGGCTGGGGTGGCAGATACCATGTGGGTATTAAAATGGGAGAGCCCGGCTACTGCAAACGCTTTGATGGTGCTTTCATAACATCACTCTGACCCGACAATACCCTTTAAGCTCCAAATCTCCCAAAGCCATAAAAATCAGCCATAAAATTCTCATTTTATAATCACTTCTTGCATCCCCCTAATGCAACCACAGAGCTCCATGATGAATAGGATCAAAGTCTGCAAGGCGCAGATACATGGTTAACATTTTGGCTCTGATTTTCGGCTTGAATTCTAGCCTTCCAGCCTGAGATAACACTGAAGTGCAGCCACCACAATCGAGAATAACCAGGGAGGTCCCTGTGCTTTTTGGAAAAGCACTTAGGAGCTGATAAATGAGAGCAGATGGGAATTTGACTTTTATATTTGAAATGGCTGCATAATCTCTTAGCATGATGATCCAGTTGATGTGCAAAGTCGTGTGTGTGCATGACAGCGGGTGTCTTCTCACCCCTTCTCCCTGCTGGCCACCTACGTGTCTGCATTGCCCCAAGTTTTGGTCACAAAAGCAGCGAGATGCAAGAACTAGCCCAGCGCTGACTGTCCTGCGGCAGGGGGTGCAGTCTGGGAGCAGCTCCGTCCCTGCCAGGAGGTACAGCCACCCGGAGAGGGAATTACACAGGAGCAGGGAAAGTCCCAGGACTCGGGATCTGAAGAAGCTGCTGTAAAAAAACCATGTCCAGAAAAAATGGAAGGTGGATGAGGGCAGCAAGCCCAGCAGCTGGGGAAGGGCCCTCATGCAAACAATGTGCTCCAACCTCCTGCTGAGTCACACAGGGTCTTTCTTAATCAAAAGCCTGCAAAAGCCGAGCTGGCAGCTTGTGCGTGGCTGCGCGCTCGCCGCGCGCTCGCCGCATGCAGCGCCCAGCCCCGGCAGAGCAGCGCGCGGGAAGTGACCTGCTTTCACATCCCACACGTGCTCGTCCCCACTCCCTCCAGCAAATGCTCTGTCTGTTCTCAGGTAGATCATAGGGAAACGCAACGTTGCAAGCGTGGCCTGTTTCTGCAAACTACACAACGCAGCAGCTGCTGTGAAGTTCCCACCACTGGCTTTCTAGCCCCGGGCTTTGTAGCACTCTCAGTTTTATTTATTCAGGTTCAGTAAACTCACCAGATGAAAGCGAGATGGAGAAGTGTTTTATTAAGAAAGAGTCCATCATTATTTTTAAAACAAAGAAAAACAACCATCCTTCTGTCCTCTTCGAGACAGATTTATGGCTTCTTAGCCTGGATGCACCTCTCAATATGAGGATCATGCACATTCCTCCTATGCCATAAACCAAGAACCTTTGTTACAAAAGTCATTGTAGAAGAGACAGCTCAAACTGATTTTTTTTTCTCCCTGGATTGACCTTAGTCATGATGGGGAGGAGAAGATTGGCAAAGGCCAGTGTCCTGTGTCTTGCTTCTCTTGCTAACCATGCCTTGACCTGGCTAAATCCCTCTTGTTCCTAAGGAAAGAGCTGCCTTGCTCTCAGCTCTGTGCCTTGGGGCAGAAGCACTGGAGATGGAACCTGTACTGAGAGGGGGCCCAACTGCTGCCTGCAAAGGCTTTCACTTGGTCTGAATTCAGCGACACAGAGAATCCCTTAAAAAAAAAAAGGAGAGCTCTTAGAACAGCGACTGGCTGCGGGAGAGGCATGCGTGCTACGTGTCCATCACTTCTTCTTCCACGGCCTTGTCCTGAGAGCGCACATACTTCTCCTGCACCGCGAGCGTGCTGATAACTCGCAAATCAAGGAAAACAGGACAGTAGGGGCTGGGCTCAAAGCACTCCTCTCTGCAAGGAGTTCTAACGTTCTCAGAAAGGAACCAACCCCAACATTAGCCTAAAGGCTGGCAGGAAGACAGCAGTACTGGTAACAGCATGCATCAGCTGAGTTATTTCTGGCTCTGGTTGATCACAAACCTGACAACTACAGGGGAATCAATTATATGGTTTGGACAAAGCGGAATGAAACAGTGCAAGTGAGCATGAACAAGAGGGAAGATGTCAAAAGATTATTCCCACATTTAAGACATCAATTAACAAAAAAAATGTGGTGGCTTTGGTGCGGACAACTGTCTGCTAAGATCTGGGCTGAGCCACACTGACCTGCTGCACGTATATCACCAAACAGCATCATGTTATGTTACTAACAACCTGGGCCTACAGACTGCCAGCTCCACACACAACCCCCTTTCCCCAAGCCGTGAAAGAGAGATCAAAACTCAAGGCAACAGAGATCAGTGGAGAAGGATACGAAGTGAAGTGGAAATCAGCTCCCATTGCTGCCGACATCAGAGCCTCAAGGCTCCTGTGTTCCTGGTCTCCAAAGGAATAGCCGTTGGCTTTGTCCACCGCCTGCATCACCTGCCGCATGCTCTCCTTGTCCTGGAAGTAGAGCAGGTGACACACAGGGACACTGGGCCATCCCTGGAGGCAAGAGCCAGCACTGTGTGCACTGCAGAGTGGGCCAGTGAGCGCAAGGTCGAGAAGCAGAAGGGACTGAGCTGCAGACTGGGCTTCCCTAGATCTCCTCTGAGGCACTGAGTACAAGAGGTGCCAATACCCTTCACCCTCTCACCCCCTCCTGCCACCTTCTCCACACATCTCCCTCTGTCGCCACTTCAGCAAGCTGTAAAAAGAACATCTTAGCCCTTCCTCACAAATGTGTCCCTCCCATCTACTAATTATCTTGTGCTCCCTAATTCAACAATGTAATACTTTGCCCAAAATTGAAATGCAGGTGCAGAAGAGAAGTCTGTCCAGGACGCAAGGCCTATGTAGGCCCAGTCTCATTAGCTTTTACTATTCCTTCCGCGGTCACAAGCCATTTACAAGTCTGGGTGCATTTTCCTGCCCTTTTCCACCCCTGCATCTCCTAATATTAAAGCTTTCCATCCCTCATGGCTCTATTTCTTGCAGCCAGGATTTTGGGGGCAGAGGCAGTGAGGGATTCTGGTGCATAACTGTGGCAGTTGTATCCTTTCTCATGCCTGTCAGCAGCCCAGCTGCTACTAAACGCGCTGCCTACAAGTCCAACACTCCCTGTCCACTTCTCCTGCTGCATTACCTGGACATTTAGTGGAACGAAGGACACAAGGCTGTAGTCTTCAATCACCTCCACCAGCTTCTCATTGAGGCGGCGGTAGTTTTTAAAGAAGGGGTCGGAAGCTAAATGATCAACCAAGTAGGAGAGGTCCAGGACTTCTGTGTAATAATCCAGGTTGAAGGCTGCAAGGAAACACCAGCCAAGGGCCTCTCAGCATCTGCCTCCAAAGCACAGCACCTCTGGAGTGTGATTCAGCCCTCATGTGGGCTAAACAACTCCAGAGGTGTCCATCTTTCTGCTTGCACTAGATCTTAGCCTAACTGTGCTCCTAACATTACAGTTACTGGGGCTTCCCCAGCCAGAATATGCCACCAAGAACCTTGCAAAATCTACACCTATTCCCCAACCATCTCCCAGAAACACTGGCGAAAGCCAGTCTGTGCCAGACCCAGCCCAACTCCATGTTTCACTCTGCCAAGGTTCTCACCCAGCTTGCCGTATTGTTCAATCAGGTCCATCTTGGAGAGGACATTAATGTGGGGCAGCTCCACATGCAGCATGGTGGAGAGCGAGGTGCAGAGGACAGAGATGAACTTGCCAGGATCAGTGCAGTAGTGAGAATCCACCAAGTGAACTGCAGCCAGCTGCACAGCAGAGGCACAAGGGGAGAGCACAAGGTCAGATACAGCAAACAGTCCCTCTACTCATTTCTGGGACAATCTAAGAAGTGACTACAAGAAAATCTGTTCAGACTCAATCATAATCTCATCGGTTCCCACAAAATGACAGTTACCACCTAACTTCTAGTATATATATATGAAACATCCTCCTCATATAAATGGACATAAGTAGTACTGACAGACACTGCTCTCCTCTTTCTCAGGACTTCTTTCTTTTGCAGATGAAGCAAATACAGACATTCCTCTGAACTCTGCAGGGTGGGAGTTGCAATTAACTCTCACTCTGAATTGCAGGACTGCCGTGAGATTTCCACCTTCCCCACAGGAATGTTCATGCACGGTGAGCAGTCAGTCACAGTAACCGTAGCATACCATGCTGTGCTGGGAGAAACAATTGTCATGTGGTTTGAAATAATAATTAATAATTAAATTAATAAGCAGCTTGATTCCTTGTGTTTCATGCAGATGTAACAATGTGGTCTGAGATCTCTGTTAAGTTACTGCCTGTTACACAACGTTACTCAAACTCAGGGCTCTCCAGTAGAGCGCGGTTGAGTCACATCTTTGCTTCTGCAGCAGAAAAAGCAAGTTTAAAGCTCACAGGCAAGTGTAAGCACTAAACTGACCATCAAAAAAAAGGAGTGTAACCATCTTTTTTTAGCAACTGGAATTTCATGTATGTTTATTTGAATAAAAATCAATTCTAATGTGCAGATTCCCAGTGACATTCTCAAGCAAATGAACCCGCCTTTCTTGCTCACACCATACATGGTTTGCACATTCATGGTTTGGCCCAAATGCAAAACAAATGCAACGTAGGCAAGTTAGGGCCCTGGTTATGGGACTCTTCTCACCCGCATTTCCTAATTTGCATCTTCCATTGTGCAAGAAAGCACCCGGCACGTATGACACTGCACGCAGCGACTCCGACGGGCTGCAGGAGCGGCAGGTTGGGCCTCAGATGACGCCTGACGTTCTCACAGTGCAGTGCCAAGGACCCCCACTTCCCCAGCACAGGAATCTACCTCCCTGCTCCAAAAAGTGGCCCCACCCCAGATAAAGCACAAGAGCTCTGCAGACAGGAGCTGCGAGCAAGGTGAGAGTCTAGGAGAGAAGAATCCACGTGTTCTGTGCTGATAATGCCACTGCAAAAGTCCTGGACAAGTCCCTGGTTTTGCCAATCCCTCCAAGCACGAAATGGGGACAAAAACCCTCTTCCCTGATAAACCCCTTCAACAAAAAAAGGACAAAGAGGTTAGTAAATAAAACAGCCACTATTACCCACATCCAGGACCCAAAGCTCCCACTACATGGTAGAAAACCCCTGAGCCCACACAGGTGGTGACCTACCCTGAAGTCCCACTTGGCCAACTGTGCAAAGACGTTTTTCAGGGCGCTGTGGTGCGTGTAGAGCTCCACCTGCCCCGGGCAGTCAAACAAGAAGTAGTGACCGCGGAGGGCGGCCAGCTTCTCCTGCAGCCAGTCAAAGTTGGCCTCCAGGTACTCCATGCAGTAGATCAAGCCGCCGTTGGGTCCCAGCTTCAAGTTCTCCATCACGTCGGGCAGCGTGACGAGCTCGGCAATGTCCACGGCACACTCGTAGGGCGTCACCTCGTTGGCGGGGTCCAGGTTGACGATGGCCACGCGGCGCCCGATCCTGGCCAGGAACTGCTGCATGCCATGGCAGTAGGTCGTCTTCCCCGAGCCCGGCGGCCCGATCACCGCCTGCCCGAAGGCCAGCGAGGCCCCTGTGCTGCTGCTAGACATGTCAGCTCATTTCCTGCTCCTGGTAACACAAAAGTTGCTGCTCAGATTTGATGGTTTATCCATGCCCACGAGCGACCTGTTGGGCTCCGAGCTTGGCAGCTAATTTGCAACACTGGAGCAGGGGAAGCACCATGGCCAGGATGTTGCCCCACGTGCCCTGTTATCCCACCCACCGTGGCCACGTGCAGGTGCCACATGCAGGTCCCTGTCGAGACCCACGGGGCAGGGGCTACTGTTTGGGGTGACTTTCACCCTATCTGGGTCCTTCTCGACGTGGCAAGGCCCGTGTGTCCCTCTCCCATTGCCACCGTGTCCCCAGGCTGCCCCTGTGCCCAATGCTCTCCGGTTCCATGTCCCCTCATGTCCTCCATGTTCCTCCCTGAACTTCCCCTCCACGTCCCCTCATGTTCCTCTGTCCCTCCCGCCGGGCCCGGGTCCTTCTCCCGCCGGGCCCCAACCCCTCCGTCCCTCCAGGTTCCCTCTCCGCCGCCCCCCGGCCCCAGGAGGCCGCGCACCCCCGCCGTTACCGTCACCGTCACCGTGCCTCCGGCCCCGGGCCCGGGCGGCTCCGCGGCCCCCGCGCGCCGCGTTCCGGCCCGCTCGAGGCCGCCGCCAGCGCGGCGCCCCCTGGCGGCCGGCGGGCCGCGCCGCCGCCGCGGGGAGCGGGGACGCCGAGCCCCGTCCGAGCGCCGCGGGTTCGCGTCCACACGCCGGCCCCTCGGAATAGGAGATTCCCTGCAGAACTCCCAAATCCAGTCCCCAAAATAATTAACACAAGCAGCGCTGGATATCGGGCCTCAACCAGGGGAAAAAAAAAAAAAAAAACACAGAGGCAGCTGTAGTTTCAGATCTGTTTCTTCCTTTTTTTTTTTTTTTTTTTTTTTTTAATTTAATCAGTGCAGCAGAAGCCAGACTCATCCCAAGGCTCTGTAACCAAGTCCCAGGTCTCTGTAACCAAGCCTCAGGTTTCAGTACGTGCCCAGACAAACCCACTGAGGTTTGGGAGTAAAAGGAGCCTCACACAGAGCATGGTGAGGCCTAATCTCCCCTCCAAGAGAGGCCAGAGCTTGCAGGAGCAACAGCGGCCTCACAGCCAAGGCCAAGCGCTCCTGGCTGCCCATCTGCAACCATGCTCAGACTTGGCAAAGAAAAGGGAAACTGCTCTCTGCAACATGGCTAGAACCTTAATGAAGGAGTCCGGGGTGTCTGGCCAGTCTAATGTGACCAAGTCAGAGCTTGCAGGCAGGGAGAATGCTAATGCAGGTCTAAGGCTGCAGTGCAGGGTCACAAAAGGACAGAGACCAGGGACTCTGGTGCCTGGGAAAGGCTGCCTGTGTCAAAGAAACAGGCAGGACGTGGCCTTGCGTGTCCGACAGCCATGGAAAGGAGCACCACTGCACCCGACCGCAGGGAGACACCTCCCGCAGAGCTCCTCCGAAGGCTGCCAGGACGCGGCTTTCATCAAGACAAGTTTCTCCTGGGACTGTAGGATCGTCACACCCAGGCAGCACAAGGCTGCAGGCCAGCAGCAAGCTTTCTGCAGGACAGCTACCGTGCCACGTCCGCCCTTGTCTGTACTTGCCCTCCCCCGGGTCTTAGGCAGCAACTTTCCTCCCAGTTTTGGCTTTAAAGCACCAATCAGACAGTCCCCATCTCCATTGAACAAATGGGATGAAGCATTTCAGCCAAGGGAAATCACTGCTTAAATAGTGGCTGTGAAAAAGTCCCACAAAGGCAGTTTTTGTTATAACTTGGTTTCTTCCAAAAATAAATGTATTAACAGATCCGAGAGCAGCAGGGGCCAGCCTGCTGCTGGAGGGAGATGGGACGAGTACAAACGTTCGGTGACAGTGTGTGCTCAGTGCGACGGGGCACTGGGTCTCTCCCGAGTGCCACAGGATGCCCGGACAAAAGGCATGTCCTGTCTGTACTTCATGGCAGTGGTTGGCTGTCGCCTGAGCAGCAGGTCACCACTGTCCACGGGCTCAGGGCCATCATAGATGGTGGAGATGAGGACAGGACCATTCGGCCGTGGCTTCTTTGCCTTGCTGAAGGTCGGCAGTTTCTCCCCGTGGTACCTAGAGGGAAGCATGGACAGTTGAGTCCAGCACTGCCGAGGCAGTGGGAAGCCCCTCTACACCCAACTTATCTCCTTCACATTCTGCATTGTAGGAGCAGGGGGATACAGGGAGAAAACGATTCATATCCTACTCTTAGCTGTGTGATGGCTCTAGAACAAAAGCCAGTTCCCACAGTGTAACACAGAAACGCACAAAGGCTTTGGAAACCCCTGCAGAGAAGGCAGAGGGGAGGTGCTCAGCTCTGTCTCAGGCCATTCAAGCTCTTCACACATGGGAAAGGCAATCACAGCTTCGGTCGAGAGCACAACTCCTGCACAGCTCTTCTCTCCCTCCAGGTCTGGGTGCTGCATGAACCTGCAATGGGTCCCATCCTCCTGCTCTAACACTGCAAGCACAGGGCATCATAAATCCTTTCCAAGGAGATCTGACCGGGCAGACTCTGGATTAGAAATGCAGTGCACTGATCTCCAGAGCACTGTGGCAGGTCCTGCTGCCTGCTGCAGAAGGGCAGGCAGATCCGTGGAATGGCCTTCCAGTTCTGCTTCTCACTCCACAACTTTTGCTGCCAGGTATCTGCCCTACCAACCCAGTGGAAGCCTTGAACACATGCCAGCAGGACAAGGCTGGGTACTTACCCTAGTCCCCGCTTGCATCTGGGGTTTTGACCCTCATTGTCCAAAGCTTCAGACATTCCCAAGTTGCTGCTCCCCAGCCCCAGCCCCTCGATCCAGCCCTGCTGCTCCAACACCTTCCTGCCAATGCCCTGAGAGGGGAAAAAGCGGATCCACATTAGCCTGCCCCAGCACCAAGGCAGAATGAGCCCAATTATGGTCCAGGGTGACTCAAGCAGTGGATTCACTCATTCTGCAGAGATGCTGGATAAAGCCCCATCCTGCCCAGAACCTTTACCCCCTAGACCATCCAACCCCTTTGCTCCCCCAAGACCCACCTCCTTTAAGCATCACCCCCACTGCCTTTCCTGGCCCATTCCATCCACTCCAGAGGACTCATCCAAAGCTTACCTTAGTGTATTTCTCAAAAGTCCCAATCTGTTGCCCTGAAACAGATCCATCCTCTAAACCATTGCGAAGTCTCTGCTCCAGCCACATCCGAATTGAGTCCCGAGCGTCTTTATCTCCTCCATCTAAGGAAGAAAGAAGCTAAAATCAGAGCAGCATAACCCAGAAAAGTCTTTCACTGCTGTGATTTCCCCCATGGTGCCAAGCAGCAGGGAGGCAGAACCTATTCGTTTTGGCAAGCCTTGCTGCCAAACATGAAAAAAAAATGCTGCTTTAACTACTCTGACATATTAGACACTTTTAAAGGATAACAGAGTCATAGCTCCCCATTGCAGAAATTCTGCAGGCTCAGAATTCCTTATTTCCACCACTTCCTAGGAGGGTTTTCAGATCAGATACCTTTGTCGTAGTAGATGCTCATGTCAACGTCCCAGTCATCTGAAGTCTGCTCATCGAAATCTGCCAAGAGAGGGAAACAATCGGTGTTGGTGGTAACTGTGAAAGTCTGACAAAGAAAACCTAACAGATCAGTGCAGAGCTCATTTTCTCCAACAAAATGAAATAGAATGCATATTGGGGATGCCACAAACCAGTGTCTGCATAAAAGGCTACCAGGAGGACCAGAGGGGTCTCTGGCCATCAGGTTGAACAACTACAGGTTTTAACTATGGACTTTATAAGAAGGGGAAGAATTAAAATGTGATGGTAAGATGCCTGACCAAGAATAACCACACAGGGTAACATCTGATCTAGCTGCTACAGCAGGACTGGGCTCCCAAGTCCCCAGCCTGTGGTGCCAGTTTGTGACTCAGACTCGAGACAAACTTTGCTGTTACCTCCGTTCTCCTCCCGCCAGTACTGAGCATCCGTGTAGAAAACCAGCCCAGAGCCACCCTTCTCCCACTTCAGCTCGATCTCCTCTTCAAAGAGCCGCTCCTCCACACGGTCCTGTTTGGTCACATCCTCATGCAGAGCCTCGTGTCGTTCCCACTCCTCACAGGTATCGTTGTCCTGCAAAAGCAGCAGCGAAAGGTGCAATAGTGACAGCACAAGGCCCAGCCTCCTCTCTGCTTCCCTGACCCTCACGGTCCATTGCGAGGCCTTCCCTGCGAAACAGCTGCGTCAACAGAGCGCGTTCCAGCCTGCTGTTCTCAGGCACTGACATGACTGGCACTGATGATCTCACTCCCCTGACTAATGCCACCTTCAGAGTCAGCAGACAGAAGTGATGAAAAACACCACATCACACCCACTTCACAGCAGCCTTTCAGCAGCACAACCAATTCGTAACGCGAAGATGCCCATTTAAGGAGCAGGCGTGCTGTACATAAAGTCAGCACTAGCGACAAATTAATTTCCTTAAGATCCTTAAGGAAAGATTCCATCAATTCAAGAGAAGCAGCTTGCTGGGAGAGTCATAGATCAGACTGATGTCTTTGCTGCTGGCTGCCCAGTTTTGGGCCCGGCCCTTCATGAAGGCAGTAGCCAACTAAAAAACAGTCAAAAGAATGACTGGAGATCCAGGAAACAGAGTCTGGGAGAAAAGACTAGAAGAGTCAAGTTGTTTAGTCTGGAGGAGAAAAGACTGAAGGCAGCTGTTGAATAAGTAGTTTGTAAAGAAGGGAACAAAGTGTTCTCTGTGGCCGCTGTTGCGAGGATCACCTAATAGAATAAAAATGCAGCAAAGAAGATCTGGCATCTAGGTTTATCCTGGCACACACTGTCGAGGAGTGTGAGGAACAGGAATGGCTTGCCTGGGGATTGTACCATTTCTCTAATGACAGAGGTTAATGAGAACAGGCTAGACGACTGTCTGTCAGCTGGGGCTGAGCAAGATAGTCTGCAGGGAGCCTGTCCAGCCCAGCTGTCTAGAAGTCTCTGTCAGAAGAACCATTTTTCTCAGGACATGAAATGACTAATTTTAATCACAGGGGCATCCAAGGTCAAGGATTCATAGAGCTTCACATGTTGTTTCGAGAACACTAATGTGCTTCCAAATCTGCAGCCACATCATTTACAAGCAGAGCCAGGTCAACCCGCCAAGTAGCAGGGCAGAGATCTCCACCCGGAGCACCAGCATCAGCCTCTGCTTGTCCTTTTGGGCCAAGCCCTTTGAGCTGAACAATTTTATGCCACTAAAATTGGCCTGATTTGGACAATCAGTTTCTAAGACATTTATGTGTACTGAAGGGCTTGGCCACCAAGTTTCAAACAACCGTGTTCCAACCCCATTTTCAGACAAATGATCTGTACAATAGAATTAAAAAGAATAAGCTCCGAGTGAGTTATATCGATCCTCACAGCTTTGTAGCCGTAAGGATTAACCTTAGATGTTAACAGGAGAAATCCACTTACATCATCTGAGTGCAACTCCGCTGCTTCCTCCTTCTCCTGTCCCTTCCCATCCTCTTCAGCAGCAACTGGCTCAGACATCTCAGATCGTCCCACAGGCCCCTTGTCCTCTGTGATCTCATCCCCTGCTGCAGTATAAACTCCTTCTCCTGCAACCATCTCGGTGTCCTGGTACTCAAAAGGCACATTCCCATACCTACGGGACGAGCCTGTCTTGGGAAAATTCAGCTGCAATTTCTTGATAATCCGGGGAGGCAGCCTGCAGGCCCGGATCAACGCCAGGAAAACTTTCAAGGGTGTTCCCACGTTCCCATGTGGCATGAACGCAGGGGGGTTCAGCTCGGGCAGCCGTTTCAAATCCACCTCCGTGACAGAACCGCTTGCGGCCACCTTGTCACCTCCATAGGGGAACATCTCCGAACCTGCAGGAGAAAAGCAATTAATTCAGGAGGAGGGGGCAGAAGGAACAAACACAGGCACCAAAAAGGCAATAACCCAGGCACCCTCCTGGATACTGTTACAGGTGCTTTATAGATGTGGAAGATGAACAGAGCCAAAACAGCCTCTGCCAAACCCATGTTCAAGGCAAGGAGAAAACTCTATGAGGGATTTTGACTGCCCAGGAGACAAAAATATGGGGGTAATGGGGAAAATCCGTGCCAAAGGGTCCCCAAAGCTTCCCCCGTATCCACCCGCAGCCAGGCCCACAACGGGGCCGGGCCCAGCGCGGACCGGGGCTCCTGGCCGTACCTGCCCCGGGGCCCGGCCGGACCCTGCGCACGCGGCAGCGCCCGGGCAGCCGCGCCCCGCCGGGCCCGAGCCAGGGGCGCCCCGAGTACATGCGGACGAAGCGGCGAGCGCGGCCGGGCCGCACGGCCACGAGGCACGAGCAAGTGCGCGGCGCCTCCGCCGCCGCCTCCCCGCTGCTCGCCGCCGCCCGCTCGGGCCGGTGTCGGTAGTGGAAGCAGAGGAAGCCGCCGGCCTCGATGAACTGACTGAAGTAGTGGCGGAGCTGGGCGGAGCGCAGCGCGGCCGGGATGCCGCTCACCAGGCAGTAACGGGCCGCGCCGCCCCCGTTACCGACGCCACAGCTGGGCGCCGCCATCTTACCGCCCCCCCCCCCCCCCCGGAGCGTCCGCGCCGGCGCTGGACGCTCCTCGTCACTTCGCGCGTGGAGATGACGTCAGCGTCTCCCCCCGCACACCGCGGGCTGCAGCGCCGCCTGGCGGCAGCGAGAAGCGCCGCGGCCCGGAGCGCGGCGGGACCGGCGGGACCGGCGATCCCCAAGGCGGGTCACGGGCTCCGGGGAGGACCAGGCCCCTTGAGGGTCATGGCCTTGGAGGGCCACCATGAGCCCTGGTGATGTCAGCAGGAGGTTGGGGCCTTCTTCTAGCCGTGCTGAGATGGTTACGTGCCCGGGTCCGGGCAGCTGCCGCGATGGCCCTGCAGGGCACCCTACAGCCGTGACTCATGCAGGTGTCACCTCAGCGCCTGGCCCGGGGCAGCACGGGCCTCCTTGCATGCAGTGACTCACGATCCTCGTGGAGAATGCAGCATGAGATCACGCAGTGGAGGTGAGGGATGAAAGATGCCGTAGGAAAATGGTCCTTCCTCCCACCAGGCAAATTTCCAGCCCATTTCCCTGCTGCATCCGCGTGGAGCCAGGTTCCTGAGACCCTGCGTGAGCCCAAGGGACACTCTGAGACACCATGGCTCGTCCATGCAAAGGAGGGAGGACTGGGGGGTGAAGAGGGAAAGGGAGGCTTGGTTTGACCTACGCCTCCCCCTGGCACAGCAAGGTACAGAAAATGGGATGGTCTTCCCATCTCCACCGGGAGTTGTGCGCACATCCAGGTGAGTCACGGCATCAGCCTCCCACAACTGCTGCATCTGCCTGAGAGCCCTTGGGGTGAGACTTGAACGCTTGAGAAAAAGAGGAGTGGCAAGCGGAAGGGCTCTGATTTTGCTGCCTCTGCTAATTTCTATCTATTGGGTGCACAAAGGATTTCCTGCTGCGGGGCTGTTCATCAGACAGCCCTTGTGAGCAATGACTGCAAACAATATGCGCCGTGTCCCCATTGCGACGCTCCCGTGTGATGACAAAGCAGGACGGTTTTTATGGGGAAGGTCTCTGTCCCTTGTCATTCAAATGCCATTTGTGTGCCAGACTTGCAGCAGGATTTTCTAACCCCACAGAAAGCTTCAAAACTTACCACCATCTCTGAAAAAAAGGTCACCAACATTTTCCAGAATGCAAAACATTTTATTAAAAAAATAATTTACTGTCTCGTATATACAAACCACAAGAATATTGACTTACAAAATACTGACATCTGAACTCATTGTGAAAGCTGTAGGCAGAAGGAGCGAGTTTTCCAGACATGCTACATGTGCAACTAGCTGCAACTCAAGGAAGGAATGTTTTGTTCTACCACTAAAATAGCTCTGCTTGTTTCTGCAGTGTGTACAGTGGGTCACTTGTTGTCGCGCCAATGGAGTTAAGTTGACAGTCCAAGCCACCCTCAAATTCATGAAAAGCATCTGCATAGTGTAAAAGATGAAGTTAAGATGAAGTCCCTGGTGTTCATGCAGCACTATGGGCAATAGATTTGGCTACTCTTAAGTAGTTCATTGCTCTGAGAGAAATGCTGTTGTATTTCTTGGCAATATCCAGATCAGTGATTCCTCAGCATACCTAAATACCGCAGAATCCGGCCCTTCGGACAGTTAGTTGAGACCAAATCTCACCCCATTGGAGTTAACAGCAGGATGAACATTGATTTCAGTGGGGCCAGGTATTCCCTGCGTGAGAAGGGATGGACATAACCAGCCCTGTGCTGCGTCGCAGGCCAGTACGTTTGCAGGCAGCTGAGAAGCTCGCTACAGAAAGGGAGACACCCATCACACAGCCACCAACACCCTGTGACGGGCATGGGGTGAGCGAAGCTGCCGTGAACATCTGCGGAACCTAAGTGATCTGTCGGCTGAAAACGACAGCCGTGGAGAGCTGTTCCTCAGGCCCAGCGACACACACCGTTCTCAGTGTCTAGAGTGCCTGCCCCAATCCCGCTCCCAGACCTTGCCACCCTGGGACACTTGCAACAGGCAGCACTGGCGTCCACAAAGCTGTGGCCGCTCAGGGTGCCACGTGCGACGCCGGAGCTGGCTGCCGGCTCGCGATCTCGTAGAACATTTCCGCAATGAGCTCGACAATGTCCGCATTGCCGATGACCGGCCTGAAGAAGAGGTCCGTGATGAGGGCGGGAGGGATGGATTTCAAGGTGGAAGCGATCAGCAAGGTACGGGCAAAGCGGCCCTGGTCCTCGGGGTGCAGCGGCCGCAGCACTTCTTGCAGTGCTCTCTGCGCTTCCCGCTGGAGGCTCTCAATGTACAGGGAGGCCCTCAGCCCTGGGACATCTATGGAGAGAAAGGAGGGAAAAACAGTGAGGAGAGAAGCTGGAAAACAGCTCCCGTTTCTCCTGTTCCTCTGTCCTCCAGCTGCTTCTGCTGGGATCTCTGAGCGCTGCATTCCTTAGACGCAGCCCTGCTGAGACACAGCCACCTTGGGGCTACTGAGCAGCAGGGGAGAATCAGACCCATCAAACTAAATCCTGAGGCCCCTTCTGTGTGCAGGCCAGCAGCATTAGGCAATTACAGGTATCCATGAGAAAATAACCAGCCCTCCTCTCCTGTGCACACTCCCGCCCATGCCCAACCACTCCAAGCCAGGAGATGGAGTTTTAGGTGCTCACGCATACAGGGCCTTCTCTCCCCATGGACGGGGCTTTGGCACTCACCAGGATTGAAGAGGATGGCGCCCTTCAGGTAGGCATACTCCTTTGGGCTCAGGTCCAGGCTCCAGAAGGTGTTGAGGCAGCACTGCAGCCGCTGCACTGCAGCCAGCGTGGGCTGCGTCCTCTCGGGCTCCTGCTGTTTGCTCTGGCCATCAAGAAGGATCTTCTTGAGCATGCTGGGGGCCGGCGTCTCCATCACCTCGAAGGTTACCATCTCCTGCACCAGCCCCAGCAGGAAGAGGGGGGCCCAGCAGCTGTCCAGCAGCAGGAGCTGGTCGTCCCGGGGCAGCAGCTGGAAGGAGGGCAGGTTCCTCATGAAGCTCACGGTTTTCACGAGCACGTCGGAGGCTGCCTGGCAGGTGACGTGGGGCGTGCGGAGGCAGACGGTGCGGCGCTGGTGGCACAGGCAGCGCTGCTGGGCCGGGCCGTAGCTCACGCGGCTCTGGCTCAGGTTCTGGCTCAGGAGGGTGTAGAGGATGGCGGTGCGGGTGTCCTCGCTGTGGCACTGGCACCTCTCGCATGCCACATCCACGCTGCTGCTTGTCATGGCTGAGCTGGGTGTCTGGATCCTGGGCAAAATTCAGCTCCTGCTGCTGCAGAGGGAGGAAATCCGCAAGGCAGGACACGTTGTCCCCCTCACCCCGTCACCGCTCCCTGGGTGCAGCTTGTCCTCCCAGCCCACAGCTGTTAGAACCGGCCCTTCTTATAAAGCCAGGCAGCGGGTGAAACACCCCTTCCCAGCCTTGACCGCGCTGTGATTAAGCAGTCCTCATTAAAAACAAAACAAAACAAAAAAACCATGGGGTCATCCCAGGCTGATTGGCTGCAGCGAGCGCCTTCCCCGCACGGAGTCAATGGCCGTTTTCTCAATGAAGTGCCAGCGGGGCCCAGCCGCGGGTTGGGCAGCCCTTATCGTGATGGCCCCAGCAGTATAAACAGAGCCATTAACCCAGGCGGTACCATGGCACCAAGGCCCCACCGTGTCATCGGGCAGCGCTGCTGAGCAGGCGCCGCTGCCAAGAGGTTCACACGCACACACGGCCCTCGGCGGCGGCCACAAACAGCCCGCGCGCTGCGGCCTTGGGAGGAGCAGCCTGGAAGTTGCCTTATCGGCGCCTGTTTGCTTAACCTTGCTCCCAACGGACTCCCGGTGGCGCAGGGAAGCGGGAGAAACCCTGTGAACTCCAGGCAAGGGCCACGGTACCCAGCCCGCCGCAAAGGCAGCCTGGGGCACAAGAGAAATATCAGACTGGGCCATTTTGTTATGTTCTTATCCTTATTTTCCAGGTGTGTTTATCCCTGCGCAACGGGCGCAGTTTTGGGCAGGAAAGCCCCGCAGCAGCCGGTTCCTTGGCCGGGCCACGCGCGGGGGCCTCATGGCCACCGATGCCGCCACCATGGGGATGGGGGCTGTGACGTCGGCGTGACCTCCGCCCTTTGACCCCGGGAAGGCAACACCGCCCCCCGCCCGTTCCGCTCACGGAGCTTTCTGGAAAGGCCGCGGCCGTCGCCATGGCAGCCCATCCCCGCGCCGCCGGCCCCGCCTCCCTGCGCCTCCATTGGTCGCCGCGGCTGCCAATGGGCGAAGAGAGCGGCGCGGCGCGGGCGCTCGGGATTGGCGGAGAGGGAGAGCGGGGAGGGCTGCTCGCCGCGCGCGCGCGCCCGCTGCCCTTCCGCTCGCGTTGCTTCCGTTTCCGGGCACCGGCGTGAGCGGGGCCTGAGGCTGCCGTTGGGGGCCGTTGGGCAGCATGGGGCTGAGCGCGGAGGAGGCGGCGGAGCAGGAGGACCGCTTCGACGGCATGCTCCTGGCCATGGCGCAGCAGCACCAGGGCGGCGTGCGCGAGGTAGCGCCGCCGCGAGCCGGCCGCAGCGCCGGGGGCCCCGGGAGGCGGCGGGGGAAGGGCCGGGCCGGGCCTCCCTGGTCGGGGGGGCGGGGCGGGTTCGTCCTCCCTCGCCCCCTGGAAGCGGCTCTGGGCTCCCGGGGACCCGACAGCACCGGGGGGCGCGGACGGTGACGCCGTTCGGAACAGTTGGTCTCACTGCAGTGATGCTTCTGGCTTAAACACCGAGAACAACAACGTTCCTGGGGAAAAAAAAAAAAAAAAAGACAAACCGGGCCCGCCGAAGCTGGTTATTCCACGCAGGTGTATTTTGGTCTGCTGATTCATAACCCCTCAAGGACGCCAGACAGGCGGTGCTGTCTTGTCACCTGCCCTGCAGCACAGAGCATTGCTTCGAGGCAGTCGAGCACAAACACAGTAGTTCTTTGTAAAAGCAAACGCTACACAGACTGGGGAAGGTGTGCTTGCAAATACTAAGGACAGCCAAATAAGTGGATTTTTGGTGTATGTGTGTATATATACATACATATGTCTATTAAAATATTTGAAGTTTCAGCGTCACCTGGGTCTAAGGAACAGCTTAGGACTTCAAAGCTGATGCAGCTCTAAGGGAAGATGACCTGAGAATGAACTGCTCACCCTTTCTTCATGGAAAACACAAACACCTCTTCTGAAAATGGGGAAAACCTAAGCTAGGTTTCCACAAAAGTTCCTAATTGTTTTGCTAGGAACCAGTCATGGGTTTGATTTTAATATGATCCTAATACAGCCATGGGTAGGAAGGATGAGGAGGCATAAAGACAGCTGAGGAGACAGAAGATGACAGATCTGGTCTCACTGCTGCTCTTGTTTTTTCTCTCTCTCTTTACCCCAAACCCTGCACTTCTACAAGCTGGTGAACACATTCTTTAGTTTCCTGAGGCGCAAAACTGATTTCTTCACTGGCGGAGAAGATGGAGTAGCAGAAAAGGTAAAAACAACAACAACAAAAAACAGAAAGAAAAATTCTCAAGCTTTTGTATCTTCTAGCTTACCTACTAACCATGTGTGTGCAGTGCTAAGACTTATCTCATTGAGCAGCTCAAAGCTCTTGGTGCACCTGGGGCTTAGTAGTCTGTGATGCTGATGAAATACCCCCCTGAAACAAGGTAATAATAAGGTACCCCTACCTGAGGTGAGGTGTATTGCTCGCTTGAGTGATACCAATGGTGCAGGTTTTTGCCACGCTCTGGCCAAAGGCCTGTTTGAAAAGCAAATCTGCCAGACACTCTGACTTAACGGTGACAGACACTGCAGCTGTGATAACCCCGGGTTACCTTGTTTGTTCATCGCAAAAAATTACAAAGTCCACATCTCTGCACATGCGGCTGCCCGTTTGTCTCTGCGCTGCCCTATTTGCACGAACTGAACGCCCTGGGCAGCAAATCCGAGCGCTGAGGCTGCCTTGTTGGCCTTAGAGACCTGATACCCACCACGTATTCTTGGCCTGGCCCAAGGGTTGTAAAACTAATTAGTTTCACTGTAGGGAAACAAGAACCAGAGCTTTCCAACCTCAATTAGATTTCCTGAAGTTCTCTTGCTTGTACTTACCAATGTAGCAGCCATTCCCCTGTCGTTCAGATTGTTGACTCTTGTGTAACGCTGTTGTCTAGATGCTGGGGGATGGCCCAGAGCCCCTCACCTCCCCTCCTGGCTTCCAGCCTGAGGGTGATTACAGCAGTCTTGCCAAGAAGCCAATATTCATTGCGGGGCTGATGCTTTTTGGATCCTAGAGCATCTAGGGATGGGAAGGGGGCTGGTTTCAAAATAAGAATGAGATGAAGTCAGCTGCTATTTCCTTAGATTAATGAGCAAATCTTTCAAATTCCTGAGAACCATATACCCCACGTAGCATGATGTTTTAGTAGAATTTCAGTGATTAGTGCTGATAAATGTGGATGGTCCTAGCTATTGTTGTTGCAAATAACTTTACAGATCTATATCTTATTGTGCTCCCTGTAAAAGAAAAGTGGCAGTGTCCTTAGCAACTTTGGGTGGTGTCTAAAATGCACTATGGTCCTCTGAAAAAGTGCTGAATATGAAGAGTCTCCTAACTTGCCTCTGATATGCTTGTAACCACAGCAAAATACAAAGTTTCCCCCGCCTTGCTCGTCCTTTGGTATCAACGAGATTAGAAGAGGGAGAGAAAGGATCTCTTATGTGGTGCCATTTCAGAAGTCTTCCTGGTGTAGAGTGATGAGGCGAGGAAACTTGTTGAGGGAAATAGAGTGTGTGCTCACACTGACCCACTTGGACAACTTGAATAGCTTTTACTCACTGTGCATTGTCCTGTGGTTAGGAACAGGCTGGGAGATACAGGTCTTGATTTCAGTATCCTAGGAGATGCTGCACTCAAATTGTGTAAATAAATCTCTTTCCTCTGTAGAAGCAAAGCAGGAATAACTGGGGCTTGGTTCCAAAACTACACAAGACCTGACTGCTCTGAACTACTTTAGAGAAGTGCCAATTCCTCACTAAAGTTCCTGGAATAAATAGAAGCCAGTACCTGAAACCCTTATCTAAAATTCACTCCACTTTGATTTCTGTTCTCAACTTCTGTCTGTGTGGTTTTGTGGAACAGAACTTAGATCTCCTACGTGCTGCTTTGCACAGTTTTGTGCATTATCGGCCATGGGGTAATTGCTCTGGCTTCCTGCCTGCGTCCATGGCTTTCCTTCGGAGCAGCAGAGCTGTTTGCATCAGAGACTTGGAGATTTTCCTTTTCTTAGTCACAACAAGATGGGAAGGTGGAAATATCTTTGGGGGCAAGATTTAAGTAGGACCCAGCTCCCCAAAAGTTCAATGAGCTTTAGAATATTTCTCCTGTGAGTCACGACAGCAGGGTTAAAGTAATACCTAGCTCTTTCTATTCTCTGCCACTTGCTGTTACAGAAGGAGCAAAATTTCAAGGACCTCTGTAATCTCTTTAGGGTAAAGGTCTTGTCCTCGTGCTGTTTTGTAATCTAAATATTAATTTGAGAAGAATCTCTCTCTCATGCCTGGGAAAAGCCCAGATGTGGAGCAGGTCTGTTACACTTTCTCTGGGGAGCAGGTTATTGCAGTAGCTCGGATGCTCCCCTCTGGAGAGATTGGAGTGCTTTGAAAACAGTTTTTGACACCTTGCAATGCTCAGGGAGAGATTAAGAAACATGTCACCTTAAATCTGAAGAGGGCACAGAAATTAGGGTGTAGTGTCTCCTTGCCCCAGCTTTCCTGGATAGATTAGGCAACCTTTAGTTCCTCTTGGGACTGCACACAGTACAGAGCAAATGGACAATCTGTTATTGTTTCTGGAAATCTGCTCCCTGTGTGAAGAACTACTAGGTAGGGTTACATTCAAATATTTTGACATCCAATCAAACTTTTCAATAAAAAGACTAGGGTGAAAACGAAAAGTCACGGCACAGCGTGACTGGCAAAACGTGCTCATGTTTCTCATATGGTAGGGAGCTGATAGTTCATTTGTGTTTGAAAAATGTGATTTTAAAACCCTTTTGTTATGTGTTTCTGTTGTTCAGCTGATCACAGATACCTTTAACCATCACAACAAGCTAGCTCAGAAGGAGCGGAAGGAAAAAAAGGCTCGTCAAGAGGCAGAATTGCGTGAAAAGGCAGACAGAGCTGCCAAGCTCGCTAAGGAAGCAAAGCAGGAAGCTAATGAGCCCAGGATTAAGGAGCTTACGGACGAGGAAGCGGAAAGGCTGCAGCTAGAAATCGCTCAGGTGAGAGCAGTGTTCGGTGCATGTGTCTGGCCATCAGGAATCCCAGACCCTGGAGACCAGAGGGTTCTCCCCGTAGTCACTAGTCCCCCTTCTGGCCTCAACAGGTTGTCTCGTTGTAGCTCGGCCCTCTTCTGCAGTGGTCAAGGAGTGTGAGGACTAAGCAGGTTCTCCTTTGGCAGCAGGCCTTTCCTGAAACCCTGGATTCCCTCGGTTTTGGGTGTAATTTTGTGCTGCGTTTTAGGAGTTTCAGCTGAAGAGGTTGAGGCCCCATAGCGTCAGGCCAGTAACCCGTTGCTAACACTATCTGAGCACGTTCATTCTCTTTTTAAACAGAAAAAAGAGGCAAAAGGAGAGATAAACAGTGGCTTAGTGAAATCCACGGATGGTGAAGGTGAATCTTCAGATTCCAACAGACAGGTAAAGCTCACCTAGGGACTTTATATAACACTGAGATAAATGTTTCTGGACAGCTGTGAGAACTCTTGGGAGCTTGAGGGGATATCCTGTCTGCCTTTGAAAACAGGCACTGAAGATTATCTTGCCTTCTGTGCTAAGCCCTTGTTATAATACACCTCATTTCCAAACATTTCCAACATTTTTTTCCTTTTTTTAATCATGTTTTAACAGAGATATATTTTAATTTTGGACTAAGTTTGTGAATGTCAAATACATGCAGCTGACTCGAGAATCTGATAAAAACTCAAAATTGTTGTTACGCGTGAAGGACATCTGCAAATCTGGAAGTCTCTTTCTTTACATTTCAATTGGTTGTTTAGGATTCAGAGGACGAGGAGGAAGATGAGAAGGATAAAGGAAAAATTAAACCCAATTCTGGTAATGGAGCTGACCTTCCAAATTACAGATGGACACAGACCCTTTCAGAACTTGATGTAAGTGTTGCCTTGGATCTGAGGAGTTCTAGCTGTGAAATACAAGCAGGTGCTGGTAAAAATGAGCAGGGCCTCTGGAATAAGATGTGTTATCTTAACTGTCCGTGTAAAGTGGTTAATAGTTACCAGCAGCATTTCAGTTGCAGCAAGAGAGGTTGGTAACTAAATGGAAGTCCCAGAAGCTTTAGTTGATGTTGCCTGAATGCTAGTCATGTTTAAACAGGACATTAAAGTCTGCTCACCTTATTATGGTCCCTTTGAGGA
This sequence comes from Tinamus guttatus, assembly GCF_059628265.1. NCBI lineage: Eukaryota > Metazoa > Chordata > Aves > Tinamiformes > Tinamidae > Tinamus > Tinamus guttatus. The sequence goes on from NW_028288931.1 coordinate 173,617, forward strand.
ACATCGGCCATCCTGTTGTCAAGTTTATGCTTGTATCCTTTTACCTCCTGCATGTGCAGTACTCTGAGAAAAGTTATTTTACTGGTGAAGCCAAGGCAGTAAATCTTAGAACAGCAATGCAAGAGTAAGAAGCGACTTTGCTGCTTTGCTCCTCAGCTCTGATCTCTCTCTGGTCCAGCTGGCCATCCCTTTCAAGGTGAACTTCAGGTTGAAGGGGAAGGATGTGATCGTGGACATCCAGAGACGACGCCTTAAAGTCAGCCTGAAGGGCCACCCGCCTGTCATTGATGGAGAGCTTTTCAATGAAGTGAAGGTGGAGGAGAGCTCCTGGTTGATAGAAGATGGCAAAACAGTCACCGTGCACCTGGAAAAGGTAGAACAGGATGAATCAGGGAGGTTTCGGGCTTGTCTGGCACTGTAGGGAAATAAGGATCTGACAAAAAAACTCTGTTCTTTTTGTTCTGACAGTTAAAAAGCTGACAAACAAGGTTTGATTCCAACACATTTTCACTGTGACTGAAACAAAATTCCTAGAGCAAGCCAAGACAGAGTAAAATATTTTTTGCCTCTTCCTCCCTTCAGATCAACAAGATGGAATGGTGGAACAAACTAGTCTCAACAGATCCAGAAATCAACACCAAGAAAATAAACCCAGAGAACTCAAAGGTAAAGATTCCCTTTGCTTTACTCAATAGAGCCTTCTCAAAGTGCTCAACCCAGCTCATATTCTGCTTTTTAGCTCCTTGTTCTACCAGCATGAACATAATAGTGGGAGTATTGCTGTATGTGATCTATCATATAATTCCAAATTTGATAAAATCCTTGGTTTCAGTTGTCAGACCTGGACAGCGAGACTCGCAGTATGGTGGAGAAGATGATGTATGATCAGCGGCAGAAATCCATGGGCCTCCCCACATCCGATGAACAGAAGAAGCAAGACATTTTGAAAAAGTGCGTAGACCTCATTAATTTGTGGGCCCTTGTTCTCCCAAACCCCTTTGTGCTTCCTTCACGCAAATACGTGACAATGCAGGTGACCAGGAAATGGGTTTGGCCTTGACTCCTGCCTGTTTTCATATCCACAGTTATATAGTCATGGAATTATTGGCCAACCACTATTGTCTATAAAAGCCAGTGGGGGTAGAAATGGGAAATTCTGGGAACAGCCTACTTGCAGAATTCTCTTAATCTGATTTCAAGTCCAGAAAGCATGTTTGGGGATGGAGGTACCATCTGGACTGAACTTTAATATGGTCTTGATTGTCTTCTAATCTCCCTCTGTTTAGTAGCCCAGATAATCTCTCCCCGCCATGCACCTGCCATCAGACAGCTGTCTCCAAGCCAATAGCACTTTTATGTTTTTATTGCCCTGTTTGGCACAAATGACAGGGAAATTACTCACGGAACTCCCAAGGTCATGAGAGAAAGGGTGGGGTAACTCTGGGTTAGGCAGCTTCCCCAGTGAGTGCAGTCCTGCGTTTTATCTCAGGGCTGGAAGGAGGATTAACGTAGCCAACTTGTTTCCTGCTCCTGTCTCCCCTTTTCCTTGATTCAGCAGCACTGGCAGAAGCTCTGATCAACACGCAGTGTCTTGTGCTGAGTTCAGGGAAGGGTGAAACAGTATTTTAGAGCAATAATCATACTTGCTCAGTGTCTTTTTGTTGAATTAGTGGAATGGGAGGCAGTCTACGCCTCCTGGGAAGTGCACGTACAGGATAGCACCCTGGCAAGGTCACTCATTCAGTATTCTGTAAATTTGGCTTCTGTGTTGGCTGGTAGAGAACGGATACAAAGCTTAGACTTTGGCCAGGTCAAAGTGGACTTGACAACTCCCAGTCAAATCCTGATCTCTGCCAGTCAAGTCCTCCTGGCTGCTAAACAAGGACACTGTTTTTGCAGCACATATTTCCATGGAAATGGAAAGCAGAATGCCATGGTGACATTTCAGGGGAACCCGTAAGATGAGAGCAGGGAGGGAGGGAAGGGCCTGCCTTTGCTTAGACCTCGTGCACACAGATCCCTTGGTGAACCGCAGGCCCGGGCAGGAAGGAAGGGGCTTCTGCAGGCACAAAGCACTTGCAGGTGTAGGGTGCTGTTCCCAGAACTTTCTGAAGTGGCAGCTGGAGGTCAAACAGCAATATCTGCTGGGACTGCAGTGCAGCTGAAATCAGGTTGCACCAAATCCTAAATCAGGGATCTGATTTTTCTGGCTACTTCCCCTCATTAGTTTTCATTGTCGCAGCTGTGGAGACATCATTACCCCTGTCTCCAGGAAGTTTAAGCATGTTTAAGCTTAAGTCATAATCTCCCCTCTGCCCCACAATCGCTGTCATAGCTGCTACGTGTCTGTCCAAGAGTGTCTGATAATTAATAGCTCACGTGCCTACACTTGCTGGCCTTGCTGGCTGGTAGCGCTGCTGATACCACTGACATGGGGAGAAAGCTTTTCTAGAATAGACTTGGACTCTGCTCCACGGAGCTCAACAGAATGGTCCCAACCGACCCAAGTCGGGTTGAGGGGGGCACCAGGCTCTTAGGCACCGTGTCTCTCTAAGCAGCACTATTTTGTGACTGCTGCTGGCTCATACCAACCTCCTGTCTTTGTTTGCTTTGCAGGTTCATGGAACAGCATCCAGAAATGGACTTTTCAAAGGCTAAATTCAACTGAGGCCTCCCTTTCTCCCCCCGCCCCTTTCAGTCAGCCCATCGAATGGGGCAGGATGTGTATGGCAGGATACGTAGGGATCCCTTACCTTGGGCGAGTAAACACTTCCAGCATCCCCACCCAAGCTTGCCACAGAGGCAGCTTGGTGATGTTGTTCTCTCTTGTCCCATGTTGAGCAGAGCGCAAGGCCACAGAGTCGGCCTGTAGCAGCGCATCAGTCAGAGCCGCCTGTGACAATTACAGCAGTTAGGAGAGCAGGAGGAGGCTACAGCAGCAAAAAAAAAAAAGCTAATGTTAAGTCTACGGGAGCCAGACTCACGAGGTTTTGGAACATATCCTCAATATATTGCTGAGTTTAATTTCCTGAGTCTTTAGAGCTGTCAATCCCCTCTTAGCCATTTCAGTTCTGGCAGAAGGTACTCTTAAATTTTACCCCTTCCCCCCCTGGCTTTCCTGCTGTCCTGTGAAAACAGAGGCTGCTTATTTTGTAAAAAGTACTTAGTGCATTGCTCTGCTTCTGCCTCCCTGGGCCTTCAAAAGGAAACATACTGGTAAGAAGGAGCTGTTGTTCTAAAGACACTGCTCCTCCTCTGAATCAGTCTGCTTCATGCAGCAGAGGCCAGGGACTGAATGGGGGAAACACAAAACTGGTTCCTCTCTTTTCCCTTGTAATGGGTCAAGGGTAAATCACATCCACACAGGCGGTTTAGCAGCCAAGCTGCACTCGGGTGCCTTCCTGCTTTGCTGCTGCTGTGCTTTCCAGAAGGGGAACAGATAGAGCTCGGCAGAGCTGTGGGTGCGTGGGTTGACCTACTGCCCTAGGAAAGGGGAAGACTGGAGAGCCTGTGGTCAAAGACAGGGTCCGGGGGTCTCGGAGGGCTGCCCTTCCCACTGGGAATGCATCTCCTGCCTCTTTGCCAAGAGCTTCTCTCCCTGCTGACCATTGATGGGTGGTGCTGCTTTCCCGGAGCTCCTGCTGATGCGCGACATCACTCTGCATGTTCATATCCTTGTTAAAACTGCAGTGCAACAGAGAGAGAGAGAGTGGCTTATTTCCAGGGCGAGCGCGTGATTTTTCCTGCAGGAGAGATCTGAGCAGCTTGTGTGGGCTTGGATGGGACCTGAAGTGGGTAGTGCCTGTGAATGACAGGGCCTGGGGCTGCACTCAGGCTCTTGGGCTCCTTCTGTGACCGAATGCTCCCTGGCACCTGGAGCTGAGCGTCTCTTGTTCAGAAATGCTGACGGACTCCAACCGAAAGCTCACCAGGCTTCGTTGGCAATGACCAAGGCCCGTCGCACGAGACTCTGCTCTCTGTGCAGCAGAGCGCGACTGCCCTGGGGAAGCCACCCTTGCCACAGCTCTGCTTCCTGGTAAGCCAATAAGGAAAAGTCTGGGTATCTCTGATGGCTCCCCAAAACCTGGACTCCCATTAGTTCTTCGCAGGCTACTCAAAAATCCTGGTGCTATAGTTCTCACCTCTATCCCAGCCGAGATATCTCCATATCCTACCAGAGGGAATGCGCATAGACAGCCAAAAAACCTGCTTGGCCAAAGTCTATCCTGTTGGGACACCTCACTTGTTTGTTTTTATTTTTGAGTAGTAGGACATTGTTTGCCTTTAGTCTCCCAGTTTTACGGGTCAGCAGGCACCCAGGTAAGCAGTGACCTTGTGGACACACGTAGGTGAGGGGTGAGGAGCGCAGGGGGCCCAAGGTGTTTCAGGGCCAGACGAGCCTCCCCAACTCCTCGGGTGTGCGCTGGGAGCAGCAGCTCTGCTGCTCCTTGCATTGGAGGAGCAGCAGAGAAAACAGGGTTGGGCTCTGCACGTGCAGCAGGGTCTGCATCCGGCCTCTCCTATGGAGCAAGCACAGACAGGCACCTGCGTGGCAAACAGGCACCAGCAAAGAACATGTGCAGTTCACAGCACCACCTGAAGCCCCAACTGCCGTTTTGTCCTTTCCTTGTTACCGCCTTTTCTCCATCTAGCCAACACCAGGAACCCTGAGTCCGGCCTCACCAAGCGAGAGGTCAGGCCGAGAATCCCCTGGATCAGGTGGTGCAGGGCTGCACGGCAGCTGCCCGCATCCCCATGTGCCGTTAGCGGAGCAGTGCTCCCGTCGGGACCGCAGGGCTGCCTCGAGTTGCAATGCAGCAACTCCTGAACCCCAATTTCTGCATCTTGTCCTCTTCCCCACCAGGTCTCGTCACCCAGGACCATGCAGCAGTGGGTGGTGCAGTTGTGCCTTTGACATTCCCAAGTTTCCCGGGGACAAGGCTCTCATCTCAGTGGCCTCCCTTGCAGCCGAGCAGACAGCAAAGGTGGTGGCAGGAGCCCTAGAGGAAACTGGGCAGGGGAATTTTTGCAGGGAAGAAAGATAAGGAAGCTAACCGAGTCCTCCAAGCAGAACCGAGCCCTGATTTCAGCTCTCAGCCGCAGGCAGGTGAATGGCCTGGGCTGTGTTTGTGGACTGCAGCCGATCCGAGCGCTACCCCTGGACTTCAACCCTCGTGGCCAGCGGAACAGAAGGTGTTGCGCCTGCCGGCCTTGTCCTGTGCAAACCACCCTGCTGTCACTGACTTTCCCTGGGCCAAGCTGAACCAAACCCACCCTTTGGCTCCCAGATGGCAGCTTCCTCAGGGACAGCCTGTACAAGGGCAGCACATTTCTGTCCCCAGCTGCTGCAAATGCCACCTACGAGTTGAAAATACCCTAGCTGAGCATGACCGTGCTGCGGCCTTCTCTGCCACCAAGGCACGGAAACTGGATCTGAGGGGCAGCGGGAGCCAAGTCTGGCAAAAGCTCCCGTGTCTTGAGCACTAGCAACCGCCTGGGCAGGCGGGAGGCGAAGGTCCCTTCACTGTCCCACGTGTGTTTCCAGGTACGTGGAGAAGCCGTTCCAGTGCTGCCCCCCTCCGGAGCAGAGGCCGCCGGCACCCGCAGGGCTCTCCCGCCGCACGGGAGCATCAGCTGCACCCAAAGCAAAGCGCGCCGTGAGCGCTGGCACCGGCCATGGCCCCGAGCAGGGCTGGGGAAGGGCCACAGTCAGCTCCATGGCTTGGAGCTGCAATGGGAGGGTTAAACCGGGGATCGGGGGGCGGCTGGGCTCCCCCAGCGCTGACAGGTCCCCAGGGAGGTGGCCCTTGCAAGGGACACTCGCTCCCGGTCTAGGAAAGGCCAGCTCCCTTTCCCCCACCTTCCAACAAGGAAGCCTCGCGGTTCGCAGGCTCTGCCGGGGTTTTCCCGAGCTCCCCCCGATCCAGCACCAGCTGTTGGCTGGACTTTCCTTAGGGAATATCCCAGCCCAGGGCACTGGGGAAGCGGCCTCGGCTGCTTTGAGAGCAGCCTTGAAATGGCAAAAGGACAAAGGACGGACTGGAGGCGCACGGTGCTCAGCACCGCTGCCTGCTTTGAGGGGAACCCAGAAACCGAAGACCTGCTCGGCCCCAGCCTCGCCCCAGCCCCGTTCCTGCCTCAGGCCCCGGTTCCCACCCCAGTTCCGGCCCGGAAGCACAGGGTTAACGCGGAGGACTCACCATAGAGAGCGGTTACACGAGCGGCCTCTCTCCTTGTCTCCATGGTACAGCCGACTTCCGCCGCACGCGGCCTTTGGGGGGGTGGTGCCTCGTGGGCGGGGTTATGCTAAGCAGGTAGCAGCGATTGGTCGACGAGAGAAGGGGGTGGAGCGAGTGCGGCCATGACCCGCCCCGTAGGGCCGTTGCGAGAAGTCCCCGGGAAGCCCCGGCCGCGGGACGGGAGGTTCCCGCGGGGAGCCGGGACACAACAGCCGGCAGGGCCTGGAGCCAAGGAGCACCCACCGTCTCCAAGGAACTGGCAGCACCGGGACCAAACCGGGACCCTCCGAGCCACAGTGAGGTCACAGCTGGAAGCGAGTTACCCGAGTGCAGCCACTGGACATGGAGAGATGACCCTCAGAGGCCACCCAAGGGACAAGGGGGGGCAGGGGGAGCAGGCAGAATTGTAATTAGTTCTAGGAAATCAGATGAACATGTATGATCATTCCAAGAATTTAATGTGTGCGTAGATAATAGAGAAATAAAAGGTAAAGGCACCTTAGGGCATTCACAAGACATGGGGCTATCCTCCATGCCTCCACCACTGCACTGAGGTGATGCTTCTTATGACTACACCGGTGTTATGAAGCTTATTCCCGATTTTTGGTGATAGGGCTGATGGCACCATCTCTGTAAGTAGGTGAAACAGCTGCTTAAATTGAGATCTGGGCCTGAGGGCTGCATGAGGCTGCCCGGAGCCCGGCGGAGGAGGCAAGGCTGGGGAGCAGCACGGGGGGCTCTGCCCTGGGGTTTTCCTGCTGAAGACACCTCCTCCTTGCCCAGAGCAGCAGGACTAAGGTCAGCACTGGGCAGGGAGCCGGGCACTGGCTTCGACCTCACGGCGCTTTGCCCCAAATCTAGCCTGAGCTGGGGGAACTGCCACACAGGAAAGATGCGGCTGCAGCCAGGACGAGCTGCTGCTTGCACAGGAGGGAGCCCAAGGGCCAGCAGCGCCAGGGCTGGTGGTGACAGGGCTGGTGCAACAGAGCCACCAGTCCCAGCAAGGCAGAACCGAGCAGTTCTGTTAGCGAAGCTCCCTCGAGAGCGGGAGCTCTCCCCAAGTTCAAGGCTCTACCCCGGGATCGGCGCAAAACAAAGCACGAAGGGCAACGCAGAGAGCCTGGGAGACGAGCGAGAATGATCTGTGACTTGCAGGTCAGTTCTACCCTTGCCGTTTCCTAACACCTCATGCCAGGAGTTCACCTCGGGTTGGCAGCAAAGCTCATCTCCACGGTCTGCTCGGTAACTGAGACAGGAGCACAGCAGCAGTCCAGGCACTTGGTCCCTCCTGATTGATGATCATGAGGCACACTCCAAGAGGCCAAAGATTAAGTGATCTGCACTAACCAAACCTTTTCCTTCAGGGTGGCAGATGACCACTAAAGTCCAGCAGGAAAACATCACATCCAGCTACTGTAAATACCATGGATTGAGGACTTATATTTCTGGGACCATGAAGCCAGCAATTTTAAGTAGAGATCTGGATGCCTAAAGAGAAGGGTGCTGCTAATACCTTGGCTTTCACCTTGGAGTTGTGACAAACAGAGACACTATATGATTATTCACTGCCCAAGTTCACTTATGCAATGCCAAAAAGAGCAAGAACTGTATAGCAGATTCTCAAAGCAGGGAAAGAGCTGGGCCACTGAGGTTGTTGAAGCTAGATACCAAGAAAAATAAAATCCAGTACTTCCTTGTTTGTCTTCTCCTCCCAGGGCACACAGTCCACCTTCCGAGCTCACTAGATCCACAGTTCATTTCCGTGATGTTCAACATTGTCCAAAAAAAAAAAAACAAAACAAAACCAAAAAAAACCAACTCCAACGAGAGAGGAATGGCTTCAACAAAGGATAAGAGCAGACTGGGGGCAAGGGGGAAGGTGGCATAGCACGCTCTGTATTGAAAGGATTGAAAGGGTCGAAATGAGGTTGCCTGCGAGGCCTCATAGTGCCCACCTGCTATTTGGGTCTTTTTCCTTAACAATACACCTGAAGCAGAGGTGCCCCAGATGAGTCAGTCTCTGTGTCTCGGAAAGAGGAATCTCTGCTCGTTGGAGATCCTTGGAGAGAAAAGAGAAGAGAAGGTTACATGAGACAGTGTGAACTATAGCAGCCAAGGGCCTAGATGTTAGGCAAGTAGCTGCCACAAAGGCCTCTGTGTATCATAAGGGAGGAGAAAGCCACACAAAGCCCACAGGCGAGGAACAACCCTGCCTGTACTGTAGCCACCTTCCTGTTAGTATGCAGGAGAAAACTTGCCTTTTAGCCCTGGGCAGCTCTTTGGAGTATGACATGTAGTGAGGATCAGCACATGAAGTCTCTCCTCCTGCTTCCCCTTCCCTTCATTCCCAGAGCTGTCCAGCTGTGACCAAAGCTGGTTGCATCCCAAATATAACCTTGCTTCCCTCAAACTTTGTTGGGGTACCTGGAGACTGAAAGCCCTCTGGCCAAGCACCAGGCAGAGCCAGAATACTCCACACCTTGTGTCCATTTTCTTTCCCAAGGACAAACCTTTGTGGGCTGACCCCAGGTTTCTGGGCCCCTTTCATTGCTGAAGCTCAGTAGATCTATGCAGCTTGAAGCAATCCAAGAGGCAGATGTTTTAGCTCAGCCTTTGCAGATAATGAAAACTGAGCTCCGCATACAGGAAGTTTGGGCATTGCCCACATTCCACAGCAATGCTCCCGCAGCTAGACCCCACGGATGGGAACGTTACCTGCACTGCTGTGTCGCCTCATGTTCCTGGCCATCACATCTGCTGGCGTCTCCTCCGATATCTGCACAGCCAAATCTGGAATGAAAAGCAAGAAGGCCTGAGAGAGGAAAGGATGGGCCGCTGTGACTCAAGAGAAAAGGTACCTGTCCGGAGCTGCACAGGGCTCTCCCTCACCAGGCACCACCCTTGGGTGACAAGGCAGGCACTGGGGTATTGTTCAGGCTGCTTCCACAATTGTCTTGGTAATCTGAGCTTTACAGCCCTTAAATACAAGGAAGGAGCAGCAACTGTACTGCTCAACCATAAAGGACAAGAGGCAACCAGCTTCCTTTGTTATTCCTGGATATCTCCTTGCCCGTGCAGGCTGCTTTTCAGGATCCTTCTACCACACGCTCTCTTGCATGCTCTTCTGGAGGGCATTAGATTCAGGTTACTCCAGACAAGGAGAGTGTCCTTGAAATAGGCAGCAACCCCTCAACCACTCGTGCTGCGTAACAGCTCCTTGCTCCCCTCTGCACTGACAACGTATTAGCTTCTCCTTGCCCCAGCGAGGAGGAGAATCTCAGCTCGGTCACCATAGTCTAAAGGTGGCATTAGCAAAGAGCATCAGTAACGCAGGGGGAAGAGAGCCAGCCTAGTAACTGGACATCTCCTGGCACTAGCCAGCTTGTCTGGTCACACCAGTTAAGCCTGTCTCATGGGCTCTCTACCTAGCTTAGAGGAGAGGAGGAAAGCCAGAATTATCACACAAGCAGCAGAATAAGCCCTTGTATTACTCAGGGCAAGCTCAGGACAGTAAAAGATAGTATGAAGCAAGCCACAGTGCAACGGCTGGTGAGAAGCAGAGGTCTCCAGTAATAAACAAACCATCTTCATTCACACATCACAGAAAAATAAGCTCAGCTTGAAGACAGAGATCAGTTTTCAACGTCCCTCCGTTGCCACCTCCAAGCATTCACATCCCTGTGGCTTTGACCCCTATCACATTGAAGCCGTAACACAGAGCAACCTGCACATACCGTCCTGGCTGAGGACCATGGACTCCAGCATGGTTTCATTGCCGCTGTCTGGTGGGTTGCCTCTGCTGGACTTCTCACGGCTCTGACTGGCTGGGACCGAAATCTGGGGCCGGACCCTGCTTTTCCGGGTGCTGATGCGTATGATGCCTCGGACCAGCCTGCATTCGGCATCCTGCTCATCCAGGTTGTAGTCCTGAGTTATGCTATTGATGAGGTCCGAGATCTTGTTGGTCTTCTCCAGGAAGACGGTGTCTGACGTGCATTTGGCCAGCTCATCAATCTGGTGGACGCTGAAGAGCTCCGTGAGTTTCTTGAAGATCAGGACGTCAATCTCCCTGCTCGACATGGAGCCGTTCAGCTCGCTGATGTCCAGGTCAGACTCATGGAACGAGTAATACTCCTCCGAGCTCCGGTGGCTGCTGGGGAGCGGTGGCTTTTCTATGCTATTCCTTAAGGGCTTATCTGGCAGCAGCTCTTTGCAGCAGGAATCTGAATCTAGATGGTGACTGGGACTCCTGTTTTGGTAGACAGGAATGCCCTTTAGTTTCACATCTGGGTAACTGAAACTGCTACCCATGCTGGTCTTTTTGATCTGGTTCCCATTCTTCTCAGTGGGAGAGATGTTGGCAGGGCTGTTTGGCAGCCGCCCATTGTAATCTCCATTCTTTCCATCATCAGTGGAGCTCTCAGCAGGCCCTGGATAGGTCATACAGGCATTGCAGTCCTGAAAGTAGCCCCCACAGGTCACTATACAACAGAAAACAGCCTTGTACGTGTTCCAGGCCTGAGACAGAGAGGAACAGCACAAGCTCTGCGTCTGGGGAGCCTCTGCTGTACCAGAGATAAAGGTTATTGTTTCTGCCTCTCTCCCATTCGAGTCTTTGAGGTCGCCTTTGCGGCCTTTCCTATCCCGCATCTGCTGGGCTCTGCTGCGGCCCTGCTTGATCTCAGGCGTAGAGCCGCTGAGCACCTCCAGACTGACATCACTCTCCTTGGATGGTCTGCTCCGTAGGGGCACGGCCTCCTGGTACGACTGGTTCATCCGGTGGTGGCTGTTTAAGTTTTGGGGGAGTCCTGTTTTTCGGCCCAGCATGGCTCACTACTCAGGCACCTGAAGAACAAGGTCTCAAATCAAACAAAACATTTGTTGCCAGTCAAACCCTAACAAGACGTTGATCAACAGAGGGGTTGCAGGTCCTAACACCCAAACTTAGTGATTTTCAAATTCAGCATTTCAATGATTTACAGTAACATTTTGCTTTAGGACTCATGCTGTCCTCGTTTGTCATACAGACAGGGATGTTTGTCTGTATTTCAGAGTTCTCTGACTCCTACAGCTTTGCTGCTTCCTTCAGAAGATGCCCAAATCAGAAGAGACGTTTCAAAAGGGCCACTTTTAAGACACCAAATCTCAGCAACCTTCAGAAGTGTTTTGCTGAACATAGCTGGAAGCAGAGGCAGACTCCAGAGCCGTTGTTCCAAAGGCAATAAATGAGCAGCTGTAGGAGGAGCCGGCTGCCTCACAGGCTCTAAAGGGAAAGTAGCTTCTTTTACATGGCTTCCCGTGTCTTGCATTCTTTGGGATTAAGCTGGGCTCTAACAACACTTATCCATTTCAAAACACCTCGTACCTAAGCGGCCATGCCAAGCAAACAGTCATTATGCAAGTTGCCAATTCAGACTACAGATTATACCATGTTATTCAAATTTAGAGCATTTAGCAACAACGGTGCTACTAACACCAAAGATTTTGCCAGTCCTGCTACAGCTGCGTTATGTTAAAGAATGAAACTTTTACAAGGCTCTAACACAGAAATCCTCTTCCAAACTACCTACTCCAGTTTTTCTCCTTGCTACTCTGCTAACATAGTAAGTTCAGGAGTGGATATGAGATTAAGCTATTTTTACAAGATGCTATTATCATCATGTAGCTGCACAGAACTACCAGAATTGGGCACATTATATCTCCCTGTTATGGAGCAATAGCTAGGGAAGTCAGGTTAAGCCACAGTATAGTATTTTTGGAATCTCCTGCTGCTCTAGTATATACTTTCTATAGGGCACCTCAAGCACAAATATATAAACCTGTCCTACCTCACACTACAGCCCTGCCCTCTTTTTTAAAAAAAAAAAAAAAAAAAAAGTGGGGGCAGGTTGCCCTCACAAAACAGCAGAGACAGACTGAAAGAGCTCCACAGGCAGTGGTTATATTACTGCACTGCTCTCCAGGAACACTTCAGCTCCATTAACTTATAAAATTCATAAAGTAGCATGTGGCCCTAGAGTTTCTTTTGCATATTCCTGGCCGGTATGTTAACTGTAAGCGCCCCAGACGCTCCAATCCTTCTAAATGCTGTGCAGGTAGCGCTCTCCGAAAACAGCATCAGGAGAGTTTTGATTGCTTTGATTGCTGATGCTAGAACAGCATTTTTTTCCCCAAGCTTTATCTTTTCTTTTTTTTTTAAATTGACAAAAGTCAAAATCAAACACACCCACGTTTGAACAAATCTGTGCATAGAACCCCTCCCTGGGATGCTTGTCCTAAGGTCTCATCAAGAGATCCAACTCATGCATTGCAGTGGACAGTAATACTAATTTATATAGCAATTATTATCCTGAAATTTCAAAGCATCTTTGATATAGGAGAGAATATTATCTCTGCTTTACAGAAACAGACCTGCAGGCACAGAGATTATACAACTCACCCAGTGCTGCAAAAGGCTCCTGCTGCACCAGGCATAAAGAAAACCTCCAGCTTTGAGCGCTGTGCTCACCCCCTCCAAATCGCAGTGCACGTTTCTGGGACTACCAGAACACGAGCTTGGAAAGTTCTCAGCCAGTGCACGCAAAATCCAGCTCAGGGACTCAGTGGATTCGCCTTAGTGCGAGCAAAAGTCTAGAGCAAAGCACACAGCTGGGCTCTTAACAGTCCCACACAAAAACTTAGCTAAAATTCACAGGTTGAACAAATACTTACTAGATAGTCAGGAACTTTCTCTGTTCTCACGCAGGTGCTTTGGATGAAGGGGATCCTTCCAAAGGAATTTCAGTGCCTGCTTCAGAAGAGCGGCATGGAGATTCGTGGAAAGTTCATGCATCTAAGAGTTACCCAGGATCTAGGATCTTCATTGTTCAAAGAGCTGATTTCCTGTGAAAGATTCAAGAAAGCTAAATTTGCTAAAAAGTTGCAAATGTTAACTAAGCTGCATCAGTTTGCCAATAACTGCATCAGTACAGTTTTTTAGAAGCTATAAAAGCCAAAGTTGAAAAGAGGCCAGAGACCCTAAATGAGCTGAGCTTATTTTTCTGTGATGTGTGAATGAAGATTTAAGCCTTCCTCGCGGTTTGCAGATACGACTTTTCCAACACACGTAGGAACATCAGGGGCTTTCGCGCGTCTCTGGGCTGCTGCCTGGAGCCCCAGGTCGCTGCCCGCAGTCTGTGAATGGCCCTGCTGACCAGGGCAGCTCCCGCTGTCACCGGCCAGGGGCCGCCCGGCCGCTTCCTCCCTCCCCCGTTTTGGCTACAAACCACCCCAAGGAGCAGCCTCTCCCCCGAAACGCTCCCCCGGCCCTGGCACCAAATGTGGCCTCCGTGATTTGTGGCTGGGCCCCCACCGGGGCACGGGGAGCGGAATCGAGGCGGCTCCTCCTGCCAAACGGGAGCCCGGCGAGCGGCTCCGGCTCCAGAAAGGGCAAACGCGGAACTGGCGGGAGGGAGGCGGCAGCCGGGCGAGGACAAGGGGCTCCCCCCAGCGCTGCCCCCGGCAGGAAGAAGATCCAGGCCCGGCCTAGGGAGCCCCTGGCCAACCGGGAAGGGGGCAAAGGGCAGGACGGCCCTGGGACAGCAGGAGGAGACAGAACCGGGGGCGGGCGGAACAGGGAGAGGTGGGAAGTCTGGGCAGGTCGCACTCGCCCTCAGAGCGAGAGGTTTAACGGGACTCACGGGGCGGGACACGGTCTCACCGAGGGGATCCGGTCCCTAGGGAAAGAGCGGGCGAGGTGAAGCTCCGTCCGGTCCCGCCCGGTGCCCCCCGGTCCGGGCCGCACCCCCCGCGGCCTGGCGGTGCCCTGGACCCGGCGCAGGCCGGCGCGTGCGGGGAGGCCCGAGCGGCACCGGCGGGCACCGCGGGGGCGGCTCCGGTCCCGGTCCAACCCCCTCCCCGCCGCCGCGGCCCCCCCGCCCCGGCGGTACCTGCCGAGCCAGGTGAGCAGCGCCCAGCCCCGCCCTCACCTGCGCCAGGTGCGCCACATAACGCGGCGCCTACGGGCCGCCGCGAGGGACAGGAGGCCTCCGGAGGCGAAGCACTGCCCCGCCCGCTGGGCCGGTGCCAGCGGGGCCGCCCCATCTTGGCGGGCCCCGTGCCCAAAGGTGCCCGTCCCGAAAGGGCACTGACCAAAGGATCCCCTTCCTGAAGGATCTGTGTCCCCAAGCATCCCTGGCCCTAACGATCTGTGTCTCCAGGGATCTCCGTCCCTAAGGATCCCTGTTGATAAAGATCCCGGTCTCTGAGAATCCCTGTCCCAAAGGGTCACCATCCCTAAGGATCTGAGTCCCTGATGGTCTCCATTCCTTATAATCCTCTCTCTGAGGTTCCTTGTCCCTATGGATCCTCATCCCTAAGGATTTCTATCCCCAAAGATCCCTTCCCCCAACAATCCTGTCCCCAGAAATTCTCATCCTGGGGATCTCTGCTTCTAAGGATCCCCATCCCCACACAGCACCATCCCCAAGGATCCCCTTTGTCCAGGGATCCCCATTCCAACCACCTCTGTCCCCACCCCGCCTTATCCCAAGGAATCTCCATCCACTCTGTGAGAGGAGACAGGGCAGGTGTGGCTCCCTCCGCACTCCCTGCACAGATTTCCTGGTTGAGGCTTCATCCATCCAAGGACTGAGCGGGGCCTCGATGCTGCAGCCTCCATGGCACAAACAGACATCAGCAGCCACCTGGGGACAAGGACACAGCAGCACTTCCTTCCTCAGTAACATTCCCTGGTTTTCCCTTCCCTCCTGCAGCAGCTCTGCTCCTGTAAACCCCCCAAGCATCAGACCCAGGAAAATGGCAGAGGGACGGACTGCAACAGCATTAATTAGCTAATGATTTTAATAGGCCCTCATTTTGGACAGTGCATGAGAAGTGAGACGAGGTGTGTGGGAGCAGTGGGATCGTGCTAGGTTATCACTGGAGCCCAGGCAGACGAAGCAGATTAAGTGCATTCCCACAAAAAGTCTAATCTCCAAATGCTGATTTATTCGAAACAAAGCATCTAAAGCAGCATTCCTGGCTGGGCAAGGGCCCACGGGCAGTGCAGGGGCTGGTAACACAGATGGGGGCTTTGATGCCTGGGCAAAGCTCTCAACCTGGTGTTTGCATCAGAGGTTTAATCTGAGCTAAATTCAGACTCCCCTGCTAAATTATTAATAGCTTCGCAGCCTGAGGAGGGATCCTGGAGCAGCATGGGATAGTTTCCAGGACATGGAATAACATTTTCCCTTAGGAGGTGAAGAGGAGGGGGTGGTTTCTTGCATTTCTCTATTATTTGACTATACTGGACAAGGTGTCAAGTCCTTCCTGCCTGGAAGGTCTAGAACAGCTTTAGGTTTTTCTTTTATCTTATTAGCTTTATTTTCTTTCCTCCTCTACGGAGGCAGGATGAGCCCTTGACATCCTGTCACTGCCAGCCCTGCTCGTGGATGCTCTCACACCTGCACAGTGGGACACACCAGAGGAGCGGAGCCCAAGGCTGCCTGCGAGCATCCCCTGCGGCTCAGCCCAGCCTGAGCTCCCCTAATGATGTTTACGTAATGAGGGGGCTGGTGGCAGCGCCTGCTGGCAAGGACACACTGTCCTTGCGCCGCATTCGCTCTCCCGCGCCGGCACCCGTGTCCCCGATGGAGCACCAGGAGCTTCTTTGGCGGCTGCTCTGAGGGGCTTCACAAGCAAAGGCAGCCTCTCCCAGTAACCCTTCCCAATCCAGCCTCTCCCAGTAACTCTTATCAGTCCTGCCCTCCTCACAGACCCTGATCCAGCCTGTCCCAGATGGGCTTTTCTCAGTAACCTTCCCCATTAACCTTTCCTACCACAGCCTTTCCCAGTAACCCTCCCAGGGAATCATTCCTAGCCCCGCCTTTCCCAGTGACTCCCCCAGTACAGCCCAGGATCCCCTTCACGAGCAGCCACCTTGGTGACCGTCCCCAGCACATCCTATTAACTCTTCCCAGCCCAGTCATCCCAAAGACTTCCGGGCAGGGCAGAAGCATCCAGAGCCCCAAGGTCACGAATCATGGGATCAGGATGGACGTGGGATCAGGATGGACCATCCCCAGGCCAGCCCCATCCCCCTCCAGTGCCATGCCCAGTGCCGCTCCGTGCCAAGCGGAACACGGTGCTGGAAAGGGCAGCAATAGGATGGGGCAGTGAAGTGGCTGTGCCACCCCCGGCGGGGCCATGCCTGGTGCCCGATTCGGGGCCGTGCCAGGGCTGTACCCGGTGCTGCGCTGTGCATGGTGCTGGGAGGGGTGACGATGGGGTGGCATAGGACAGGATGGGGTGGTGATGTAACGGTGTTGGGATGGGGTGAAGATGGGGCTGTGCTTGGTGCTGATCCCGGTGTCGTGCCGGGATTGTGCCTGGGGCCAGTGCCATGTTCGGTGCCGCTCCGTGCCGAGCCGTGCGCGATGCCCGGAGGGGCGGTGATGGGATGGAATGCGATAGCACGGGATAGGATAGGATGGGGCGGTGACGGCAGGGGCTGTCACGGGGCGGCGATGCGTCCACGCCGCCCCCGCCGGGGCCGCTGCGCGCTGCGGCGCCGGGTGCCGCCCCCGGGCTATAAAACGGCGGCGCAGCGCGGCACGGCCCCGTCACCATGGCGGCCGTGACAGCGGGCGGCGAGCGGCGCCCCGAGCCCAGCAGCACCCCCGGCACCACAGGCGGCACCGGCACCGGTAGCGGCGGCTCGCGGGAGCTGGCGGCCGCGCGGCGGCGGCTGCAGGCGGCCGAGGGGCGGCGCGCGGCGGCGGCGGAGCTGGAGAGCCGCGTGCGGCAGGTGCACAGCGCGCTGCGCCGCGCAGAGCTGCGCGCGGCCGCGCGCGCAGAGCCGCTCGCGCGCCTGGGCGCCGGCGTCGCGCACGCGCAGCTCGCGCTCGCCGCGCACGCGCCGCGCCTGCGCCGCCGCTGGCCCCTGCGGCTGCTGCGGCTGCGCCCCGCGCGCCGCCGGGGCGCGCGCCCCGCCGCGCTGCTCGCGCGCGCCCTGCGCACCTGCGTGCCCTGCGCGCGGCCCCGCGCCGCCACCGCCGCCTCGCCCGCGCCGCGGGGCGCCCCGGGAGCGCGCGGGGCCGCCTGAGCGGGGAGGCGGGAGCGGCCGTCCCCAGGGGTCTGGGGGGACGGGGATCCCCAGGGCCCCCGGCAGGGTTTGGGGGTGCTTTGTGGAGTCTGAGGGTACCCCCCCCTCCCCCGGACTGTCTGGGGTTTGGGGGATGCCCCGTGGAACCCTGAGGGGTCTTTGGGACCCTTTGGTGTTGCTGGGGGTGGGGCTGGGAGGTTCCGCTGAAGGACCCCGTGGGGTCTGGGGTTCAGGGGGTGCTCTGAAGGACCTTGTGGGGTCTAGGAAACCCTTTGGGCTTGGGGTGCTCCAGGAGGATGTTCTGAGGAACTCTGCAGGGTCAAGGCTCCCTTCCCTCCCCTCTGCTACTCTTTGCGGATTGGGGGGTACCCTAAGGACCCTGTGAGGTCTAGGGAACCCTTTGGGGTTGGGTGGACCCAGCGGGGTCTGGGTGCCCTAGGAGGTGGCCTTGAGGGATTCTCGAGCATCCAGGGGAACCTTCGGGGTTAGGGGGGGAGGCAGGAGGTTTTTCAGAAGGACCCTGCAGGATCAGCTTCACCCCCCCCCCGGGTTCTTTGGGATCTGGGGTTTGGGAGGGTTTTGGGGTTCTGCAGGGTCTAGGGGACCCTTTGGGGAGGGAGGGGGGCCCAGCAGGGTCTTGGGTGCCTAAGAGGTTGTTCTGAGAGACCCTGCAGGGTCAGGGGGACCCCAGAGACTACTTGGGGTCTGGGGTTCAGGGGGTGCCCTGAGGGACCCTGCAGGATCAAGGGGACCCTTTGGGGTCTGGAGTGTCCTGGGGGATGGTCCTGAAGGACCAGGGGAAGGGGCTTAGAGGGACCCTTCAGGGTCTAGGGTCCTTGGGGAGACCCAGGGCACCCAGTGGGGTCTAAGATGCCCTTGGCAGGCTGCATCTTGAGGGATGTTATGGGGCCTGGGGTCTCTAGGGGACATGTGGGGACCCTGCATGTAGGGGCAGTTCAGGGGACCTGTTCTCAGCACCCTCTCCGAAGTCACCTCTAAAAGGCAAGTGGGGCAAGAGCAGTTCCTGCGAGGTGTCTTGGGAACCCCAAACCTGTCTCACCCTGGGAACTGGGGCTGGAGCACATCTAGAACACGGCCCTGTGCTGGCCAACGTGGCCCTGCAGCAGCAACGAGCCCAGGAGGACCCACTCCCTCTACATTTGCCTCCCCTGGAGCTCGGCTGGACGTTTAGGACTGGGTGGACAATACTTGAAAGCCCCTCCAGGCTGACACTGCCCCTCCAAAGCCATCGTCCGGCCGGGCACCCCTGTTCCTCCGAATGTAGCCGCCCCACAGAGCACGGCCACGGTGCCCAGGGCTCCGGCATCTCCGCGCCAAGGTAGGCAGAGGATGTGACATCCTGCTCCAGGCAGAAAGTTCCAGTTCTGCTGTCCCCCTACCACTGGGACCAGCCCCACAGCCCCAGAACTGCCTTGAGAGAGAGGACCGGCACCACGAGCATCGCTTCCACACTGCAGCCTGCAAGCCCCTGCCGGAGCCGAAACATCCAGGGAGCATGGACAGATCCCGCAAGCGAGCGGTGGGGATGGAGGACTCTGACAGTAGCGCCTGGACAGGAAGCATGGACAGATGCCACAAGCAAGCGGCAGGGATGGGGGCTTGGCCACATCTTGCTTTGCTGCACCAAGCTTGCGCCATCGCTTGTCCGCTGCGCTGCATGAATCTTTCCCACGTGGCGGAAGATCGTCGCCCACTCTTTTTTCTTTAAATGTGAAGACTTGGGTGCTGGTGGGGGGGGCGGGGGATTTTCCTGACTCATGAATGTGTTGAGGCTACCTTGCCGTGCGAGACAGCAGGTCTGTTATGTAACGCGCGCCATTCCAGCTGGTGCTGCAGCGAGCTCACGCAGCGCTGCTGGAAGCAAGCACCGGCATCAGTAAACTTTGATATAGTTTCCTCGTCCTCGACAATGTCTTTAGGTGTTGGGGAGGGTGATGGGAGCGGGGATTAGCGGCTAAGCCTCAGTAATGACATTAATACTGGAGTGGATTTCTCCAATAACTCACTTTTTTGCCGGGGTGGGGGGGCTTGGAAAAGATGGTTTGAGCTTCCCTGTATCAGAAAAGCCCCTTTGGATCTGGGGTCTCAGCAAGGCACCACATATATGTGAACATAAATGTACATATATGAGTCTGTCCTGGAAAAGCATCTTGGCAGCTCTGCAGGGATGTGAGCCCCCCCATTCCTTTACTAAACCCCCTCACATACCGGGCTTTCCCTGTGCGCGCAGCCCTAATCCTGAGCAGGCAGTTCCCCCCGGAGCAGGAGGAGAGCCCGACGCTAAGAGCAGCTTACAGGGTTCAGCCGACAGAAGGGACATGTTATCTCTCTCCTGGGCTTTCAATTAATAGTATGAAATGCACAGCTTGGACTTAAATCTTCCTTTTTTTTTCCCCGGTGATTATTTGCAAATCAGCTTTTGACCTGATTATAGCAGAACCTGCTTAAAAAAGTTGCAGGAAAAGACCTTAAAAAAAAAAATGACTCCATTAAACTGTCAAGACCAAAAATCATTCAAAATCTTTCAATGTGGCAACTCCTCCCCATGCTTTGGTCTCAGTGCAATAACCATCTTGGCGCAGTCTGTTCCAGCAGCAGCTGTTTTGTCGGGAGGCTGAACACTCAGGGCACTGCGCTTCCCGGCTGGGTCACCAGCCCCTTCCTATTTCACCGGCTGTAGAGGAGGTCAGTGCAAGGAGGCGGTGAAGGGGTACGGTGCATCCATGCATGGGATGTGTCCCTGCTTTGCCAGCAGTGGAGAGATGCACCTGAAGGCTGTGGTAGAATTGACGTGAGATTGAATCCAAACCAGAGGCTGGAGCCTCTCCTGTGCCTGTTGTCCCCACAAGTCTCCCCAGCCCAGGGCTTTATATAACTTACATTTACACTTCTGCCCCTTACCAGCAGCACTAATAATGTTATGTAAATAGCACTAATGCTTTTGGCTTTATGATATTATTTTATGGCAGACTTTCTCAGGAGAAAAACAGGGAGAAAAAAAAAAAAAACCCACAAACCTGAAACCCATTATGGCACACTCGTCCTAAGCCGTGACTTTCTTCCTTTGCTAGCAACTCTCATGGGGCTTGTACCGAGCATGCAGGCACTCAATGTGCAGGACCAGAAGCTCCCTGAAGCCAGAGGGTCCCTCCAGGACGATGCTGCGGTGCTCCAGCCCGCCCGTACCGGAGCCCCAGGAGCAGAAGGGCCGCGCTCGCTCTTGCTGTGCTCACCGGAGACGGTGACACAAGAGGGCAGTGCGCGAGGCTCCCCGGTGCGCTCCGGCACGCGCTGCAAGCCTGCGCACCCAGGGCTCCCACCGCTGCAGCAAACAGCCCTGCGGGCGCCTAAAGGACACGTCCTAGCCACCCATAACCCTGTCCTCCCAGGATGGTGCTGCTTTCTTTCCTTACTCCCCCTGCCAGTGCTGCCTCCTTTAAGAGGCTATTACAGCCTTAATTAGCCCCAATTAGGGGGTGGTAATGACCCAGTGTGCCTGATTAGCATCATCAAGCACCTGAACCCGGCTTGTATTCCCCCCAAAATAAAACAAACAAGCTCCTTTTGGGGGTAAGATGGAGGCTGGTTGTGACATTTGGGGTCTTTTGCTCTCCTGTGCTCGGTGCACCCAGCCCCAGAGCAATCCCGGCAAGTGTCGTGCCTGGGAGCAGCTGGGTTTTTGCAGGAAAGCCAGAGTGTTCTGCTACCAGACCATTGGGAATGCTGCTGCACTGGGACAAGGATTCCCCAGCAGGACAAGCCCCTGTCTTGCCTTCGGTCCTGGCTGTTTTCCAGGGCTCCGAAGACTACTCGGGCTGCGCGCGGCCGCCCAGCTTATTCCTCAATCCTGGCTGGTGTTACTGTGCTAAGCACGTCTTGCTCCACTTCTCCCTTCCCCGCTAAAGCTCCTTAAGTCACTGAGCTGGTTAAACCCTCGCAATCGGTTTGTTTTGCCCCGAAAGTTAATGTACCTAATTCCTGGCCATGCTGCTCTCTGCTGGTGCTGGATGCAGCCCTGGCATGCTGGGATGGGATCCGCACACCCTGCTCTCCACTCAGGTCTCATCCTCGCTCAGATGTAGCATCCCAAAACATTTTTCAACATTTAAAAAGGATTTAAATATCAAAAGTGTTTGCGAGTTGGATGCCCCCGCTCTCTCCTTGCAGGTACCCTCTGGAAAAGACCAGAGGCACGAATCCAGGCAGCAATTTTCCAGGGATTGGATATCCCCAGGCCTCAATGACTGGCGCTTGGATGGAGCCCCTTCCAGCCACTCGAGGAGCAGCAGTCCCAGCTGCAGCTCTATTTTCAGCCCCACTGGCCTGATCCGACCCCAGGAATGCCGCGGATGGGCCGCTCCGGCCCCCGCACGACTCCCTACACCCAGGACTGGGATGGTGCTGAAACGAACTCCCCTCTCAGCACGTTTTGGTGGCCGTCCCTGCTAATCCACAGCAATCCAGAGACCTGTAACATGATCGTGCTTCATTAAGGGGTTTAAAGCGATTAGTTCCCTGGAGCATCAGTTATTGCTGGCGGTGGCGGCAATGGCAGTCCCCTGCCCAAGGGGCTAAAAAAATGCATCTGCGGGCTCTGCCAGATAGAGGAGATTTTTGCGGGGGGGCAAAAGCCCCCATCTTTCCAATCCTCCTGTTATTTCATGGGTTAGTTCAGCTGGGGAAGCTCCCTGACAGAGGTGGGAAGTGGGTGTTTTCCCCGGTGCCGCTGGCACATGGAGCTGCTTCCCCTGTGCTGCTGGATGCAGGGGGGACAAGAGGAGCAAGGGGCTGACGCCGGCCACTATATTGGTCGCTGACGGGCAGGAAAGGAATCTGTGGAGGGAGCCAAGCGGCAGCTCCTCTCCTGCACCCGCTGCCTCTCCTCTTATGGCGAGGAACAGCAGGCCAGAGAGGGGAAGCCCTGGGCAGCACGAGCTTCTGCAGGAATGTCCCCGGAATGCTCCGAGGTGCCTGGCGGGACGATGCTACCGGGAGGCTCCCAAGGGGCTTTCATTAGGCACAAGGGTGAATGCTCAGCAACCAGGTGGCCCATTCCATGTGGCTGCCTTCTCCTGGTTCCCAAAGCCCCATCTAGGGGATTAATCACAAAAGCTCCCGCAGAACAACTTCAAAATCAGCAGGAGCAAAGTGTATCTGGGGAAGGGGCCGTGGCTGCCTCCCCCAGGAGGAAGAGGAGGAGGTGCTTGCACCAGGACTGTTAACCTGGCCTAACCTCAGGCCTCCCCATTTGCTTGACACCCGCTTGGCTCTGAGGCCGCTCCAGGAAGCAGGGAGTGCAGGGGTTCAGGGCACACGGGATTTGCACCGTGGATGGCAGCAGCGCCTGCAGGATGTCCCGCCGTGGGGCTTGACGGGTTGGGGCCGGTCCCGGTGAATCAGTCTTGGCCCAGGCTCCCTATCTGACTCCGCTGCAGCTTCCAAGAAAAACAGGGTGGGAGGGGAGTGCTCCATGCCCAGCTCCCAGCCCAGGGCTGGGCAAGCTCTGGTGGCAGCGCTGGTACCTGCTGCCCTTCCCTGCACCTTTTTCAGATCAAAGCATCGTTTGGAGCATCGTTTCTTCAAGCATTGAGAGCAAGCCAGGAGCATCTGATACTTTGCACCATTTGGAGCTGCTGGCATGGAGCAAACGGGAGGAGAAGTGCTGGGTGCCGCACTGGGACCACCCCGTCTCTGTCCCAAGAGCTGCCGCCTGGCCCAAATATTTGCTTTGGAGAGTGCAGCCTCCCCCAGCCGCACGGGCAAGGCCGGCTCTATCTGGGAGGCTCTGACATCCCAAGCTGGCTTAGGGAAAACGATGCGGAGAGCCAGAGCGGAGCTTCCCGGTGGGAGCAGCACGCGCTCGGAGCAGGCCCCCCAGCCACGCACCCGCGGCGCTCCCTGGCGCTGGCCTCCGCGGCAGCGGGGACGGCCCTGGCGCTGGGACACTGCCCTTTGTTTGGGAGAATAAAGTTAGAGCTGTTACTCAGCCTGTCGCTATTCCAGCAATTCCAGCCTCCACTTTCGCTCAGCAGCGGGGGAAACATTCCTGCCTGCGACCGCCGGGCTGGCCAAGAACAACACACACGGGGAGGAGGGGACGTGCGGGGTGGGACCCATGTCCTTGTGCTTCCATGGCCCCAAAATCCTCTTGGATTTGGGGTGAGCAGGAGAAGGGTCTCACCCGGCGACATCTGCTCCTTTTGCCATCTGAACGGGGGGTCCAAGGCTCTATCTGGACTCCCCACCAGGGCTGGAGGCAGCTATAGCTATCTAGACCCTAAAATGAGCTTTTTTTTGCTGTCAAATGTTTCAAGAATGCGGTGGCCTTTGAAGGCTGCTCCAGCCGCACGGGTGGTGGATGTGCGCAGTGGCCCCGGGTGACCAGGCGGCCCGGCCCGCCGCCAGTGCGGGGCTATCACCAGGCAATGACTTTCCATGGAAAGTCTGGCGAGTGCCAGCAGGGCTGCGGTGCGTGAGCCCTGGGCACCGCGTTATCTTGCTGCCTCTTCCCTGCTCCCGTCCCGCTGATAGGGAAAGCAAACAGCGTCCTCGCGTGTCCCCCACGCTCAGTCACCTCTGCTGCGGTTCCTCTTTCACTTCGCCCTGGCACAGGCGGGAGGATGGGGAATTGAAACTAAAGCCCCAGTGCCCAAATCCGAGCTGCTTGGCAGGACAAGCTCAGAGACACATCCTCTGTTCTGCATCTTTTTGGTGACAGTGTCACCCGTATCCCCTCCCCTGCTCCCCAAGCCATCCCCAATCCCGCTTCCTTGTCCCACAAATCCCAGTCTTGCTCGGATGCAGAGCGTGCCGCATCCATAGCCCCTTCCCTGGCTGCACGGGCTCCCTCCATGAGGCCGAAGGCTGGCACCACCTGCAGGGACAAGGAGCCCACACAACCAGAACATCGGAAAACCCCTGCAGCACCAAGACGGACCCACCTGTAGCCAGCAGCTCCTGGCATTCCACGGAGCCTGAGTCAACATGGGAACCGAGCGGGAATGGGAGGCTGGGAACATCCATTCCCAGCCCAAGGGACATCAAGCAAACCCCACGGGGACACTGTGCCTTTGGCTTTCTGGCACGTCAGGTGGAAAAATTCATGCTGGCTGGATTGGATCCCTGTGATTTTCCTTCTGATGGTGAAATTCCTCTTAGCAAGGGCCAAGGTGAAAGGAGCCTTGGGGAAGCCTCCTTTTTGGGGAGACTTTGAGCCAAGTGGAGCCGTGGACAGTGAAATGCTGGGCTGGCCGTGCCCCATCCCCACCAGGAGATCCTGCCCGGCAAGGGGAGGAAACCCATCACTGTCCCCCTGCCACCGTGGTGTACCAAACCAGAAAGCAATCTGGCTATTTGATTAGTGATAAAGCCAATTAAAAACATGTAAAGGCCACTTGGCTCTGTGCTGTGACAAGGTTGACTCCCTCTGTGCGTGCCGAGAGTGCAATGTTTATGCACATGGGGGCTTGTGCCCTTTAGAAACCTGTCGCCATAACCTTGTAATTGCCTTATAAATCCGAGCTTTTTTAATGCTGCTATCTCCCCTCTTCCGGGCTCTGCTGATAACCCTGCCGTTATGTACATAAATAACACGAAACCACCGTCCTCACCCGTCCTGCACCCAGAGCTCAAGCCAGGAGCAGGTGATTGGGACACCAAGGTTGCCGCAATCTGGGAAGACTCAAGGAAAGGCCATTATATCAAGGGAATGGGCTCCAGCTGCCAGCTCATACCATGGAGAGGGATGTGCTGCTCCACAGCCAGGCTAAAGGATGTCCCCATCCGTGTCCGTGACTGTCCCTGTGGAGGAAGGACTGTGTGCTCTTGCAGGTGGCGATGTCCCGATGGCTCCTGCAATGAGAAACCTTGTGCAGGGCAGTCAGCTCCCAGAACACCTGAGGGAAAATGCAGGCAGCTGCTGGCCCCCTGTGGAATAGAAAGGGGGAGAAAAACCTGCTAAAATAGAAAAAGAGAGGAAAAAAAGGCCACCTAGGCTGGCACGAGTGGAAACTAGGAAGCAAGGAGGGAAGTGGAGGAGGTGGCTGTGGCGAAGTCTAATGATAGGGTGGCTTTCCCCAATTAAAGGATCACGCAGGTAATCCCAGCTTTCGAAGGTTTATGCAAGCACCCTGCGTGGGGCCAAGCTACATCCCCACTGCCCACATGCAGCTGGTGCCGGCCCTGATCCCACCTCTGGGATGGCGAGACGGGAAAATCCTGCCGGAAGCCAGATTTTTCCCCCGATGTTGTCCCCAGGCTGCCTTGCGGAGCAGTGTCCATGTTAGCACACGCTGCGAGCAGAGCGGCCCCGGCAGCAGCCCGGCACAGCCCCGGTTCAAGTTTTCCTCCAGGAAATGTGGGCGTCTGTCCCAGGCCAGCTTGGGCATTATGCTGTATAAAACAAATGAACACCCAGCTAACGACTGGCCAATTATTGCAATTAGACCCAACCATCGTCAACTGCACGCTCGGCTCCAAAGGCCGCGCGTGGAGCAGAGCCGTGGGGCGTGCGGGCGCTGCCGGGCTGGGCCGGCCGTGACGCGGGGCCGCGGGGCCTGGTGACTCATGGCACTTGGCACCCGCCGTGCAGGAGCCCCGATATCCGAATCCACCCCCAAATTAGCCCTGCGCCTTCCAAGGCTGCATTCCTGGGGGAGCGTGCAGCTGCTCGGCAGACGGCAGCGGGAAGCGCTGGGTCCCTCCTGCTTCTCTGACCTTTTTCAATCAGCGTTTCCTTAAGCATCTCATGTGGCAGCACAACTTGGGTGCTCATAAGCACCCAAGCAGGGAATTACTCTTTGCTGAAGCAGAGCCCAGAGCCTCTGGAGCCTCATCGGAAGGTGGGAAGCTCTGGCCATGCTCGTGCTTAGCAAAGGGCCATGTCCGGGCTGGTATGTGGGGCCGGCAGCTGGTGCCGCGCTGCAGGAGGGGCAGGCCAAGGAACTGGCTCGACTTGTTGCACGGGTGGTTTTTGGGAAAGGGCGGTTAGCGAGCGGCACGTTCACACCGCCATGTCCAGTCCGTCAGGAATGCATCCCGGCTCCATTAGGGGAGCAGGCGCTCCGTGAGTCACACTGTGGCCATGCGGATTTAGCCAGGATTTCAAGATGAAATGGCCTCTAATTGCAGAGTAGTAGAGGGATGCTTAAAGCAATCAGATGTTCCAGCTCCGCCGCCCTGCGGCTCCAGGGGGGGAAGGAGGAGAGGGTGTCATGAGCCCAGCCCCTCCTTGTATTACAAGGCAAAAATGTAGGGCAAGAGCGCGGGGAGCAGCCGTGCAAGGCAGGGTGACACTGCTCCTGCTCGAGCCGCGCTTTGATAGCGGCAAGATAAGCAGGGTAAATACGGTGGACAGGGCAAGGATCAGCGGGATGCTCCCGCGCGGAGCAAGCGCGTTCCCCTCCGCTGCCAAAGGGAAACCTCCCTGTGTGAGCCAGGAGCAACTCCGGCTTGGCGAGGCCACTTGGGAAAAAGTGATGTGAGCTTTGGGGAGGGGAAAAATGCGTGTTCCCTCTTGCTGCGCCAGCAAGATAACGTGACGCATTGCCCTGCACCTCCCATGGCCCAGTGCCACCATCCCATCCCCAACGCGGCAGCTCTGGCAAGCACTGGGGAGGCTCTGAACGTTTTTGCACCCCAGTGCGGTGACGGTGCTGCCCATCATCCCCGGCACTGCTCTGCATCCCAGCAGCTGATTGCGATCAGGCCTGTCTGCGACGTCAAGCCGGGGTGCAGCCACCGGGAGTGGATACTGGGAAAACGGGAGCCGCGAGGAAGGGAGCCCAGAGCACGCGGGGCTTTGCTGGGACTCAGGCTACCACCCTTGACCGAGTGCACTGGACCTGAAGGGAAAAATGCCAGAAAAGGGGAAAAAGTCAGAGGAGAAGGTGACCAAGCCAGGTGACAACCGGGGTCGCCCGCGGTAGCACCTCCTCACCAGCCTTGGAACTGCCTGTCCGGCCAAGCAGGCAGGGCACAGGTCACATCCAAAAGCAGGCAAAATCTTTTCAAATCCCCTGCCTGCCCAAATCAGCACTAACAGAAGCCAAAATCTTATCTTCAAGCCTAACCCAGAGCCTTGAGCAGACAGTGATGGGGGCCAGGAGATAAGAGAGCGAAGCCAGCCGGAGCCGCGAGCCGCACGTTTCTCCGTGCAGGCCTCTTCCTGCTGGGAAAGGCGCTCTCCCCTGCAGCTCCAGCCCACGGCTGTGCCATGCGCCAGCCCAGCCGCGAGCAGCTCGGCCGTCCCGCTCAATGGAGCGTTTGTCTCCTGCTTGGCACCGGGCGCCGGAGCACAAGGGTCTGCGCCCTGGCTCGCCTCAACACGGCTATAAATGGAAAGAGGAGCTGCACAGACGGGCTGTGCTCCGCTGTGGTCTCAAATAGCTGGTAACACCCGCATGGAGGAACCTCGTTGTACGATGAGAGGGATCATCTCAAAGGATGCAGCATGAACACCCCTCTGGACCTTATAGAGCAGGCACAGGGATGGCCTTACCCTGTATCATGAGTGGGGATGCTACAGACAGCCAAAAGTGTCGAGGATGGAGCTAGATACCTTCTGGAGACACAAAATAAACTCCTGCATCTGCTGATGTTCTAGTCAGACCTTCTTCCTGACCAAAGGCACCTCTGCAACTGCAAGTCATGAAATCCCCACAAGTGGATGTGGTTGATAGAGCAGGTCCCTAAAGGCACCGGTCACCCTGGGACGAGCTGCAGGCCACATGTCCCACTACTATGAGGCTCCCAGGCATCCTCCAAAGCTCCATGCCTGGCTCAGTAGGTCACTCGAGCTCAGCAGGGCCAAGCATGACCCAGACCAGTCTGGCTTGGGCAAAGCACTAATGCTCTAAAAATAGGGAATAACTAGGACAGAGGGAAAAAAACCCACTCCCATTATACCCAGGAAGAGTTGGAGAGAGAAGGAACCCTTGTCTGGAGCCAGGACTACCTGAAGCTCTTCAGCATTTTTTTACAGCATTCAACAGTTTATCACATTAAATATGGCCCTAATTCTGTTCTCTAACCCCAGCTAAGCTCTACGCACTGCATAACATGCAGTAAAGTGCTGGAGCCAAGGCTTGGTGGAAGCACTTAACATCCAGCACACGATGAATTAATGCATTCGTTCCTAGAGTCTACATTTCATATACAAACCAGCTGCTCAGGGGCACCCTGACTTGTCCATAACCCTCTGTTTAGGGGAAAAAAAAAACACAACAGACTCCACCCTGTGAGAAAACATACGCCTTTATTTGAGAATTAACAAAAGAGGGATCCAAATCTCCGTTGCAAACATTGATAGCTCCTTTCTGATTGCAACTAGTACTTTCCACCAACATCCTTTTGTATAGGCTGATCCTCTCCAACAATGACAAGCCAACCCTGTCAGGGATTTTGCTGCTCGGCTCAGGGTCACAGATTCAGAGGCAGCTTATTCACCAGGGCATCAACAGCAGCAGGGCTCTGCAGCACCTCCTCCCAGCAGCAAGAAGGTCTTTCGAACTGCTGCAAATATAAGATGCACTTAGGGGAAGGAGGCTTTAGGCTTGCACGCTAGCAAGCAAGCAGACAGCCCCTTGCACCGTCAACAGGTCTGGAAGAAAAGCCAGCACAGTTCATACAGGAATTGGCTCTGCAAGGGCTAAGTCCTACTTAATGGGACAATAGGGCTGCATTCTTACGTGAGTAACCCGGGTGCCAGCCCAGCAGGAACAATCCCAGCCTGTTGTCAGAGGGAAGCTCGGCCCCTGTATGGGAGGAATTTGGAGAAGCGGAGCCAGCGACTCCGTCCCAAACAGTGACTGGCGCATTGTCAAGTCCGATGGTTGCAGGGGAACCAGAACTGCCTGTAGCTCAACAAGGGAAGTGAAACTTCATCTTAGGCTGGAGGGAGGCCAGGGCTTTGCGAGGAGCTTGTGCCTGGCTACAGGCGGTCATCGAACAGTGATCTGGTCTGAACACTGATCTAGCTGGAAAATGGGCCTTTTGGAGCTCCATACCTTCTCTTTCTAAGAGGAAAGACTTTACAGGGGGGTCAGCTACACAAAATCAGCACATCTGAGCTACTCAAGTCTTTGTGCTGCTCACAACCATCAGAAGCAGCTGAAGTTGTGGAAAGCAGTTAACAACATGAGAGACTCCCAGCGAGGTCCTTCGCAGGACGGGATCTTGGATTCCCATCAAGTGAGCAGCAGCCACAGCAGGACTCCCTCCCCCACCGGAGGCTCCACAGGCCACCAGGAAAAGGGAACATGCCCAACACTAAAGAACAGGGTTATAAATAGAAGCCTCTCTCAGCCCTGGGAGTAACCTGCCAACAGCTACGCACTTCAGAACCACTCCAGCTCTGGGGACTGAAGTACAAGTAGTGTTTGGACAGACCAAGGACCAAGAGCCCAGCAGCCTGCACGTTCTGCTCTCAAGGCAACCATTTGGGCTAAAGTCTGTTCTTCCCTCCACCTCCCCTCCCCAGAAATCTTACCACCACACTACCCTGAGACACAAATAAATAAAAATCCAACAGTTTTGAATACATTGTATTTATTTGTAACAGATTCTAAAGAATCTAGTGAGTCTATGTCAAGCCCATTGCATGACAAGTGATACAGGTGTAGGAAAAAAAACATTTTAAACAAAATCAAGTGCCATTCAAGCCACTGGAATCTTCCAATTTCCCCCTCACAGGAGGCAGCACAGTATCACTGAGAGCTCTAGAAAATTCAGATTCAACCCATTCACAGGAGTCCCACCACACACACACACACTCCATAAATCGAAAGTGCAATCTCAACTTAAACTGCCCTACTGAGCTGTTGGCTGCAGGGAATCTTTACATCTTAAACAGGAGGGAGGGAATTTCAGCTTAGTGTGGCTATGTGTCTGTGGGTACAGAGTAAGAAGCCTGTAAAAAAGCATGCTACATGTCATCTATGTAGATTTGAAGCTTAAATTGTGAGAATAAAATAATCTTCCCTTGAGGCCATGAAGGCGGAATACTTAGGATCTCAAAAGCAGCCCTTAAACCAGTTTACCTTACACTGAAAAGGTCCCAAACTCCCATCACAGGGATCAGGCTCTGGGCACCAAGGAATTACTGGGCTGCTGGGGAATCTACACGCAAGCCCGGTCTGCGAAGGTAAAGCCGTTCTACAGGAAGTCATCGTTAAACCTGTAATAACTACAGCATTAGTGACACTTCCTCTTCAGCTCTTACTGTGCTGGAAGCAAAGCCAGACCAAATTAAGATTAGTTTACCTCATGTGCAAAAGCTCCCAGATCCTTCCCCCCTACCCCATATCACCCCCACCCCAAAAAAGGTAGCATTCTGGCTATACACATTCCAAGTAGCTAGTCTTTATTAGAGTGTTCAGGCTGCCCAGCTATTACAGTTTTGTCACAAAAACAACAAAAAAACAGGTTAGTAAAGATACTCAAGTATGTTAGCCTTGGAGGAAGCACCATGAAGTCATAGCGTTCCCAGAGCAGCATATCCAGGAAATGCCGGCTTGCTTTCCCACCTCTCCAACCATGCATAGTTAAATCTGAGATGATGTTCTATGAGAATGGGCTTTGCAAACCAGGCATCTCAGTGAAGGACTATTTGTGCTCTAAACAGCCAACAACTTCAAAGTCATGTTTGACTAAGATAATCAAGCTCTCCACACACAAGAGTTTGTTTGGAGAAGACTTTCCTAAGGCCAACCGACTTTTGCACAAACCCCCACAGGTTCGTTTTCTAACTAGGAATGAATTCAAAATGCTATCTGCTGTGCACATGTGGAATCACACAGGTGGAAAGAGGCTGCTTTTGAAGACAGGACCTGCCCAAGGGCAGAGGGAAGATTTCAGGCCACAGGAGGCTGGGGGCTGGAAAGGTCCAAAGTCCAAAAATGTCACTGTGAAGAGCACAGGCTCCAGCTCCCACCACAGCGACTGCTAGAGATGACTAGTTGCCCAGTTTGTGCTTCAAGGATAAGCCTCATCTTCCCAGACAACTCAGCTGGCCCCTGGCTTTGCGCATTAAAACCACATTGCGTGCCCCCTCCCCCCACAAAAAAAGCAGCATTTCAAATTCTCCTAGAAAATAGTTATGTACAGTAGCCTAGGGCAGGCTCCTGGACAGATCTTCTGCCATATTGTTTATGTACATCATGACATTTTGGCACTGCAGACTCAGGAGCTTTAAGTAAATTCACATGTAGGTCCCTGCTGCCTTGTCTCCAGAAAGCTCAGCACAGCATTCACCTCCATGCACCTTCCCAACCCAGCTCAGAGTCCCCTGTTTGAGGCATTTACATGTAGCCATTCACCCAAAGCCTGCCCCTGTTTATGCAACTCAGCTTTGACAGCTACTTGCTACAGCTGGTCCATCACAGGCAGCAAGCCATGCCAAAAGTCTCAGCAACGCATAACCTGCAACCCCCTTCTTGCTTCAGCGAGGTTTTAGAAATGATCTTATGACCCTCCCCTCGCCCAGCTGAAATCTCTTCCTCTCAAGACATTCCCCCTCAAGCTCTCGGGATGTCAACCCCTGCAAAGAAAAATTAAGGTTTACAGTACAGTTGTGTTTATATTGTTACAGGCACTTATACAGGATTCTTTGGTCCTACAAAGGAATTAGCCACTCTGGCTTCTATCTTCAGAAACCACAAGTCTGCACACACATAACACCTCCTGCACTAAAAAAAAAAAAAAAAAAAAGATCCAATTCAGGGCAGTGCAGCTCTACCTTACTGTAATTCTACAATCTCCCCTCACACACACCCACCCTCCCCCATTGCCTACAGAATTCAATAAGCGATCAAGTCTTCCTGTAAACGTCCAAGTCATCTAGCTTCCATAACACTGCACATCCAATCATAATGTACAGCAGACAGGCCTCGTTCCCCACATCCCGGAAACAAGATGCTGGAGCAAGAGTCCAAGAAGTTTCCTTTTGTTGCAGTTCTGGGAAGGTTTCCCTACCCACCCCACTCCCCAAGGCAAGAAAATACCTTGGAGGACAGACCCTGAAGTTTGTCCTGGCTCAGTTACAGGGAAGCCACGTGGGGTAGGACTGATTGCAAGGCAGGAAGGGCTGCACGTGGGTGACATAGTAGTTGAAGTTTATTTCACTGACATAAGGAGATGGCTGGTAGAAGCAGGTAACGTTTGTCACCGTGGGGATGATGTTCTGCTCAGCCAGGACTCTCACAGCCAGCATGGCAATGAGGTTCAGGGTCTGCCTCCTCTCATGTCCCATGAGGCAGACCGTGCTCTCATTGACCACCCTGTGAAGGGTCATCAAATAGTCATATCTTTTGCTCTCCATCCCAACAAAGTGGCTCTGAAGGTAGCACTCTAGCTTCCTCTGCTGTTCACCAATGTCAGAGAAGTCTATGAAAAACCTGGAGCACATGTATCTCTGTAGTGCCTTCATATCCACTTCAGATTTGGGCTTAAACCCCCTCACCAAGAGGTTGCAGTATTTCAGAAGCCCCCCACCTCTGATCTCCTCAGGGTTCCTCGTGGCAATGACCCTGTTCCGGAGATGGTCCATGGCCTCCTCAAAGTCCCCATACATGCTTTCCCCTGTGACCGTGGGGTGGAAGTTCTCTGCCATGGGGTTCTCTGAGCACTCCCCAAACAGCAAGAGCGAATCCAGGATGATCTGGAAGGAATCCACACTGAACTCGAACTGCCGCCTGAGGGAGTCCACGAATTTGAGCTCCACGTTCTTCCCACTGTTGTTGGACAGCGATATAAGGCTCCAGCGGTCGGTCTCGTTGCACACTTTCACCAGCTTCTGCACATAGGCCTCTTTCAGAGTCATTGGGGTGATCTTGTCTTTGTTGACACCTTCTGGGAGGAAGTCAAGGAGGCAATCCATGACCACATCCTTGACAAGCTGGAAGACATCTTCGGTCTTCAGATCCACACCAAAGATGAGATCTAGGTCTTTGTACCCCAAGCCACTGTCCTGGTGGAGAACATGGCTAGCTGCAGAGCCATTCAACCTGACATTGTGGACTGCAATTCCTTTCTTCTCCAGGCGGCTACGGACAACCTGAGACATGAAGAGAGTCTTAGTGTGAGAGGCAAGAAAACATTGACCGAGCAGATAGGTGACAGCAGCAGGATTTGCTCCCCACACTCATATGGGTCTCTCCAATACAAGACCAGTGAAAAAGAAAGCTACTCCTTTACAAATAGGTCACTTTGGAAAGGCCTCAGTCTCATTTCCTTGCTCCTTTGCGTTCTGAGGCTCTTGCTGCACACCAGCAGCCGTGTTTCCCTCCCAGCACAGCAGTTTGCTCTTCCCCTCACCAGGGCTTGAGGTGCTCCTTCACCACCTCCTCTTGGCTAACTCAGGGCAGATGCAGAGAGCCATTCTAGTGTGTTAAATCTTAAGACTGGTCGATCCAAAGAAGTCCCTGCTAAATACGAGATGGCAGCAGCCTGCAGCAGTCCCTGTTGATTTAATCAGGTTGGCTCACTCATTTTAGCCATCTCCTTTACCTGTCAAGATCCATTAAAAGCAAATCAAGATGCCAGACTGCTCAAAAGCCCAAGCCAGGCACATCCAAGTTCATGTCCTAACTAGTAAGTGTATCCTAACAATTTCCAGTGTGTCAGAGCTTTGTGCTGAACTTGGCATATTATCAAGCACAAGAGCTTTCATCTTAGGGGTGTTACTTCAGTGATTTTAATGCTGCCTGCTCAGTACCAACACACCCACCGGCACCTCCAAAGCTTTGTTCGCTTAGTATGAAGCTGAATCACCTGCCCGACTACTTAACATGCAAGAGGCTAAAATAACCTTAAGACCATAAAATAAACATTCTGGGCATCATTTTGTAATTTGAGTTTAACTGAGCTCAAAGATCTCAGGGAGATTAAGTTAACATCTTCCACCAGAAGCTTAGCCTGTCCTTCCTCTTGCTTTCATGCATCTCTAGCTCTCACAAAAGGTCTTGAAAGTCTTAGCAAGGCAGCCTGATCATCTGGTGTTTGAAGCAAGGCTGAAAAAAACTAAACCTTGGGGTCCAAATGGACAAGTTATATCACTAGAAGCGAGTCTGACTGAACTACTCAGTCTGTAATGCTGCCCTAGTTCAAGGGAGGTCCCCCCAAAATAAAAAAAATCACAGAAGGGCTTAAACTGCTCCTCTGAGACAGGGCCCTGTCCTGATCATGCAGCTCTCAGAGCAGCCTTACAGTGGGACAGCAGTAAAGCTGTCCCCCTCCAAAAGCTTTTAGAAGAAACGCTACAAGGTGAAGGACTCCAAAACACACTTTTCCATGTTACAGTCCACTCATTGACAAAGCCAAGATAGGCCACTGACCCTGAGGTGCCCTTGCAAATGCAAGATATTTTAGTATAACTGCAGGAATGTTCTCAAACTTGTTAAATCATAAGCTCAGGAGTTTGTTAAATCTCATGATGCAGCTTCTCTGTCACTGTTTCTCAATTGCTCCCTGACACCAGCAATTGCCGCTCAAACTAGAAGGGTGCCTGGGCTCTTTGCCAACCAAATGGCGACAGTCACATGTCAGGCAACAGTTAACCAGGGAGCTATTCACCATCGGAAGTCCCAAGTCCCCACCAGAACACCCAAGCCAGCCACGAACATATCTGTTCTCAACTGCACATGCGCAGCTAGGCAGAAAATTCAGTTCTCAGAACAAGATGCTGGTTTATTCCCACAAGGAGAGCAAGGGTATCCACAGGCTAATCCAGAGGAGCTCCAAGTGGGAGGTTACAGCAGAGTTACTGCCAACTGATCAGTCAGGACAGTCTATTAGGCTGAAGCTGCTCACATGAGGTGCAGCTCTGCACAGCGTTACTTGGGGAAGTAAGAGTTTAAGCTACCAGACTTGCATGAAACAGGATATAGGTCACAGAGTTAGGACTACTGTTCGGACAAGATCCCATTTCCAGATCAATTTCACAGCCATGTCCAAGGAACATCTACTTAATTCCATTTGGGGCTTGGCTCGGGAACTACAGCCTTTTGGACCATAAGCTTCAGGCTCATAACCCCACAACTGAAGCTACCCGAGTCCAGCCCAGGCGGGCAGTGACTGTTCGGAAGACATAACAGCACCAACCCCTTGAGCCTTTCCCCACTTTGATCCACTTGGGTCAAGAAGCTCTAGACTAGAGTGACAAACTTGCTTCTTAGCCAGGGTGGCCTCTGCACAGACGCTCCAGGGCCCGCGAGCGCACGGCAGCCTTCACCATACTAGTCTCAACCTGACGCGCACCTGAGGTCGACTCCCCAGCTGCAGCTAGTGGGCTCAGGAATGTGTTTTCCCCAGAGGGGCAGATATTTGAGGGGTTAGACAGCTACCAACCTGCTTCCCAAAACAGTACCTCACGTCAAGCGCGGTTCACGTAATTGACTCTGACAGCCAGGAACCAACAACAAAAAAAGAAGAAAAAAAAAAAAAAAAAAGACCTGCGCTCGGCCATCTCCGCGCTCCGACAGCTGGAACAGTGCATGGCTCACCAGCCAAGTCACTGCCTTTCGGGTTACTCTTTTCACATTAGTCACACCAAAATATAGGGTCTGCCAGCGCGGCTGGGCAGAATTACAGCCCTGAGTATTTGGTGTTTGAAGTTGCTAGTGGCAACATCCTTTTCAGCAGCTTCCACACTGGGTCTTTTCGGCTTTGTCGGAGCAGTGCTGCGTGATGGAAGATGTGACTAGCACTGTGCCCGGCTTGCCAGTGTTTTGCTTCCCTATTAAAATCCGGCTGCAGTCATCTAACAGCAGCAGTCCTTTTGCCTGGATTTTCGTTAAGGCTCTGGAAGCGCAAACAGCTGATATTTAGCACTTCAACAACCCACAAATGCAGGAGGAACTCTAGGAATCTGAAACCAGCCAAAGCTTTCGCACAAAGCGGAGCTTTTCAAATGCCATCCGATTATTTTCCCAAACTTAAGCTGGAATATTTCTCAAGCAGCTGAGGCTTCCACAAAATCCCAACGCTCGGCTAGTTGTGAAAGGCACCTCGGTCCTGGGCTGGCAAATAGCCTTTTTAATTAGAAGCCAACATGCCTGATTTTACATTTGATGAGTCACGACCAAGGAATGAAGTTACCTCCCAAGCATGAATATGCATCAGCTTATTTGAGCTACACTGTCAGTTTAATATTAAACATCATTATTACTTTATGGTTAAGCTAGCAGGAACACTTGAGCACCATCAGGCCCACTGGAGGATACAGCCAGATTGACAAGAACCAGAGGACGCTGACGTTCGAGCTGGTGTTTAAATCATGAAGCGGCTTTTAAGAGCAATGCACTTCCAGCAGGATGGGGGCATTTCATGGAAGAGCATCCAAGGCTTAAGAAGCAAGCACAGTTCTCTGCTGGGCATCAAGATTTTGCAGCCTGGCCAGCCCGAGAGGGGTGGGATGCGGGTGAAACGGCAGCTCAAGGCCACCCTGGCAGGACAGGGCAGCATTTTAAGCACTAGGATGTTTTTTTCCCCCGCAGAATTATCCCTTTCCCCGCAGACCCCCCCGGCAGCGGAGCCGCGGCGCAGGCCGGGCTGGCGGGGGGCCAGGCGGGCCGGATATCACCGCCTCAGCGCTTTTATTTTCTGCCCAACGATCCCCGGGCCCCACAGGGGGCAGCGGGGCAGAGTCCAGCCCGTCCCCCCCGCGCCCGGGCCCATCCTCACCTGCACGATCGTGCGCGGCCGCACCGAGAGCGTGGGGAAGTTTCCGCGGCCGTGGATGGGCACGGCCTCGCCCAGGATCTGGTCGAGCCGCTGCACCTGCGGCCACGTGAGGACGCTGAAGCGGCCGCCGCCGTCGCCTTGCTCCGAGCCGTCGGTCCCGAGCGCCGCCGCCAGCATCGTCCCCTCCGCCCCGCTGCCTGCGTAACGCGGCCGAAAGAGGAGCCCGAGGCGGGATTTTGGGGAGAAAAAAAAAATAATAAAAAAAAGGAGGGGGAGGGAGGGGGGAAGGGATCCGGGGGGGTGTTCCGGGCGGGGGGAGGGAGGGAAGGGGCCCCGCGGCCGGTGCCCGCACGGGACGCTGCAGCGGAACCGCCTCGGCCCGCCCACCGCCACCGGCTGTGCCGAGCAGTGCGCTCGCCCGCGCCCTGGCGCCGCTTTATATAGGCGCCCGGCCGCGCCCCCTCTTGGCCCGGCCTCTTGGCCAATCGCCGGCGAGCGCCGCCGCCGCTCCGGCTCTGTCGTTGGCCGCAGGTGAACGTCCTTATCCAATGGGAGAAAGAGGGCGGGGAAGAAGGCGGGATGAAAGGCGGAGTGGGCGGGACAAGATGGAGAGGCCCCGCCCCTTGGCGGTGGGAATCCCTGCGGTGATTGGTCGGGAGCGGGACGGGAGTTTAAAGGGGCAGCGGCCGCGGGAGGCGGGGGCGCGTGGGGCGCGCGCGGGGGCTCGTGGGGCCCGGGGACAGGGCGAGCCGGCGTCCCACGGCCCCGTGTCCCGCAGCTCCACGGCCGGCACCCCGCAGCCCGGCGCTGCCCTCTTGCTTGAATATAGTCAAGCGTTTTGGGGGCAACTCCTCAAATCTGATAGATTGTCCCCCAAATGGGGGCATCACGGGGTCATTTTTGTCTTTGTAGACCTGCCCGGGGGGTGTGGGGTCTTCCTTGTGGAATCGCAGCTTGCTTGAGAAATTGCAATGTTTCCCTTTTTCTTGATAGTGAAAACCACAACTTTTCTCTTTTTCTTCCCATCAAAATTGCATTTTTTCTCTTTTTCTTGAAAGAGAAATCACAACATTTTTTGCTAGGGAAATCCCAACGTAGGCGCCCTCCTCTTTGGGCCCTGGCACCCACTCTGCACCGTGGAGTGCCCAGTGCCAAGCCCTGCTGGAACGGGGGTGGCCGGAAGGAGGGAAGCGCTGCGGGAAAGTGAAATTCCAAGGAACTTGATGTGAAAGAAAATAATCAAATGGATAAACGAGAGGGATGAGCGCCTCTCCTTGCGAAACGCCTTTGATCGCTGGGGCAGGAGAGTGCGGTCGGGAAGCGTTTCCCAAGAGGCCAGGCCGTGCCAGGGCTGTTGGGAAAGCGGGAGCGCACCGGGCGCCCGAGCTCAGGCTGGGAAGGGAGCCGGGATGCGGGTTTCTCCCGCCGGCAGCACCGAGCCGCAGCAAGGAAGACTCCAGCGGGGTGAGGAAGACTCCCATTAAAAAGGGCTGACGCACTCTGGCCGGACTGGCCAGGTGGCTCGTTAGCTTCCATCACCTAACGAGTGCCTTGGAGAGGTGCCGGCAGGCGCAGGGACGGATCTGCAGCCATTTCCTCCCAGCTCAGCTGGGCTGACCCTGGCTTCCTTCATTTGTTTTGCCGGCAATTAAGCCATAATGGTGGCGTCGGGCTGCGGGTGGAGGATGCTGCGTGCGGGGCCGCAGCGAAGCCCGCGTGGGGCCAGGGGCTCCCGTCCCTCATCCCTTGGGAACTGGGCCCTCACGGTGCCACCAGGTGCTGGCTCCTTCCCACCCACTGTTACAAGGGTGTGAAGGAACAACCTGAGCGAGCTCGAGGGACAAGGTCTCCCCCCAGGGCCACTGAGGTGACCACGCTGCCACCCAGGGTGGGGGATTCCTCCTGCCACCTCCTAGGACTCCCCCCAGCATCGTCCCCACTCACTGGCCACCCTGCGCACATGCTGGTCACCCCAGGCAGGCACCGGCCACCACATACATATGGCACTTGCACCCATGCATGTGCTGGCTATTGCTGTGCACATGTGCCACTGTCCTGAGCCCTGTGCCACCGTCCCCACGCCCGCCACCCTGCACTGCTGTGGACTTAGCAGGTGGAGCCCTTCATCCTGGCTAGCTTGTGTGCAAAACCTCCCTTGGCAAATGAACCTCCCGTTTGTCCCCTGTCCTGTCCCCCAAGGGCTGCTGGGGACCTTCCCTGTGGTGCCACCAGCGTGTGGGGCCACCTCCGGCCAGGAGCTGCTGCAAAGTCGGAGCCCTTCCCTAGGGGCTTCCTTCCCTTTCCTGAATGGTGGCAATAACTGGGATGGGCAGAAATTCCGTTGTGGAGTGCAGCTGAGCCCGAAGGTGTTTTGGCAAGCCCGGGATGTGTTGGAAACCTCACGGCATGGCTGAGTTGAGCCGGAGCCGTGGCCAAGCATGGAGAAAACCAGAAACCTGGGAAACTAGGAACTGTTCTCTGATTTTGGACCTTCGGACAGGGCTTTCTGTGAAGGCAGTGAGGACCATTCCTGAAAGGGCAAAGTCCCCGCAGGGCCTGAGTGGCTCCATCTGCCTCCTGGGAAGGATGATCCCTAGCGCCAGCCCTGGCGCCAACCTCCACGCAGGTGTCGTGAGCCACCAAGCTTGGGGGCGCGGGATGAAAGCCACCACCGCGGCACAGGGTGTCATTACCGAGGTGACGCAGGGCTGGGGAACGGCAGTGTCACCTCCCCGGGGCGGCTGCAAAATGTCACCGGGCTCGGCAGCATGACGGGGCTCCGGGGCTGCCGACCACCAGGATTTGCATCTGTGATGCACGGGGAGTGACTGGTCCAGGAAGCGCCCTGGCCCTTGGCTTTTTAGGCAACGAAATGGGCAGCGGGTGGCCACGGGTGAGTGTGGGGCGCGTGCTGGGCTGGCCGCCGAGCTGGGAGAATAAGCCGTGATTCCCGGGGCTTTGCTTTTCCTCCAGCCCGGCCGCAGCCGGGAGGGACGCGGGGGCTGCCCCGGCCCCAGTCCAGCCCCGGCCCTGGCCCCGGCCCCGGCCCCGGCCCCGTCGCGCTCCTTGGCCGTGGCTCTGCGGTGCCGGCCCCGCGCCGCAGGGATGATGAGTCTGTCCTCATTAAGAAAAGTTACTCATGCCTTGGGAGAGAAACCAGAATATCCTGGAAATGCCTTTGCTTGGCGGCTTCTCACATTTAAGGAATGGCCAAAACTGAGAGGGCGGCCGCACGTGCGGCTCTGGCGCATGCGTGAGGGGCACGACGCTCCAGCAGCCCCATATCCCGCATCCCACATGGCCGGGGTGACCTGCTGGCCGAGACACCCCGAGTCGCACAGAGGGGGGTGACGCTGGCCGCCCAGCTCATCCCAGCGCATGGGGTGAATCCCGGCCCGGAGACTCCATCGACCCCAGGCGGCGGGAATTTTAAGCGCGTGAGCAAGGCCAGCCGTGACGCGCGCTGGATATTTGGCACCTGAGTCACCGCCTGCTCACGGCAGAGCTGTAATTTGCAGCGAGGGAACACGTTCAGGTATGAGCGACCACGGAGGCCGCACATCCAGGGAATATGCCCCAAACTCCCTCCTTTCTCCCCAAAATTCAAAAGGAGGAACATTGGCAAGGCAAGTTTGGAGAGCTGCCGAGCTCGAAGGAGGTTTCTGGCGGTTCTCTGGGCACCCAGGCATCGGGACATGTTCCCTGTCCCCACAAGTGATGGCCAAGCCCAGCTGCAGGGTTTGGACGCCTGACCGGCCAGAGAAAAACCCGCTAAAAATTAACATTAATTTATTAGAATATTCATGAAAAAAAAACAAGATTCTCTTTACATGTGTTTTTTTTTTTCCCTTTTTAAACAAGAGAGAATTTTCATTGCTTTTTTTTTTTTCCCTCCTGGAGGCAGCGCGGGCGCAGAGTGAGCAGCGGCGGGGACGGTGCCGCGGGACAAGGCACGGCGCAGGGGGACACAGCGGGCACGACGCTCCGGAGAGGGGCTGCAGGGCACCCAACCGCTCGCTGCTCCCTCCGGCCAAGCTGACAGCCGCCGGCTCCTTCCAAGCCAAGGACCCCGTCTGTCCCCTCCGAGGGGACCCTTGGCTCTTCCCAAGCACTTTTAGGGGATAGGTAAGGAAAAAAAAAACACACAGAGTAAAAAAACGAAATACAATCATCTGCAGGCTGTGGCCCCCTGCACATCCGACTCAGTGGCGGTCTTTGGTTAAGGAGCACCCGGTGCTTTTGGCATTCCCTGCCCCGGGAAGCGCAGGGCGCAGGCAGGCGCGGGGCAGGGGCCGAGCAGCCCCCGCGGCCGGGCGATCCAGGAGGGACAGAGCAGCCCGGAGGGGCCTCGGAAGCGCGGGGGCACCTGCGTCCCCCCTGCATGGCTATAGATACTTATTGAACAAGACCCAGCGTGAAATGCAGTGCTGGAGGAGACATTCCCAGGCTGGCGGAGACGTTCCCGCCTGCGGCACAGGAGCATCCATGCAGGCCCCAGAAGGGCCCCAGGTGAAGTGGTCTGTGCTTGGGTTCCGAAGCAGAGGCGGCTCCCGGCTCCGGGCGCTCTGCTCCTGAACAAGGCAGGCTTTGGAGAGGCGGCGCGGCGTTCCCGGAGCGGAGACTGTCCATCCCGCCCTGGCCGCGGCTCGCTGGGCAGAGCTGTCTTGGCAGTCCCTGTCCATCCCCTTCCCAAACCCGGTGCGTGTGGTGACGGAGGAACCCAAAAAAGGGAGCGGGGGAAAGAAAGAAGAACGAATGAAGAAAGAGGCTCCGTACGTGGGTGAGCGCGGCTCTGCGCGGCTGCTACTGCCCCTTGGGGATGAAGGGCTCCCCTTCCTCCGGCTCCGGCCGTGGCCCCGGGTCGCTCAGGCATCGCAGCATCCGCTGGTTGCTGGGGCTGTCGCTGGCGCCCGGCGTGAAGACGTCGTCGGTACCCGGGGACGACGGCTCCTTCGGGCGCATCACCAGCCCTTCCTCATCCTCCTCGGGCGAGGATGAGACGTGGCTGGAGCCCTTGAGCTCCTCGTTCGCCAGGTCCGCGGACTCGGGGGACTGCGGCGAGGCCGGGTCGATGGTGATGATGGGCAGGTTCTCCGAGTCCGCCTTGGGCTCGTAGGCCAGGGGATCTGGGGGAGGCGGGAGGGATGTCAGAGAGCCGGGGTGCCGGCACCGAGCAAACCCATAACCTGAGGGCTCCCGCAGGGAAGCAGGGGCTCAGGCTGTCCAAGGGATGTTTAGTCTCCAATTTCTCTCCAATTTCCTGTGGTTTCTCTGGCCTCCACTGCCTCTTTGGAAAAGTGCAGGGTAATCCAGCCCCAGACATGCGATTTGCAAGGACCAAAGCTGCCCTCTGCCGACTGACTGCCGACTTGGCATGTGCCGGCACAGCGCTGCATTCTTGATCCCGGATTGCAGGATGTGCCCAGATCCCAACCTCCCTCCCGACTTCCCTGGTGGGAATCTGACCGCTTGGTCCCTCCGTACCTGAGCCGATGCGAGCACGGGACATAGTGGGTGAATCGACCTTGTGAGCCGGCACCGTCAGGTAGTTGTTCATCTGCAATCGGAGCACAGGGAGGGCGGCATGAGGATGCTCCATGCCTGGAATCACCCCCAGGCCAGGGAAGCAGCAGCCACGGGATCCGGACAACTCGCACACGTCTCCCCTGCCCTGGTCCTGGCCCCGAGTCCCCTGCCACCAT
Source organism: Tinamus guttatus (assembly GCF_059628265.1). NCBI lineage: Eukaryota > Metazoa > Chordata > Aves > Tinamiformes > Tinamidae > Tinamus > Tinamus guttatus. The sequence goes on from NW_028288931.1 coordinate 216,339, forward strand.
CTGAGCCCTGGGTACCCTCTGCGGGCGGGACATCGACGTCCTTCCCTGCCTGCCCCCACTCTGGAGTCCCCTCGGCACCTTCTGCTCCATCTGTCGGACCTTCTGCCTCCGCAGGAGCATCTGGTTCCAGGCTTCCTCGTAGGGGTCGGCCACCAGCGTGTGCCGGTTGTAGGATCGCAGCTGAGAAGGGCCCCAGGAAAAGGACACAGAGGTTAAAAAAACACACAGAAAGGCATGGGAAGATTGCAGCACTGCTTCCCTTGGAGATGGGGCACTGCCTGGGATGCTGCAGCCACCAGTGGGGACCGCACACGTGCGCCCACTTCGGACACCCCCCTTCCCTAGACCATCCCTCGCCGCCCCGAATCGGCAAAGGCCTTGGAGCAGGTGGGAGAGGCAGAATCTGCTGCTCTCCAAGCCCACCAGACAGGTTTGCAGTTTGATGGGAGGGGGCCTGAGCTCAGCAGAGATGTCCCCGTGTCCCCAAAGAGCCCCCCAGAGCACAGGATCGCAGCCCAGGAGATGGAGGCCCCAGTTACAGCCAAGAGCAGAGTGGACACCCAGGCAGAGACAGCAGAGTTCCAGTGTCGGGGAAGGGGAGGGGACGTGCATGGCACAGGGGCCCGGTGCCGCGGGACACTTTACCCTCTGCCTGGTTTTCTGCAGGTTGTTGCGGAGGATTTTCCGGATCTCCTCCTCCTTGTCCTTGGACAGGGCTGGCAGGGCGCGCTCCACAGGGAGGATCTTGGGCTGGATGTTCCTGCACGGATAGAGCAGAGTTGTCATCATGTGCATAGCCAAATGGTGGCAAGCAGGGAGCAGGCAGTCCGGAGTGGGATTGGGAGCTGTTTGGAAGCACAGCATGGGCAGAGGCCGGGGAACTCACTGCATGGAGACTGTGGAGACAGCCGAGGGGATCTTGGCTATACCCCCGCTCTCCACCATCTCGATTGCCTGCTTCATCTCCATCTTGTGATAGAAAGCGATGAGCTGGGGCTCCTTGGAGCGCTCCCCCGCAATCAGGCACTTCTTCACATACTTCTTGTTGAAGCGGTTCAGCCTTCCCAAGGACATGGCAGAAAGGAGGGAGAGGTGATAGGTGAGATCTCTCTCTGCCCCGGCACCCTGTCCCCTTCGCCGGGATGAGTCCAGGTCACCAGGAGACCATTCCCCACAAGCGCAGGGTCAATATTGGATGGTCCTCAATTCCTGCAGGTCTCACAGGGAGCAGATGCTGGTGGCTCCCCAATTGCTGTGAGCCAAGAGGTGCAGCCTCCAGCACGCCCAACCCAGGGCTGCAGTTCCTTGGGGGGAGCGCACGAGGCTGGACAAGCCGGGGGGATGCACTGGGGATGCTACCAGGTGGCAGCTCCAAACCTCCCCCATCCCACCCACGTAGTCCCACCATAAAAGCTCTGTGCTCACTTGTCCTTCCAGTGGTGATGGCCGTAGTGACCACAGATATCCTCAATCCCGGTCAGGAGGTGATCCAAGAACTGGAAGAGAAAACCCAGGGCTGCGGTGGCTCGCGGGGCCACCAGCCGCCCTCGTCCCGCCACGCTGGGTGACGATGCTCGAGGGTGCGAGCTCAGGGCTGTGGGTCCGGGACGGGCCTCGGGAGGGCAGCACGTTCCTACGCGGCCGGGCGCCGCACTACGAGACACGTGGGAGCTCTGGGTCGGAGCAGGCACCAGACGACACAGACGGGGAAGAGCCCTTGCTCCATCCACGCTTACCTTGGCACCGACTTAGGGGCAGCTCCCGCTCTGTAAAGCTGCCCGGTTACAGCAGCAGAGGTGGCCAGAAGCCGAGAGAAGAGGGCTAAGGCGGCGAAGCGAAGCGCGCGGCAAGGGCCCGCCTGGCACAGCGGGTTACCTGTGTGTGGATCTCTTCGTTGATGGAGCGCTTTGACTCTTGCTTCTTCTTCACCGCGAGCAGGTCCACCAAGGGCCGGATGGTCATGCCCTAAGGAATGGGAACAGCCAGGGCAGATTAGACCTCTCCCCACGGCAGAGGTTAAAGCACAAAGGCAGGAGCAGCCACGCAGGGCTCCGTTTTGCCGGTGTCACCTGCCAGAGGACCTGAACAGCTTTGCAAACTAGAGGGGGGAGAGCGACAGGGTCAAGAATGGAGCTCGGGGACATGGTCCTTGCTCTCCATATGGACGGGCTACCCACAGGACACCCCCTTCCCATCTACATAGTGGCGTGCCACCAACCTGCACGAAGACGGTGAAGAAGATGACAGTGATGATGGCGGTGAGGAACATGTCCCTCATGTTGAAATGCTCATAGTCCAGGAGGTAGCAGAGGGAGAAGGCAATGGCTCCCCGCAGGCCCCCGTAGGCAATGATGAACTGGTCCTTGGGTGTCAGCTTCACAATTCGGAACTTGTTGATGAACCAGGTGAGGCCCAGGACACCTACAGAATGGGGAAGTGGCCTCGGGTGAGTGGATGTTGGATGACCCAAAGGGACCTGGGGCACTGCCATAGTCTCAAGGCCATGGGCACAGGTGGGTGCTGCCCTGCATGGCTGCCCCACCACCAGCTTCAGTCAGCAGCTTCACCAGCTTCAGGCCCACAACAGAGGCCACATCTGCCTGCTCTGAAGTTGTGGCTGAGCACAAACCTGGTTTCACTCTGTTCTCTCCACAAGGCCAAGGACCAGGAAGGTCTGAGACCCATGGAAGAGCAGTGTCCACCCAGTCAATCCCATTTCCATCTGTGACAGGCTCTCCAGCAAGGTGGACTTGGGCCTTATCATGTAAGAGGAACCTGGACTGTTCCCAAAGGCCTTGCCCCAAGTCAGCACCTCACCTAAAACCCTTGCGATAAGGCAGAAGAGCAGCGTGCTGATGACAAAGGTCCAGTTCCAGTAGTGGTGGCCAGCCACAGTGGAGACACCCAGGAAGATGAAGATGAGGGTCTCGCTCACGCTGCTCCACATCTTGAGGAAATATTTGATGGTGGTATGGGACTTGTGGGAGATGTTGGCTTCCACATAGGGCCGCATGACCACGCCGGAGGCGATGAGCCTAGAAGCAAGGTTGGGGCACTCAGCAGCCATGGGGACTACCACAACACTGGGCCCCGGGGCAGCATTTTGTGCTTTTGTACTAAAGCCCAGGGCAGGGCAGGGCCATCTGCAATGAGGCAGGCCCTCGAGGGAAGGCAAAGAAGGCTTCTCCTTCCCTGTGACAGGGTGGAGGCAAGTGTTAGAGCCAGGCAGCTCCAACTGCATTGAGCATGGAGCCATGGCAGCTCCATGCTCAAAAACCAAGCTCAAAAACCATGGTGTTTTTGAGAGCTCAGCAGGCCCTGCCTGCTACCCGGGACCAAGAGAATGGGAAACAGGCAGCCAGTGCTGCAGGATCTGCAGGACAGCTCAACAGAGATGTTTTTCTCATCTACCTTCCTGCATATCCCAAACATCCCTGGCTCTCACTGGGGATATGCTGACCACAGTGGGGCAGCAATGATGCAGTTATAGTGAGAAAAATAGCTTGTCACAGTGTTCCCTGGGGACATGGGTGCTGGGCACCTGCAAAGGGGCTGCCCTTGTGTTATCAACCCAGCCAGGGCAAAAGCCACCATCCTAGAGGCCCCTGGGGTGGAGATGGCACTTACTGCAGGGCTGAGGTTTTGGGGCAAACAGGCTCCCTAGGTCCTCAGCACCCACTGAGCACCTCCTGTCCCCCGAGACCAACTCACGCCATGATGCCAGAGAGGTGGAAGAGCTCCGCGGAGAGATAGGCCATGTAGCTGTAGAGGAAGACGAAGAGGGGCTCGATGACGCGGATGTGGGAGGTGAAGCGGGACGTGAAGGCAGCGATCACCCCGTAAATGACGCCCACGAAGACGCCGCCCAGAGACACCACGAAGAAGCTGAGGAAGCCGAGGATGATGTCGATAATGGTCACTTGTTCAAAGTTGGCAAACTCCTCAAAGAGGTGGTAGAGGACCTGGGGGCAGAAGGGAGAGAGGATTTCAACCCGCTCACTGGCAAGCGGCACCCTCACCTCAGAAGAGCCCTATGCAATGACCATCCTTGGGAGCAGCAGCAAAGGGACCGACATGGGTACCCAGCAGGGCACACACACATCCCTGATGAGTCCAGACCGCTGCTCCAGGAAGGGCTTTTGTCAAGGTCAGACCCAGCAAGAGACTATTTCTGCTTTCCAAAAAGCAACGAGGTCCAGGCTGAGGACACCTGACAGCTACACGCAGAGAAAACCCGACATCTGCCCACCTCAGCACAGGCAACAGCTCAAACCCGTAAGTCATTTTGTAGCTAGAAGGGTAAACTCATAGGAGGAGTCTATGGGCTGCATCTCCCACCTCCAACATATTTATTGGGCAGATTTTAGAGGAAAAGCTGATGCAGCAGCGTCAGCAGAGGGGAACTGGTTTCTGAGTCTCCTGCAAGGACAGTGACACTTGCGAGCAGCAAGAGGGCAAGGTGCCAGCTCTCGCCAGGCAGTGCCAGGCCCTGTGAGGGGGACAGACGTGACAGCAGAAGGCAAAAATGCTCCCCAGCGATGGGAGAGGGGACACAGACCCTGCTGAGAGCCCCGGGCCAAGAGAGGAGAAAAGCCCTGCCCTGGGACAGCACGTTCCTCGCCCCCCTCTGCAGCAGGCTGCGCAGCCGGCTCGGAAGCGGACAGATGGGATATGGGAGAAGCGCCAGGAAAAAGCAACGGACTAGAAGGAAATGCAGAGGTCAGCACTGCGGAGAGGAGGAGGCCACACTGTTGGCCAAGCCGACACCTGGACACAGACGTCCCCGAAAGCTCCCAAAAGTCCCTGTAAGGGTATTGCTCCCCGCAACCAGCCAAAAGCCACAAACCAGGGGCAGGGAAGTGGATCCGTTTGGCTTTTCCCCTCTCATCCCTCATCCTGCGGCTGGGGAGGACAAGAGAGGCAACGAGTGGTCAGGCTCCCCTTGCTGGCCGTGCTTTTGGTCTCCCCAAACAGCCAAGCAGAACCTTAAACCACCTCTGGGGTGTCTCAAGCTGCTATCTTTAGCTTGGCACCCGCAAAAGGTTAGAGGCGAGCAGAGCTGCCGCGGCTCGGCTGGCAGCGGCACCGTCCACGGCTCGGCCTGCACGAGCGACCGCTGCCAACCCCGGTGCCACCACCCGGGACGCTGCTCCCGAGAGAACCCCGTGTTCGTGGCTGATCCCCACCACCCACCCGCCTGCTCTGCCCCACTTACGACCGTGACGGCGTCGTTGAGCAGGGACTCGCCGAAGACCAGGATGTGCAGCAGCTCGTTGATGTGGATCTCCTCGAAGACGGCGAGCACGGCCACGGGGTCCACGGCCGAGATGATGCTCCCGAAGAGCAGGTTGGCCAGCAGGCCGATGTGGTTGAGGCCGGTGCCGCCAATCTGGCACACGGCGTACATGAGGCCGCCCAGGAAGAAGGCATTCCAGAGCGTCCCCACCACGGCGAAGATGAGGATGGTGCCCAGGTTCTCCGTGAACTGGCGCAAGGGCAGGAAATAGCCAGCGTCCAGGATGATGGGTGGGAGGAGGAAGAGGAAGAAGATTTCTGAGTTGAGGATGGGGGGCTTTTCCCCCACGCCTTTGATGAGGCCTCCGACCAGCAGGCCCACCACGATGAGCAGGCAGCTTTCAGGAACGATGCTGGACACCGAGGGAATCACATGGAAACCTGGAGAGGAGGAGGACAGAGTAAGACACGCGCTGGTGAGGCCACCGGAGGCTGCTGCATGGACTAGGACACGTCTGCAGGAAGCTCTGCTGCCAGCTCCCTCCGCACTCCAAGCTCATAGCTCCTTGCGTGCCTCAGTTTCCCTCCTCCATCCCTCTCTTCCCCATGCTGTGACATGGACACCAGGCTCACCATGCTCACATATCCTGGCATTGCTTATTCACAGGTCAGAAACCACCCAGAGCAGAGCCGGCTTCTGCAAGAGCTCCTGTCTCATAGGTGCTCAAATCCCACCAGAGCTGCTCTGCACCTCTCCGTTACATGTGATGAGAGTCACGTCCTCACAGAGCGGAGCTACTCCTTGCAACCAGGTCCCTGGCCAAGTACACTGAGCCCCACAGCAGATTTGGGGGCTGAATTTTCCTGGCTAATATCCCAGGCTTCATAATTATTATTCCAAAGTAAGGCCCATTTGTTCCCTGGCAGAGGAAGCGGTTTCGCACAAGGAGCTCGTCTTGGCACCCCCAGCGCCGCATTCCTCAGCTCCTTCCGGACGGGCGGCTCTGCCATCTGCACTTTGCGACGGAGCGGAGAGCGCGGCCGGCGCCGCGGGGATGCACCCAGTGGGTTCCTGCTGGTCTTTGTGACCTCCTCAAGAGAAGACAAGTCCCTTCAGATGCCATTTCCCTGCTAAGGGAGACCCTTGATTCCCAAATTACGAGCACAGCCCATGCACCATCACCCCCAATTCCTTCCTTTGTACAGTCCCTCTGCTATCAAAGGCATAAGGAAACATCACGGCAGCAAAAAGCACGAACCGTTGAGTCACCATCAACCCTGCAAGCTTGAGCAAACAAGGACAGGGAAACGCAGACGTTAAGAGTCCTATCAAATGCTCCCCACGCATGTCACACACCCTGCAGGCTGGTGGGGCCAGCGGGACAGCACAGCCACGTCCCCAGCAAGGTGGAGAAGGAGAGAGATCCCCAGGGAAGCCGGGGCTCGCGCAGGCTACGGCAGAGCAGAGCTGGGAGCCCGTGGGCACCTCCAGCCGGGCATCGGGCATCGGCGGAAACTGCAGCCTTCAAATCAGAGATTTCCAACAACGAAAGCTGCTGGAAGGCTGTAAAAGCAGGCGAGCCTGCACGTGGCCTTCGGCCTCAGATGCCACATGAGATGGGGACGCAGGCTGCAAGCGCTGGCACGGGGCTGGTGCCGGTCCCATTTGGGCTGCAGAGGGTCCCTGCAGCACCCGGCTCCTCTGCCCGTGGACCTGGCCGCTGCAGCGCCTGGCAAATATTTGCTCCCGCTCCGATAGCCTGGGAAAGACTCGGAGCTCGGTGCGCTTTTCACCTTCCTTATCAGCAGCTGGGTTAAACCAGCGCGGACGGGCTGTTATACAAGCTCCATCCAGCAGCCAGAAGATCCCAATGACTCAAATCCACCGTATGGGATCGGCACTCGGGAATGGGATAGAAGAGAGGCCTGGGCACCCACGGCAGAACCAGGGACATGCCCGGAGGAGTGTGTGGCCCCAGATCCCAAGCTGCAGCCTGCGGAGCCTCCCTCAAATCCACCTTTGGCACTGGGTGCTGGCTAAAAAAGGGTGCAAAAGACACTCCGTTTTCCAGAACTCCCCAGTCGAATCCCCCAGGACTGTGTCCTATGGCCCCCGCAGGGTTGTGCCTGGCCGGCATCCCCCTCCCCTGCTCTGTTGGGACTCCTGTCCCCTCCCGCAGCCGCTCCGCCGCAGTAATCCGGCTCCATATGGAACGGGATCCAAGGTCAGGCTTAGTCAGAGCTCTGGCACCACTCCCCTCGCACAAAGATCTCCCCCAAACACTGTGGAAAGAACACTTTTAATTGCCTTTTAATTAAACACTCGAGTGTTTATGGGGAGAGGAAGCAGGTGAAGCCTCCGGGCGTATCCCTGGCTTCCCAGGACAGGGCTGGGAGATGCCTGGGACTCCCATCCTGGCTCCGGCCGCGCGGCCCCGCACGGCCCAGCCCCTGCTCGTCAGCAGGGCAGGGGGACAACGTCCCCCACAGCAGCGAGGTGCCCGTGTCGCAGCACCCGCTCCTCACCGCCCTCGTGACGCCGCTCCGGAGCGCAGGATGACTCAGACCCCTAAAAAATCCTGCTGTTGGGAAGGTTAAAAAAAAAAAAAAATCCCACGCTTTATTTCTGCAGCAGTCGCTCCCTGCTGCAGGGGCTCAGCAGGGTTCAAAGCAAATCCCCCTGCTCCCAGGCTGCAGCCCCAGCTCCCCTGGAGAAGCAGCAGGAGAATGCAGCTGCCACCCTGGGGTTAATGTTCCTTCCTTTAACGAGGGATAAAAAAAAGCCACAGCATGAAACGGAGAAGGAAAACCACTTCACACACTTGGCTTGGCCGCCGCCTGAACGCGATAAACCGAGGCAGGAATGCGGAGAAAGCGGCCGCCGAGGCAGGCAGCCGAGGTCCCACAAGGAAACTCGGCCGGGATGGGGAAACCGGTGCCACGTGAAGGGCATCGCACCCATTCCCGACCCTGCCGGAGGCAAAGCGCCCGGCTCGGCGCCCTCACGGTTAAACACCGTGTCCCTGCATGGAGCCCTGCGGAAAAGCCAGGCTGCTTCCAGGAGGACGCCCGTGGAGGCACGAGAAATCCGAGCGCTTGCAAAAGAGCAACCCCTCCGCGGGGGTTATGGGAGCAGCAGCAAAGTGGCACCTGGTCCCCCCCGTCCCCGCGCTCGCTGCAGCCGCAGGTGCCGCGCGGGAGCCCTGGAGCCGCGGGGAGCCGGCGTGCGCGGCCGGGCTGCCCTTCTGAAGGACACTGCGGAGCTGCCTGGAGCGGCCCCACGTGTCTCGGCAGCACCAGGGCCCCCTCCAAAGGCCGCTTTAACCCCTTCAGGTACCGGTCCCGACGGGCCGCACGGGTTCCCCTGGGTGCAGGGAGGGATGCGGGTGGCCACAGGCAGCTTCCTGAGGGAGCAGGGGGCTACGTGGAGCCCGGCCACGGGGATGCTTTGATGGATGCAACCCCCGTGCTGCAAAGTCACCCCCGGTCCCACTCCAGAGCAAGCGGCGCCCGGACCAGCAGCTCCCTCCACCACCAGGACAGCCGGGGAAGCTGCCGCCCGCGCACGTCTCCGCATGGGGAGATGGGGCAGGGATCGGGATGTCTTTGCTGGAGACTTCCAGCTCCCCAGTGATGCTGAGCAAGGCAAGATTCCCCACACTGCCCGCTCCAGCAGTCCCAAACACCCCCACAAACCAGAGCTGCCCCTCGGATCGCCAGCCCCTTGTGCAGCAGGGATGTCTGCAGTGAGACAGCGCCGTGGACACGGGGCTCCAGCCCCAGCGGTCACGGAGCTGCTCCTTCCACCTGCACCGACTTCTCTTTCCCTTAGAAACAACTGTGGGGCCACCAGGGAGGGCTGGTGGCTCAGGGCAGGGTCCAAGCCCTAGGATCCCCACAACCTGGCTCGGACACTGTTCTTATTTAGGAGTAAAAGGTAGCGCAGGCTGGAGGACGCGGGACCAGTCCCTGGGCAGGCTGAGGGCGCCGCGCGGATGGAGGAGCAGGAGAAGATGCTGCCGCCAGCTCTCCTGCCACGCCGCTGCCTCGTTAGCTCTCGCGTCAGCAGCCAACGGGAGCTGGCACGCCACCGCGTCCCCGCACCCGCAGGGACATCTGTCCCCGCGCTCGGGCCGCCTGCCGCTCCGGCGCTTCTCCTCCTCGCCGCCTGCCCGGCTGCCCCGCGGCTGCGTGCGAGGAACAGGCAGAGCTGGAGTCCCCGACCACGTTGGCAGCTGGGGAAAAACCCAGGTCACGCTGCTGGTTTTTGGCTGCGGCTTCGTTTTATTGCTTCTACACCCCAAAAAGAGCAGGGTTTTCTCGTCCCCGCGGAGCAGGGAAATGCTCGGCCCTCGGCCACTGCTGCAACCGGGATGTGTCAGTGACGCTTTAACTGCGCCCTGGCCCTGCCTCGGAGCACGTCTGCCCTGCGACGTGGAGATGAAGCATCGGGCAGCCTGCAAAGACGCGGAGCAGGCAGCCTGCGGCGAGCGCGCGGAGCGAGCCAGGCGCACCCGGCACCCGCGCTCGGAGCGCACGGAGCGCCGGGCTCTCGCGGGAAGGGCTGGAAATTGAACTTGCTGGGAGGGAATTAAATAGCTGATGATTTCCACCTAAAAATAGAGCAAAGCCACAGCTCACATCGCCCTGTAAGGGGAGCTGGTAAAACCATGATACTTAAATTACATCCCTTGCCTCTCACAAGCCCCGACGTCACTGCTGCCGTCAACCTGCAACCCTGGCGTGGGGTCCCAGCTTTGCCTAAAACACTTTCTGCTTTAGCATCACGTGCCATCACGGCCAACATCTTGTCACTGGGTGGCACGTAACGTTGCTGGACCCATGTTGCTGCTGTGCAGCGGTCACTAGCCATTAAGTCCGTTGCTAGTTGCTGAAGGCAGCGCCTTTATTTTCTTTACGTGTGACGCTGCCGTCCCCCTTGCCGACCGCCCTTGCTCAAACAGCCACCCTGTTTTTCATCTCTTTTGCACAGCAAACAAGCCGGCGGCGCACGGAGTGTTTCCTGTGATAGGGGACCAAGGGCTGCCTGGTACGGCCGCCGGCTCCGCGTGTCCAACCTCGACGCCCACGAGCACACGGGGAGCGACCTGCTCGGACCCTGGCGCGGCAGATAAGAGCCGCGGCGACAGCGCCGAGCTCACCGCGAATGAGTCCAAGAGCAGATGCTGTTGGGCACCAGCCCGCGATGAGCGTTGCAGGGACCTGCACACCAGCTTTGCACGAGCTGCTGGAAGCAGCATGAACGGGAGCAAGAGCTGGTGGGACCCCGGCACAGCCGCAAGGTGCCAGCCCGTCGGGAGCCTCCGGCATCGCGCTGCTTCCCTGGCTGTGCAGCAGGGAAGGGCCCTTCATCCAGGGCAAAGGACTGGGAGCTCCTGCACCCGGGAAGGACTGAGCGTGTTTCAAGCACAGCCGGGAGTCCAGACTCGGCTCCCGGAGCCCCTCCGGTGCAGAGCCCGGGGCAGCTGCTCCCTTTGCAGTTTGCCCCTTCTGCCGCCTTCCCCGTAAGCCGGGGCCGGAAGGGCCCAGCGAGCTCGGCAAACCACCCGGCCGTCCCCACATCCTTCCCCTGCACGTCTGAAAACACACACTGCCTCGCTCCCGAAGAGCAAAGAAACGGGGACGACGCGGCCCCCGGGCAGCCGGACCATGCACGGAGCAGGGAGCAGAAACGCTTCCGAGCAGGGAGCGCGGAGGCTGCGAAGGGCACGGAGGCTGCGAAGGGCACGTAGCCTCCATTCATCTCTGAAGCACTCAAAAGAAATTAGCAGCTCAACTGGGACTCTTTTATGGAGCAGTATTAATTTCCTCGCTGCTATAGAGAGGAAACAAGACAAAAGGCATTAAATGGGCTTGCCCAAGCAGGCGCCAGAACTCACAGCTCCTAATTTCCAGCCCTGCGTTTAGATAAGGCTTCTCCTTCAAACTAGAGGAAAAGCCAAGGACACACTCAAAGAAAAACAGATATTAACCAAGATCTGATTGCCCCCTGGAGAAGGAGAAGCCCTCTGCGCCCTGGACTGCCGCCCAATAGCCCAGGAACGTCACACAGCAGGAAAAATGGGGGCAACTGGAGGTGCTGCTGGAGGAGATGTTGCTCCTGCACCTTCTTGCAGGGTCTGGCGAGCTGCAGCGTAGCAGGACCCTGGGGTGCCAATGCTCCCACTTGACAACAGCATGTGAAACCACCACGTCCTCCTTCGGATGAGCTTGGAAAAACTGGCCAGAAACAAGGAAACGCTGCAAAACTGAACAAAAAGCTAGAGAGAAGCAACCCTGACCTTGCCTGATTTAAAAACCTCCAGGCAGTGCAGGGTGCCCAGGAGCTCCGAACCCGACTCGGTGCTTACGCTCCTCTTACGGGCACGTTTCAGGGCCGCTCCCCAACCCCCGGCTGGGATTAGCAAACCCGTTTGAACCTCCAGGCCTGCTCGGCGCAGGGTTTTGTGAAGGCGTCAACACTACGGCCTCTACCACCTCGTGGCATCAGGCCAACGGGATGCGGAGGCACCGGCACGACTGGGTGAAACGTCGCTCCGGCTGCCGCTGCGCTGAGCTCCGCTCCGTCCTTCCCCATCGGAGCCGGCTGCCATGGGCAGGGCCTTTCCCAGCGCAGCTCTCTCATCCCTGGGAAACTGCATTTTCCATAGAGCAAGAGTATCCTCGGTTGGGGTTATAGCCTTGAACTGCATCAGAACATGTAAAGCAGCTGGAGTTGGGTATTTTGGGAAGGCCTAATAATAAAGAGTCTAGAGAAAAGTGCTCAAGGACCAGGGAATAGCTAAACATAACTGCTCACCGGCCTTATTTTTCCCAGATTTCTTTAGCTCTCACAATAGGCGCTGAATGCCACAAATAGCTGCGCGAGGAGGGGTCAAGGCAGCGCTGGCTGCAGCGGTGGGAGCTCTGCAGCAAAACTGCCCGCGTCACGGCCAGCACGGTGCAAAGTTAAACTTTGCTCTCTTTAATGTAAAGATTGAGCATCTCTGGAGTAGTTCTTCAAAACAGCATCCGAATCCAGAGTTTGTATCCGGACAATCCCCTAATGAGACCGCAATTGCTTTTCCAGCCTCTTGCCTTCACGCATGGTGCAGCGTTTAGCAGCTCGTGCTGGGCTCGAAGCCGCAGGACAGGTCAAACCCAAGTCACCCCAGGGCAACCACGCGCAACCTCCCCGATGCCAATCGCCCTTCCCAGGAAGGGCAGATTTCCTGTGGGGAGCACGGGCAGGAAAAACTAACAAAGCTTTTCAGGAAACAACCTGTGAGGCTCCGCTCCGGACAGAGGGAGGAGGCAGTTGCAATATCCCTGATTACTACCGGGCTTTGCAAAGCGAGACAAGCACACGCACGCCGCAGCACACGCCGGCCGCGAGCCGAGCGCCAGCACGAGCGTCCAGCCGCTCCTCCTGCGCCCGCTTTCCACGGATGCTGCCGTGACGCAGCCACACGGGGAGACTGGGATGGCGGAGGCTGCGGAGCCTCCTCGCAGGCACCGCTTCAGCCTCCCGTGTAACCTTCCAGAGAGGACACGGGCGACGCCAAGTCAGTGTCCATGCCCACTCCTGGAAGCCCATACACCCCCCAGGATGGGCACGGCAGCAGGAAAAGCAGTGCCGGAGGAAATCGGGGCACTAGCCCGGCTGTGTCCACCAGCTTTTCTATTTAAAGGTCTTCGTCTGCACAAGCCTGTGGCGTTTGTGCTGTTAAAAACCTGCTGCGATGGGGTGAGAAAACTGCCTTCTCTCCAAATCTGTCATTAAGATTTAGCATGCCGTGACTCCTGCAGGCAGGATAATTCCAAGCCCTGAAAAAAAATAATAAAAAATTCCTGCTGTAAATCTGCAGGAGGGACAACGCGTCAACAAATGCGCCTCTTGCAAGCTTGGTGAGGGAGAGGAATTATTTCCCTGCTGCCGCCCACCATTAAGCGGAATCGCAGAGCGGTCCCAGGAGGTTGTTTGCATTGCGACTTCCATGGCCCATCTGGAGCCGGAGCAGATTGCGTGCTCTGCTGCGCATGAGTCAGTCCCAGGCAACCCAAGCAAACGCATTCGCTCTCTTCTGATTGCAAAAAGAAACCCTTTGCACTCTTCAGCCTTCCACCCACGGGTCTCAAAGCACTAGATAAACTTCTAAGGAACCTGTGGTCAGTCCCATCCCTTAAAGCTGGTGGCCTGGGGGACAGATCCAGTGTGCTGGGGAAGGAACCCCAAGCTGCATTGCTGGAGTTGCTCCGTTCATTGCAGCAGTGATCAGACCTTTGATTGCGATCTTTGCTTTTCTGGCAGACAGCGACGTGTGTGTGCACGTCCGTCCCTACAGATTTGAATTTTGCTTCTTGGTTTGCAGGCAGGAACATGCATTTGTTCTTCTGCCCGGTAAAAGAGCTGGAGAACAACACGCAGCCGGATTCCCATTCCTCCACTAGCGCATTAGCAACTGGAAGATGCTTGGAAGATACAGAGGGAAGCTCACCATCAAGGCACGCGGAAGACACGGTGCGTGGAGCAGCGCGCCGGTGGGCACCGGGAAGCAAGAGGCATCTCTGTATGAGGAACACGTAGATGAGGCACTTACAGGAACACGGTTTAGCAGGCACGGTGCTGATGGGCTTACGGCTGGACTCGGGGATCTGGAAGGTCTTTTCCAACCAAAATGATTCTAGGATTCTTTACTGTGAGGGTGACAGAGCCCTGGCACAGGCTGCCCAGAGAGGTTGTGGAGTCTCCTTCTCTGGAGATCTTCCAAACCCACATGGATGCAGCCAGGTGCCCTGTGTTCTGGGTGTCCCTGCTGGAACAGAGGGGTTGGACTGGATGATCTCTAGAGGTCCCTGCCAACCTCAACCATTCTGGGATTCTGGGACCGAGCATCGATACCTGGTGCACGTCAAACCATCGCTGCGGCTTCTCCGCTCCTTCACCTGCACTTTGACACTGGCCAACGCGGATGTTAAAGGAGTGCGGCTGCTCCCGAGCCCAGACCGCCGGCACACGCGGCAGGGGTGTTTCCACCGCGCTGCCATACGCGAGGGCTCAGGCTCGGCTCTGCAAGGCCGTGTTTTTGCCGACTGTTCCTGATGGATTTCATTTTTTATCTGAACAAATTAAGCCTTAGGGAACCATGGGGGTAGGGGAAAAAAGAAGAAATCCAATGTTTACAAGGCAGCTGCAGCAATTCATCCTCATTATCGCTGCTTTTCAAGTTTCCTCCCTCGGTGCCCACGCTCCGCTCAGGAGCGGCCGCCCGAACGATGCTCGCGGGAGAGGCCCAAATCCCTCCGTGTCCCAGGACGGGCTCGGCGGCTCTGATCGTCTCCACAGCCTCTAACCAAAACCAGGACAAGGCGCGGGGAACGGACGTCAGTGAGGGAAAGAGGGGACATTAATGAAATACTCTTTTTCAAACCAAACAAGCTTCTAGTTTATATAACAGAACATTTTGTTGTCTTTCCCTCTTCTCCAAAAGAGGAACTCCACTCCCTCAGCGCTGCAGATTTACATACTTGTTACTCAAGGAATAAGCCTCTCTCCCTTTCCCCTTTGCACCCCACAGATTCCCTTTTTCACATGCTTTGCCCTCAAACCATCAGTGTTCAATTTCGCCACCCTCCCTGCAGCCCGGGAACCACATCTGCACCCCCCGACTTCTACAGGACCTCTGGGCACCCCAGAAAGCTCGTGGTGCAGAGGCCGGGCGCGCTCGCTACACCTCCTGCAAAGCGGAACCAGCACCGACCCGGGCTCGGCCGCCGCAGGATGACGGATACCGCTGCGGTGGCCAAGTC
Organism: Tinamus guttatus; assembly: GCF_059628265.1. Classification (NCBI taxonomy): domain Eukaryota; kingdom Metazoa; phylum Chordata; class Aves; order Tinamiformes; family Tinamidae; genus Tinamus; species Tinamus guttatus. The sequence goes on from NW_028288931.1 coordinate 231,384, forward strand.
ACCGGGCCGCAGGGAGCCGCAGCCACAACCCTGCCAGTTCTAATGGACGCAGCGGCACCCCAGGGAGGCCCGGGCTGTGATGAGCAGCGCCGCACTGAGGACACGCTCGGCTTTCCCTCCTCCGTCACCAGCCCGGATTTCGCAGCAGGAACCTTTCGCTCTTCCAGCCCTAATTAATCTAATGGTTTTCTTGGATCCCTAGAGGGAACAGTTTGGTTGTTTTCTGCTCAGACACCTGCAATGGGCAGACTAGGCAAAAACACCATAGCCGTTTTCTTTGGAGATGGCAAGAAAGAGAGGCGAAACCGCAGCATGTTTTTGGACTGCTCCCCAGTAAGGAAGCGGGCACGCAACAAGTCTGCAGGACAAGAGACTTATTTAAATTCATTAGCATGGCAATTTCTACTTTTGTAGTGCCAGCTGCATCAGTATTTCAAAAATCCTGGTTATTCATCCTCGGCACCCGTGCAGAACAGGCTGTGCTGATACAAACAGGGGACGCACACGAGGGCTTGGGGCCATCTCGGCTTTTCCAGCCTGTTTCCCTCCGCTTTGCCCAGCTCTTATCGCCCGCTTGCAGGCCCCACCAGCTTCCCCGCTCGCGCCCGTCGGGGACACGGGGACACACACGGGGACACAGAGCTGCTCCCGGCGCTGCCCAACGCGCCAGGCACGCGGGGCCGAGAAGCGCCACGTGCCCCTGCGCCACGTCCCGCGCTCAGCGCGTCGCTGCAGCCTCCCCTCACGGCCTTATCCGGCCCCACAATCACACGGGTGGCTTTTCCGCATGCATCGGATCGACCCCAGACAACAGCCCCAGGTGCACGGGAAGACCGAGCGCTGCGACAGCGAAAAAAAAAAAAAACAGGCAGAGCAATGACTCAGGAATTACTACAGGCTCCGACCAAAACCGGAGCACCCAGCACGCGCCGCGGAGCGAAGGCAGCGTAAGGGAGCTCGGCCGTGTGTCTGCCACGGGGGTTTAAGAAGTCCCTAACCCCCCCGAGCTGCCTGGTGAGGTGACAAACACGGAGCAAGAGACCTAGAGGCTCTTGATGCAGGGGAGCTGTTTGGTGCAGGCAGGCAGCCCCAATCCAAGCAGTCTCCCAATGTGGGACGGAAATCTCGCTTCTGGGCTCTTTTCCTTTTGGAAAACAAGGCCAATACGTGCTTGGGAGATGAGGGTAACCCTGACACCGTGTGGACGTGGACACCATGACCGTGTCCAAGGTCATGGACAGGCAGGTGGGTCACAATAAAGCCCTGAGCACCCAGCCCGCGGCCAGCAAAGGGGCTGTGCACCGCGACCCGCTCCTTACACCCCTGACTCATCCCTTCCCTTTCCAGCAAAGCGGAAACACGTCTGCGGCGGAGCCCAAATCGTCCTGAACGTCTCCTGGAGCCATCTGAGCCGAAAGGCCAGTGCTGAGTCAGGAAAGCAGGGCCGTCCTGCCGGGCCGGGGTTGCGAGGCAGCCAAGGAAGCCCCTGCAAAGCCCACGCGAACCCCTGCGGGCTCCTCGGCGGGGCCGGTTCACTGCTCCCAGCAGGAATCTTTGCTCTCGTTTTCCTTTCCCAGCGAAGGCAGCAAAGCCCCAGACCCAGCGAGACCCTTCCCACCAGGCAATGCATTGCACCACGCTGAGCCCCAGGCCAGTTATAACCCTCTTGCTCAGCAGCAGCTTCTTCAGAAAGACCCAGCTAGATCAAAAACTCCTTCTCCTAAACAGAATTAAAATATGCCATGAATTTTAAGTAAAATGGTGCCAACTTCTGTGCTGGGATTAAGGAAAGTAGCCACAACAAACCACCTCCGAAAGGACATCCCCGGGTCTTGATTAGGCCTGAAAAACTTAATGCATTTCCTGGGAATAAGGAAAAAAAACCAGGAAGTGCCTCTTCCTGCTGCCTGCAGCTCCCGCGGGAAGGCCGGGGGTGCCGCAGCCGCCAGCGCCCGCGGGGGCGACGGGGCCTCGTTGGCTGCTCCAGCACCTCGGATCCCGGACGGGGCCGGGTTGGGCAGGAGCGGGTGGCACCTGCCCCAGGGTTACACGGGGCCGGCGCCGTCGTCCCTGCTGCTCTGACGCAGCATCGAGAGCGATGGCGGGGACGCGCGGGAGGCCGCTCCGCAGGGCGCTGCTGCACAGCGAGACGCGCGGGGAAACGCAGGGCGATTCGGGCTCTGCGGAGCCCCCGCAGCCTCCCAAGGCCCCTGGCCGGAGCTGTGGGGCTGCTCTTCCCAAAATATGTCCCCGGCCGCGCGCTCTTGCATAACCGCTCCAGGGCGCAGGACCGGCCGCCGCGGCTCCGCACCACAAATAACTTCCCGCGAGCCGGCAGTGCCGGACCCAAAGCAGGGCCGGCGGCGGCGGCCGCTCCGCGCTCTCCGCGGGCGAGCAGCCCTTTCCGCGAGTGCGGGCGCGCGCGGCTCCGCTGGCCCCCAGCCAGCGCTGCTGGCCCCTCCTTTCTCCAGCGGCTTCCGCACGGATCCTCCTGCTTCCATCGCCCCGCGCGCTCCTCCGCGGCGGGTGCCCCAAGCGCAGAGCAACAGCCCATGCTGGGCGAGCCTGGGGAGGCAGCGCCGTCCACGCTCCGGTATTAAATCCCCAAGGGAATCAAGGAGCAAAACGGGACCAGGCTAACGCTTCGCCCGCGTGCTTCAGGCTTTATCGCTGCCCGCAGACAGCAAAATCGCCGCCGGATGAGTTTGACCTCTGCACCAGCGGAGGCCGGACCCACCGCGGGTGTCAGCAGCCCGCCAGGATCATCCCGCTGGTATTGATCTGGCTGCAGAAGTTTGGAAAACACTTTGCTGACACAGCTGCGTTCCCCCCAACACACAAACACTGATGCGTTTGCAGAGCTGTCAGCCGGGCGGGTGACCTGTCCCGGGCGCGGGCGCTCGCTGACCCGGGAGCCGCCGCTGGGCAGCGGATCCAGCGGCCGCCCGGCTCTGCAGCCCCAGAAGGCGCAGGAGGCTGCAGCACCGGGATGTCTGAAGTGACTTCTCCAAGGTTACGTACGGCGGGTGTCCGTGGTGGGGAAAGGAAGCAAAGAAACAAAGCGGCCACTTCCTCCCAGCGCTGCGGAGGGAACCGGGCGAACCCGGAACGCCCTGCGCCCGGCGGCAGCGGCAGCTCTGCCCGGACGGGAGCCAAGGGCAGGGCAGGGAGCAGAGCCCGCTCGGCCCCAGGATGCTCCGGGTACCGCTCGGGGATGCGCGGGGGCTTTTCCTAGGAGTGCCCAGGTGCCCTCCCATGGGATCCCTTCCTGCGGATGCTGCAGGGCCCTGTCCCAGGATGTATGGGGGTCCCTAGGTTATTGGGGGGGGCCTGTCCCAAGACGTGGGGGGGCCACGTGCTGGGACACCTGTCCCAAGTGCCAGCGGGTTGTGCTCCAAGATGCGGGGGGACCCTGTTTGGGGATGTTTGGGGGTCCTGCCTTGGGATGCTCAGGGCTCCTATCCCGGGATATTTGCTGGCACTTGGGTACAGGAAGCCCCGTCTGGGGACGCTTGGGGGTCCTGCCCCACGATACTTGGGGACTGGGGGCTGGGATACCCAGGGGTCCCGCACCACGATAGCTGGGGGGGCACCTGGAGCTGGTGCCCTGGGATGCAGGGTGCCCTGTGCCAGGATGCCTGGGAGTCCTGCCCTGGGATCTGCACTCCCGGAGCAGACCGGGGTGCAATCCTGGCATGTGGGGGGCTCCTATCCCGGTGTGCGGGGGGCTCCTATCCCGGTGTGCGGGGCGCTCCTATCCCGGTGTGCGGGGAGCCCTATCCCAGTGTGCGGGGGGCTCCTATCCCGGTGTGCCGGGGGCTCCTATCCCGGTGTGCGGGGCGCTCCTATCCCGGTGTGCGGGGAGCCCTATCCCGGTGTGCGGGGGGCTCCTATCCCGGTGTGCGGGGGGCTCCTATCCCGGTGTGCGGGGAGCCCTATCCGGGTGTGCGGGGGGCTCCTATCCCGGTGTGCGGGGGGCTCCTATCCCGGTGTGCAGGGGGCTCCTATCCCGGTGTGCGGGGAGCCCTATCCCGGTGTGTGGGGAGCCCTATCCCAGTGTGCGGGGAGCCCTATCCCGGTGTGCGGGGAGCCCTATCCCGGTGTGTGGGGAGCCCTATCCCGGTGTGTGGGGGGCTCCTATCCCGGTGTGCGGGGAGCCCTATCCCGGTGTGCGGGGCGCTCCTATCCCGGTGTGCGGGGGGCTCCTATCCCGGTGTGCGGGGAGCCCTATCCCGGTGCGCGGGGGGCTCCTATCCCGGTGTGCGGGGAACTCCTATCCCGGTGTGCGGGGAGCCCTATCCCGGTGTGTGGGGAACTCCTATCCCGGTGTGCGGGGAGCCCTATCCCGGTGTGTGGGGGACTCCTATCCCGGTGTGCGGGGAGCCCTATCCCGGTGTGCGGGGCGCTCCTATCCCGGTGTGCGGGGCGCTCCTATCCCGGTGTGCGGGGCGCTCCTATCCCGGTGTGCGGGGGGCTCCTATCCTGGTGTGCGGGGCGCTCCTATCCCGGTGTGCGGGGGGCTCCTATCCCGGTGTGCAGGGGGCTCCTATCCCGGTGTGCGGGGAGCTCCTATCCCGACCTGCCGTGAGGCGGTCGCGGGCCGCGGGACCACGACCCCAACGTACCGAGCTTCATGAGGCAGGCGAGCAGGATCCAGAGGGAGATCTCGAAGGGGATGCGGACGTGCCCGTAGTCGATGCCCAGCACGGGGAAGGCTTTGCGGGCCTTGGCGGCGCCCTCGGCCGAGCCGTTGGCGGCGGGCGGGAGCGGCGGCCCCGCGTCGTGCGGCGCGGCGGGCGGCGCGGCCGTCACGGCCCCGGCCTCGGCGCCCGCGGGGAGCGGCGGCGGCGGCGGCGAGGCGGGCGGCCGGGCGGCCTGCAAGCCCTGCGCGGGCAGCAGCGGCCCCAGCAGCAGCAGCAGGGCCCAGGGCAGCGCGCGCAGCCCCATGGCGGCGGCGCCCGGGCTCAGCGCGCGCCGGGCGGCCGCATAGGGCGGCGGGCGGGCGGGAACGAGGCAGCCGGGCCCGGCGGGGCCGCGCCGGGGCCGGGGCCGGGGCCGGCCGGGGGCGGCGCGGGAGGGAGGCGGGAGCGCCGAGGAGGCGGGCGCGGAGCGCGGAGCGGCCCGGGGGGGCGGGGGGCGGGAGGCGGCGCCGGGGCCGCGGCGGGAGGGGGGGGCGGCGCCGAGCGGCGGGGGGGGCAAGTGCGGGGGGAGCGCCTGGGGGGGCAGCGCAAAGGGGGTGCGATGCAATGGGCTGCACGTGGGGATGCAGTGCAAGGAGACAGAAGGTGCCATGCAAAAGGGGGTGTGATGCAAGGAGACAGGGAATGCAATGCAAAGGGAGCGCGATGCAAGTGGGATGCAGTGCAAGGAGATGGGGTGCAATGCAAAAGGGAATGCGATGCAAGGAGACAGGGAATGCAATGCAAAGGGGGGGTGAGATGCAAGTGGGATGCAGTGCAAGGAGACAGGAGTGCAATGCAAAGGAAGTGCAAAGCAAGGAGATGGGGGATGCAACGCAAAGGGGGTGTGGTGCAAATGGGGATGCAGTGCAAGGAGATGGAAGGTGCAATGCAAAAGGGGGTGCGATGCAAGGAGATGGAAGCACAATGCAAAAGGAGTGTGATGCAAATGGGGATGCAATGCAAGGAGATGTGGGTGCAATGCGAAGGGAGGTGTGATGCAAGGAGATGGGGGATGCAATGCAAAGGGGGGCACAATGCAAGGAGATGGGGCGTGCAGAGGGGAGGGAGCCATGCAAAGGGTGGTGTGAGGAGGTGGTGGAGGTTGCAGTGTGAAGACGGGGTGCAAGTAGGTGCGGGTGTGAATAGAAAGGAGGTGCTGATGGAAGAGGGGCAGGATGCGGAGCAGAGTTCCCGGGTGCAGCGTGACGCAGGGGGTGCTCGGGGCGCCGTGCGGGGCAGGGTGCAGGTGGGTGTCCCTGCGGGAGGGCTGGGTGGGTGTCACCGCGGGGCGCCCGTCACAGGCGGCAGCGCGGCCGGGCTCCCCGCGCCTGTGGTACCCCCGTGTCCCTGCCTGTCCCGGCCTTCGCCCTGCAGGGAAATGCCATGAGGCTCAAACGCAGCCGGGGCGGTGGCTGGCACTGCTGGGCTCGGCCCCCCATGTCCCTTGGCTCCGCTGTGCCCGTCCCGAGCGTGGCCGTGCAGCCACTCACAGACGCAGGGGTTTTAAACTGGGGCAATAACTAAACAGGAATCACGTCCCCTCCTTTGGCAGAGGTGCAGCCCCCTGCAGCTGCAAAGGGCTTGGATGGTCACGCCAGCTGATTTAAAACGATTATATTTTTGTTTTAAGATGGCACCATCCATCTTCCCAGCAGAGGAAACACCATCCCTGTGGCAGTGATGTGCTGGAAGGGATGAGCAGCCACTGCGAGCGGGGAATTCGCGTGAATCAGCGGCGGGAGCAGGAACCGGCGCCCTGCGTCAGTGCCTCCCTGCTGCCCGCGGTGTCCCAAGCCATCGCACTGAGCTGCTCTAGATATTAAGCAAGAAATCCCGAGTGTTTCCCATTTTGCAAGAGCTTAATCATGTCTGCGTGGGAAGCCTGATCCATGACGCTTAACACTTGTCCGGGCTGGGTGCTAGGAACACCGCTGGATGCCCAGGACGGATGCACTGGCACTGGGTTTCTTTCTGAAACAGTTCCTGAAGTGAAAACTGGTTCAACGCTCCCTTGAAATAACTGGGTCGGATTTTTCCACCTCCTCACATCTAGATCAATCCACAGCCGTGCATTGGCCGGAGGTCTCTACTTCCCAACTGTTGCACGTTTGCCAGTGGTGGATGCAGCAGCAAATTAACTTCTCCCTGCTTTGGTAGCCTACTTTTCTGGCCTGCTTGGGTCCCAGCAGGATAGTGGCTTTGCAAACTATTGAATGGGCTGGTGCTGTGGGGATAAGTGAAGTTGCTGCAAAATCTGGGAAAAGTAGAAAAACGCTGCTACCTCCTCCTTCTTGGACACAGGGATTTGGGGACTCGCTGCCGAATCCACTTCCCGAGGAAACTGGTGCCCACAGCAGTGCCCGGCAGAGCCTTGCAGCCTCAGTGCTCTTTCATTTATTTGTAGTTTGTGTGTGAGGAGAGTGGTCCAGCGCCCTGCGGCTTTTTATGAGCCAGCAGAGATGCCCACTGCGAGTCTGAGAACTTGCACCACCTTCGCACCAGGAGGGCCTGTAATTAGGTTTAAGGATCTTAACCTGCAAATGGAAAGCAATGAAACAGGCAGATGGAGCCTTAAGTCCAATCAAGCAAATTATGTAAGTTATAATACGCCAGAGCTTAGCTTATTGTGTCCTGGAGAGCGAGATCAGATGCTGCGTGCAAAGCTGCGTCCCTGTCTGAGCTCATCGTTGTCTTCCTCGGGCCCTGGGACGCTTTCCTTGTGTCCCTCCCTCGCCTCCAGCCCCGCCACATAAATTGAGGATGCTTCTTTGCACTGAAAATCCAGCACCCTTATTCCAGAGGATGCTCTTGGAGAGAGCGTTTCCATGGCATGGAGTCGGATGCGGAGAAGAGGACGCCTTGTTTCCATTCTTTGTGACCGCAGGTGAGTCGCTTAATCACTGCCTATATGAAATGCAGAATGAGGAAGTACCCAGAGCTCTCCTTAACTTGTGTCTGTCACTGGCTCTGAAACAACCCAGCTTTGCCTGCCCCAGTTTCTTCAGCGTCAGCGAGTGAAACTTGTGTGTCAAGGGCATCCGAAGCCTGCTTGATTTTTCTGTGTAGAGCTTTAGATCCTCCCTGAGGGAGGCAACTGAGAAAAGTGGATGAAACCCTGTTGTAAGAACAATTGTGATGGCTCCTGAGGTTATTTATTTAATTAAAAGAGCCTGGACAGATGTAGAGGCAACAGTAAACTGTTATCTTCTCCAAGAACTTTGGCATGTGAGGTGAAAATAAATCACTAAAGCTAACCCTTGGTCTGTCTCTCGTGGATCTACAGGTAGCATGGGAAAGTCCTCAAGATGCAACATCTGATTTAAGAGACTTTTTGCTCCGTCTGCCTAGGCAGGAAAGGGAAGCTGCTGACTTTTCTTGTGCTGCTGGGATCACCCCGAAGCTGCGGCTTGACCTTCTGAGGGAGCATTTCAGCTATCCGTCACACTTTATTAATAGGCGTCAAAACGTTTAACTGCAGAAAGTAAACGGTATTTTAGAGAAATGGATTTACAGCCTCTGAAATGCTGATTTTCCCTCGGCTGCGCGGAGGGCGCGAGTCGGATCACCGGGAGCCTCTGGCTTTGCAAACACCCGCAGGCTCAGCACAGCGGCCCTGCCAGCGCCGGCAGGACACGGAGGGCAGGTTTCTTGCAAACACTGCCACCGCCTGGCTCTTTCCATAGTTTTTTTTTTTTTATTTATTCCCAAAAAACTTAACTTTTGGCCAGCAGTGCTGGTTTGAAGGAGACGCTGATAGCCAGGCAGAACGCTGATGGTTTGGTAATTAGGTTAATTAGTTTTCCCCTGGGGGTTCACTCAGAGCCTGAGGCGCAGGGCTCGTGACAGTAACTTCCCGCTGTGCCGCGGCCGCCCCGGTTTGGTGACGAGTGGCGGACACTGGACGGTGGCTGCAGGATGGCAACGAGGCCACGGCCACCAGGCCTGGAACCCACGGGGGGAGTCGGGTAAAGAGGCAGGTTTTAAGCAGCAACCCCCCAGCTTGGACGCAGGAGGAGGAAGGCAGGAGGAGCCCCCAGGAGAGGGGATGGGGAGGGGGTCGGCGCCCAGGGGGGCGCAGGGCCCTCATGGAGGCGCCCGCCTCCTCCCCCCCGCGGACTACAACTCCCAGCAGCCCTCTCGCCGCTCCCGCCCCCCCGTCCGCGCCCGTTGGCCGGGCCGCTCAGGACGCGCTCGCCGCTCCCCGTTGGTTCGCGGTGCTGCCAATCCGGGCGCAGCGGCGGTTGGGAGGGCGGGACGGGGCGCTATTCTGGAACGCGACTTGCGCCGTTTGCGCGGGGCCGGGGTTAGGGCCGGGGCCGGTGGGCAGTGGCGCAGTTGGCGTGGCGCATGCGCGGGGCTGCGCCGGGAGCGCAGCGGCGCGGTGGGGGGAGCTGCCGAGCCCCAGCCAGCTGGAGGGGTAAACAGGGGAGGGGGCGGGGGGGCCTGGCCCGGCCGAGCCTCAGGGCCCTCCCCGCGCCGCGGCCTGCGGCGCCCCCGGGGCTTCCCGCCCGCCTCGGGGCCGCTCTTCCCCCCGCCCCGCATGGATGGAGCCTCGCAACTTCCACCGCCCGTACCCGGGAGGCCTGACAGGTAACGGTGCCCCGGGCCGCGCCGCCCCTCCCCGCCCCCTCGGCTTCCCGGGCGCCCTTCCCTGTCACTTATCCCCTTCCTGTCAGTTATTCCCCCCCGGTACCTCCCCTCCTTCCCTGCCAGTTAGACCCCCTCCTCCCAGGTATCCCACCCCCTTCCCTATCGCTTATACTCCCCTCCTCCCCCCGGTTAGCTCCTCGGGTGCCCCCTTGCCTGCAGCCTGACCCTCTCCCTGGTAAGAAGCGCCCCCTTCCCCCTTATCCAGCCCCTTGTCCCCAGCTCTGATCCCTGCTGCCTTTGACTAGTCCCCTTTCCCGCGGGAAGCTCTCCCCCTCCCTGGGGGAAGGAGCTTTTGCCGGCCCGGGAGGGGGGCCCTGCAGCCCCTTTGCTTGGAGCGGAGGTCGCTCCTTGTGCCTCCAACAGTGTCTGCTCACCCCGGGGCTCCGCTGGCTGCTGCTTGTCCTGGCCTCAGGAGTGTCCCACACCTTCGTGCCCCGAGGATGGCGCTGCCAGCGGAAGGGCAGTGCTTGCATGGCAGAGAGGGGGTGGCCGTCCGCGCGCTCTGCCGGGCACGGCTCTGTTTCCTTGGCATTAGTGTCCCTGTGCGGTGAGTCTTGTCGGATCTCAGAACCTACTTCTTCTCCTGGCCACCCCATCCCACTGGAACGGCTGAGCCATCTGGCCTGGGAGCGACTGCTGCTCCTGGCAACTGCTTCAGCTCTCGGAAAACCTTGTTCCTAGGTGTCTATTACTAACCAGATCGCTTCCTCCTGGCTCTTAGGTTTCTTAACACTATATATGTTTTATTTTGACCTGTGACCTCTTGAAAAATCGGGGTAAAAAGGAGAGTAGGGAAAATAACATGCTGAGTGACTGAGTTGGGTCACGGGTGGTATCTGGGTGGATGAAAGAATTTATGGATGTTTAGGGGAAGGGTCGTGAGAATGTTCTGTTGGGCTGGATCGCGCATCTGCAAAGCCTGGTGCTGTGTGAAGTGCTGCTTTCTCACTGACCTTGAGTTCAGAGGCTGAGAAACACATCCAAATGCTTGGAAGTTGTGCTGCCAACTTTACTGATGGCTCCTGCTGTTCTGTGGAGATTCTTAGTGTCGAAGGAGCTTTTCTGAAGGGCGGTGGCTTCGAGGCTCCAAGTTCCGAAGCGCCGGTGCGCAGAGCAGCTCCCTGTGCCGCCGCGTGCGCGCGCGTAGCTGGTCCCGCCAGGAGGAACTTCATTCATGCAACGCTCAGCCCCGCGTCCCAGCTGTGGTGGGACTGCTTAACAAAAAGAAAGGGCTGAACTGTTTGCTTTACGAGTGCCGAGGCTTTGTTTCCCGGCTTGCAGCAAGGGCTTCAGGAAGACTGCAAGACCTAGCTGGGAAAAGCAAGAGTCCTGGTACTCCCTGCCATACCCTGAAGCGTTCTTGGAAAGATAACTTTTCCAGAAGCTGGAAGTTACTGTCAGTGTCAATAGTGTCTAGCGGATTTTGAGGCCACAACCTGTAGAAATCTGTGACTTGTTAATTTTTGACTGCAACTTTAAAGGGCAAATATTGCAAAAGCTTTTTTTTCTGCCTCTGGAAATATGTGTTGCAGGAGCAGAAGAGCTGGATAAGTGAACTACAGCCAAGCACGGGTGATATAGTCATCTTTACCCTTCAGGTGGATTTTTTGAGGATGTGAATGAGGTGGAAGCAGTGGTGGTGACCCCAGATTTGCAGTCCTGTGTGGTGTTGCAGGCAAGTTTGGAACAGCGAGGGACAAGGGAAGGTGACTCTGGCTTGGAATTGAGCACAGAGCTTCTTCCAAAGTGTGATGGAGAAATGTGTTCCAGTGTCATCTGAGAAATGACTGAAAACAGCTCAAGATGATCTCTTATATATAGCCAAAGTGAAGCTGCTTGTGAGACCATCGCTTGTAGTGATGGTGCAAATTTATCTCAAATTGTTCCTTGTCACTGGGACTTAATCCCCTCATTCCATGAGTTGGTTGTGCTGGTTGCCCAACTCTTTGCTGCTGTAGCTGCTTACGGTTGAATTCCTGCTGAGCAGCCAAGAGCAGCATCATGAAAGCAAGAAAGGCTCCTAGCATCTCCTTTAACCGTCCTGCAACGTTCAGCCACCAAACTGAGCTCCCTCTAGGCAAAAGAGGCACCTTAGACTCATGCATTCCCATTCCAGCAGTTTGTTCCAAGCCACTTATTTTTTTAATAGTCAAATGCTAAAGGCACAAGTTATCCTCTCGGGTTTATGAGCCACGGAATAATTTGTTAGGATAGAGCCTTAGGTGCAGGTGTTAGTTGGATAGTTTAAAGATGGTATCAAATGTATTTTGTTTTAATCCCTGTTTTTGTCCCTTTGGTGGTGAAAGCGGAATATTTCATGGGTGAGGTAATTGACTTTTGTCTTCTAAGATATAAAGTTAGTATCTTGTTAAGACCTGCGGAGCAACGATCTGTTAGGACACCTCTGACCTGTCCGGTGAGTTGAGAAGTTCCACAACACCTTTCTGATTCTAAAAGTCAGCTTGTCTTCGCAGAGGTGGCAAACTTGGGTGTACCTCAGTATTCCCACAACAAATGTCTGCTTTGGAAATCCTGGATATGTCTAATCTTGTGGCAGAAGAGAAAGGAATTGTAGATGGGACTTCATGGAGAGCAAGTGACTTTAAGGCTTTCTTAAGGAGCAGTTTCGTCATAACTCCCTGTCTTTACAGTCTCTGTAAAGCCTTTACACCACAGGAAGGGAAAGGTTTTTTTGCTAGGTAGTCACTGAAAGAAAAGGAGCTGCTTGGAAATTGCAAGGACAGGAGATGAGAGATTTGAGTGAAATTCTTTCAGGGGTCTTAAGAGAGCAACAGGTCAGTTATCAGTGGGTAAGTGCCTGCTTGGCTGCAGCTTGGTAACCTGTCTGCCTGGGGACTTAAAATCAAAAGAAGATTAAACTGCTCTTAAAGGAAAATGAGATGCCTTTCTGGTGGGGAGGAGGAATGGTTAACGGGGGAAGAGGCATGGGCACAAGGAACTGCTTGGCCATCCTGTTGGGCTGTGTTTGCCGCGGGGCTGCGGAGTCAGCGCCGCGGGCCAGGACCTGCCTTCTCCCCTTCGGATGCTCACGGAATAAACGGCCTTTTGCTGCTTGCCGTTCGGTTATTCTTAAAGGCAGGTGTTATTTTTGTTCTTCTGCCTACATGATTTGATTTCTGCCTACATAAACAGGCGAAACAACAGCAGTGGTAAGCTGGCCTGAAAAAGCAGAGGATAGGTATCAAAATCTGATAGCTTAATCATCCTACTACAAGGATTGGTGTGAAATATTGATGAGCAGAGGCACTGACAGTGCTGCCGCTTGCCATGAAGCTAGGGAGTGCAGCAGGTATTACTTAACATGAGGGTGAGTAAGGTTAAGGGCACTTAAAACACGAGGTGCCTTCCTGGGCATGCCTGAGAACTCCTTGGGTGCTGCTTTGGGAATAGAAGAGATGTGGATTAAAGACATACGTGACAGTAAATGGGGTAAATAAATGCATGCCAACTCTGGTGGAGAGGACAATTCCAGGCTGGCAGGTGAGCGGGTTGTGCAGGAGCCCTGGTTGGCCCAATCCTTCAGCTTACCAGCTGCTTGTGCTGCCTTTGTGGTGAATTTGGCCTGCTGGGCTTATGTTGGAGACGAACTGGCCCTGGTGGCAGGAAGGCCTCGTTGTGCTTGGGCTGAGAACACGCGCGGTGCAAAATCACCTCTCCTCCCTGCATTCAAGGCCTATATTCTCTGTGTGTGGATTTTATCAACTCATTTCTCATCATACACGTAAAACGAGCTTCAAACGCTACCATAAGGGCGCCCAGTCTTGTGTGATCTTGGTAGGACACGTTTATCTTCACAGGCTCACGAGCAGCTGGGCCTCTCTTGGGTGAGCTGTGAAATGTAGCTGAAATGTTCTTGTTTCAGTGAATCAGCGTTTCCCTCGGTCAAAAGAGGAGCCATTTGAAAACTTGGGCCTGTTCTGCTTGTGGATGCTTGTTAGTGAGAACTGAAAGCTACCAGCATATGCAGGACAAAAATGGATATTTAAAATACAATTTCTCTTTAAAGCAACTTGTAGGACTATGTAAGTAGGATAGTGCCTGGCCTGCAGTATGTAAAGGGGGTGAATGGTACCATTTGTTAGGGTAGCTGGTACTTTGCTGGGCAGCTCGTTGGCAGACACTTTGCAAACTGATTGTTTTGTCAGAGTAACTTTGTAGGGTTTCACTGAGCTTGAATAGTGCGTGAAATGCAGAACTGGGCTAGCAATGTGGAAAAGGCAAATTATTCTTGGAAATGCAGATTTAAAAGATTATCCGTTTTCTGTTGCTGATATAATCAGGTGTTCAGATGATAGCGTTGCTTGATGGTTGGCTGTTATGATTTCTAAGAGCTTGTGCTCTTTTAGTTGTTGTGTTTGGCTGATGATCAAATGTGGTAAGTGAATCTCTCGTGCTCAGTTGCAAACCTTTTTAGTGCTTGTCTGAAGAGATGGCCAAAAAAGTATCCATGCCAAGAAGACTGTCCGTGTCATTACGTGTGTTTGTTTTGGAGTCTGGGGACTGGGAAAAGTGAGATTGGATTGAAGTGGTTGCAAGTGTAAAGGGGGAAGAAAGGCAGTGGGGCAGGATGTGCTCCTGGAATTGCAAGTTCTCTGCTGATATGTATATTGTATATAAATGGTATAAATGGCCAAATATGTTTGAACGCCAGATTTGTTCAGGTTTTTTTTTTTTTTTTTGGGTCCTGCAGGTAATTAAATGCCCTTACTGTGGATCTCTGCTCCGTTGGCAAACCCGGTTGCACAGTAGCTCTTCCCATAGCTTCTTTTACTCTGTCCCCCTGGAAGAAGATGGCAAAAGTAAACATTACTCGAGACATCATTCACAGGCAGATCAAGGTATGTGTTAACCGAATGTTCTCCCGTGGAGGGTGGAGAGCGGGTAGAGAATTGGTGTCATGCTGGGTCAGGAAATAGTCAGACTATTTCCTTTCACTTCTGAAGAGGTGTCTGCTGCTCAGATATTGATAAGCTGTGTAAAAAGCTGAAGAGACAAACGCATAAACCCTATTGCCCTCATTAGTGAAGAGCTGGGATGAACTTACAGTAGGACAAGAACATAGTCCTTTTCCCTAGCAGGAATGCATCTTGATACTTTGACATTAGCAGGTCTCTTCCTTTAGATTAAAAAGTTGTAGAGAGAAATCTGTCGACTTGTGCTTTTGGTAATGTAAAGGACTCTTAACTAGCTTTCCTCGTGAGTTTTCTGTCTGCTTTGCATTTTCTTTCTTTCTGTGTGATCTTGCCATCAAAGATTGTCTGGCTCTAGTAGAGCAAATGATTTCCCCCCACTCTTTTTTTTTCCTTCTTTCCTTGGACTGGTATGTTTTGCTTCCCTTTGTGTAGGGAAAAACTTCTACTGTGGTCAGATCAGTCATCTGATGGCTGCATTAATGAAATATCCCTTAATGTGAAAGGACTAGCTGCAGCAGGCACAACGGGCAATTATTACTTGGACTTGCAGACCTCAAATCACTTGCAGCTTTGCCGATAATCAGCACTGCCGAAAGCGGTGTGTTAGTGAATGCATAAAAACATGTAAAGGGGGTGAAGTTTGCAATGTAAGCTACTAAAAAAAGCCTCTCTTGCTTCGTGTTCTTTCCCCCGACTCCGCACCACCTTGTGTCTCTGTTTTGATTTCAAATAGCCTGTAGTATCTGGAGTTGATTATTTAACAGTGGTCTGCAGAGCTATAGCTTGGTACAATCATTCCCTTCCTTGTGTCCATTCTGTAGCTACTAACATGTTCCTAGCACCATAACTACAGTCTCTTGGCTGTTAACATTCTCATCTATAAATGGTGATAAACAGAGGCTTAAATAGTCTTTGTGGGACTGTTACGTGGCGCTGGGCAGGACTGAGACCGAGCCAGGTGTCTCAGGAAGGAACCTCCTCCAGTCGTTAGCTGTTCCATCCAAAATACAACTTGCACTCCCTTCACTTCTGCCTCTGCAGTTGTCTGTCTTTCATCCAAGCCATCTGCTAATGCATCTGTGAACCCTGTGAGATCACAGGGGAAACAACTGTCCTGCTTTTCTTCACCTTCATTTGTCCCGACGTGCTTATGTGGCAGCTGTCCTCGTCCCTGCGGAACAGCCCGTGCTGTGGTTCTGCAGCTCCGTTTCTGATGAAGCAAGCCATCTTAAAGGATACTGTCCAGTTAGGACCCCAGCACTTGTGTTCTTCCTGGGAGTGGGCTCAGGGAATAGTGAGAATGTCTTGGGAATACTGGGATACTGTATAATGGCAGACTTCGCTCCTTTCTGAAATCCTTGCTAGGAACAGAGACAGGCATCCTCAAGCTCTTTTTATCTTCCGTTTCTGTCCAAAACCAGGCAACTTATTTCTGTCTTGGGGTGAGCCTCTCCAGGAAGGGTTACAAACCCCTTACCTGGATCTGATTTGAAGGATACCCCCAATATCTGGCAAGGTCCAGGAGAAGATGTTTTGTTTGGTGTAGTCAGCGTGACCTGTATTTGCTTTGTGCAGGAGAGGGGTGCGCTAGGCTTTGAACGCCACTATCATGTCACC
The DNA here is from genome assembly GCF_059628265.1 of Tinamus guttatus. Lineage (NCBI taxonomy): Eukaryota > Metazoa > Chordata > Aves > Tinamiformes > Tinamidae > Tinamus > Tinamus guttatus. Next base: position 247,267 of record NW_028288931.1, read on the forward strand.
GATCCCTTCATTCGCCGCCTGGGCCTGGAAGCAGAATTGCAGGTAAGTGCTCAGTGTTTAAAGAACAAAATGTGCTCCTTGTCCTGCAGTAAACTGTAGGAAATATGGCATGCTGGGCTGCGGGGGCTTCCTTCCCTTGTTTGGAAGAGATACACTGTTTAGTTGTTCCCCTGCATGAGAGACCGGAATATTTCTGTGTGATCCTGTGTGAGCTTTCTGGGTTAGCTAATGCACCTACACAAAGCCTTCAACTGGTGTCTATCAACTAATCCTAACTGGAGTGTCTGAACAAGGCAAACTGCCCTTAACTGCCAGCCATCAAGATATTCAGCTCTAATAGTGAAGACTGTAATGTCTAAAGCACCAATTATTGCACTGCAATCTGATACAACTTGAGAAGAGCTTAAGATTGTCCTGGTTTGGAGGACACGAGTTCTTCTGTCCCCTTCTCAAGCAAGTCTCCCGAATCAAGTGCTCTTCAGTGCTATCTTAGTCTCTTTCTGTTACATTTGTTAGCTAGTTTGTCTGGGGAGGTACAATGTAGTCACCCAGCAGCAAGGTGCTTCAAAAAGAGTTATCAAAAGTGCATTTTCCCTGCATTCCCAGAGAACTTGTACATGCAATTTGTCAGTCTAGCCAAGGGCTTTTGAAACAAAGTCACCTTCTCCTGCACACAGTAGGATTTCACCAGTAGCCTCTGAGACTGAACTGCCTTTTTTTCAACACTACTACTTTTTTTTTGTTTGTTTCATTTTTGCCTTTTTCCCCCAACTGTTACAGGGTGTCTTTCTTCTCTGGAGGTGCTTATCTGCCATGTGGGTGTTTTTTCTTTTCTTTCTTCTTTTTTCCTTTTTTTTTTTTTCCAGGGTTGGAATAAAAAGCTGCTTGTATTGGAACAAGTTGTGTATGGGGAGCTCACTGTGTCCTTGTCTCAGAACAGCCCTGTTTGATAAGTCTGAAGTTTGTGTAATACTCTCTTCCCTTTTTTTTTTTTTTTTTTTTTTTTTCTGCTCAGGGTCACTCTGGGTGTGTCAACTGTCTAGAATGGAATGAAAAAGGAGAGTAAGTACATGCCTTGATTCAGGGGATCTGCAAACTGGTAAGCCAGGTTCTCCCAAGAGTGTAGAGGTCATTTTACTCTAAGCAGCCCTTTCCTATTCCTAGTAAAACGAATATGGAATGAAGCTCAAAGTTTAGGAGCTCACACTTCAAAAGAGGTTTTATTTTGTTAATATATCTAGATATTATTAGATGTGCCCTTTTAATGAGTTCAGAAGGGAAACAGATTAAGAGGTAGAGATTAAAGGCTGGTTCTTTTCTTTTAAGTGGTGTTACAGATTATAACGAATCTTTAGGATTTGCCCAGTTGATTTGAAGGAATGTTTCCCTACTCCCTGTGCTGTGAAAAGCTTTTGCTGGGGGACAAATGTATAAGGGAGGAAGGTAGAACATTCACCCCTCTTTGCAACTTTAGAGGAAAATAGGAGCTTTTTTGTTAACCAAGTGGAGTAAACAATGCCTGCATGAGAAATAACTGGGTAGAAAGGAAGATCCTGTAGTTCTTGACATACTTCCCTAAGACCCAAAGTCTGCTGCCTGATAATCTTCCAAATTATTTGCTAGTGGCAGTTTCATGTACCTGAAAGTGAGCTGTTCCTAAAGAAGTAAGTTTGAAACAGCTGATGGTGGCAGATGTCAAATTTATTTGCTGCAGCAGAAGACAGATATACAAGACAAAACAACTCCTTGCAGTACCACAGGCACACCCTGCACTTAACAATCAGTTTGGACTCACTGAATGGGTTCTGGCTTGGGCTGCTTGGGTCTGGGAATAGTTTGGCTTGGGTTTGAGGTTGGTGTGGAGGCAGTTAACGCAGCCAGGCTAACATGGAAAATGGAGGCCCTGTTTTTTGTTGTTGACCACATTTCTTATTGTTTCCATTGTGCCATCTGAACCTCTGGTGAGATGGTCGAAGGGCCTAAAAACATGTGCTTTATTTTCTATGGAATGGATTTTATTGTTTTTTTTCCCTGTGGAGTTGACATTTGCCTAGTGTAGCTCCCTCAACTGGCTGTGTGGGATTGGCACATAGGAAATAACACAAATATATATTTGAGAAAGGGCGGTAAGGAGATTTCTTGAGCTGACTTAATGGTCAACTTAAAGGGGTTAAACCGCTCTGAAAAACTGGTTGTAGCTTGGAACAGAGGAGCACAAACTGAAAATTCTCCTTTTCTGTGTCTTTTAGCTTGCTGGCCTCTGGATCTGATGATCAGCATACGATTGTCTGGGATCCTCTGCATCACAAGAAGCTCCTTTCTATGCACACAGGGCATACCGCAAATATCTTTTCTGTCAAGGTATGTGATTAGGAGGAATAAATGGCTAGCACGAAATCAGCAGCTTAAGCAGCATGAGAGTAGATCTTCAAATGTTGCTGGGAAACCCTTTGTGTGCAAGCCATTTTCCCAAGGAAGTAATTTAGTATTTCGAAGGTTAAGAGATACTGTATTAAATGTAATACTTGTTCCTCTTAGTTTATGCTGCTCCTGGACTTCGCTACTTACCTATGTAAAACCAAAGAAAATGGCTGTAGCAAAAGAGGTTTGATGAAACGGTCGTTGCTGTAGTTTGTGACTCTTGAGTGCCCCATATCATATACGGGGGATGTAGTAAAGCTTGCTTTCCTAAAGCAAGCTGCTTTCTCTCTGGCCTGCGAGGAAGGTGAGTGAGATATGTAGAGCCCCAGCACTTCTCCAGTTTAAATGTCAAGTCTGTCTTCCACAGTTCTTGCCGCATTCAGGGGATCGCATCCTCATCACGGGAGCTGCAGATTCCAAGGTGCACGTCCATGACTTGACTGTCAAGGAGACCATCCACATGTTTGGAGATCACACCAACAGGGTTAAGCGAATTGCCACAGCTCCCATGTGGCCAAACACCTTCTGGAGTGCAGCAGAGGATGGGCTAATCAGGTACAGGACCCTAATCATTCTGCCCAAAATGAATCGGACTAAGATTCTTCACACTATATGCGTAGACCTAATGAGAGACTGTCTCTATGCTAAGCAGCTGGGGGCACATTGCTGAGAGTGTCTACGAAGTCTCCGTCCTTGGAGATGTTCAAAACCCAGCAGGACGTAGTCCTGGGCAACCTGCTCTATGCTGACCCTGTCAGAGCAAGGAGCTATAGATCAGGTGGCCTCCAGAAATCCCTTCCAATCCCAGCTATTCTGTGGTTCTGTGAAGAGTTTAAGATAGGTAATCTTTCTCTTTCCTGAAACTGTAAGGTTTCATTTTGAAATGTGGACTCCTTTGATAAATAGAGAATCTGGGGAGAGTATTTTCCTCTGCTGAAAATGGGAGGCCAAGAGAGGAACAGCCAAATCAAATGGGAGGAAGGCAGATGTAAGAGTGGAGTTTCTCTCCGAAGTCATTGAGACTGAAATGAGTAGGTGTTACCATCTGAATCTGTTCCGGTTGCCAACTAGATACTGTTTGTTAGGTCACAACTTGGAGTTTAAATTTGGAGCTTGAATAAATCTGTGCACTTTGCAGAGTTGTTTTTAGCGATTATGCTGATACTGAGACTTAGTGCATACTGAATTGAGGTGCTCCCAGGAACCTGTGACACGAATGACTTCGTATTTAGTGTCATCTGTTCGTACACAAGCCAGATAGTTAAATGTACGTTACCACTGAGCTGTATGAATGTGGTGTCTTGAGCCATTTTCAGTTTGGTCGCCATGGAAAGCTAAACTCTCCCTTTCTGCTATTTCTGTTTTCTCATGACGTATTTCACCTGACTCTGTTCCCTTTGCAGACAGTACGATCTGCGGGAGAACAGCAAACGTTCAGAAGTCCTGATAGACTTGACCGAGTATTGTGGGGAGCTGGTGGAGGCCAAATGTCTCACAGTCAACCCCCAAGATAACAACTACTTAGCGGTGGGGGCAAATGAGCCCTTCGTGCGGCTGTACGACATACGCATGATCCACAACCACAGGTAATGGCAACTGGCTCTTCTGGACGTCTTCGGCTGACACGAGTGGTGCAGGGACCTGTTAAAGGCTCTGGTGGAGAGGGGACATTGCAAGGAGTTCATGTGTCCCACCACGCAGTTCGACCAAGTCTTTTCTCTTATGCACACACTCTTCGATGCACCTAAGTACTCTTGGGTGGTGCGATGCAGGTTTGTGACTGCACAGTTGTCTAAGCGTGTGGCCTTGCCTTGTGTGTGAACAAGAAGTGTCAGGATAGATTAGGCTTCCAGCAGTTAGTGCTGTGATTATAAGATACTCTTCTTTCTGGCTAGGAAAAGCATGAAGCAGAGTCCTTCAGCTGGAGTACACACGTTCTGCGACCGGCAGAAACCCCTCCCGGATGGTGCAGCTCAGTACTACGTGGCAGGTATGGGGACCTCTGCTGGGAGGTGACAGATGAGACTGGAAAAATTAAAGGCTAAAGAAACTGAATTTTCTATCCATCGCACCAGAAACCACTGCTTGGGAGAGCTTTTCTCTAACGCCGCAATGTTTCATGGAGTTGTAGATTCTCTCACTTCTATGTTGTGAATTTTTGCTCGAGTATGTTACCTACCCACATTCCCTCATTTGGCAGTAGAATGTGTTGGTGAGCTGGCCTTACTCCTTCTTGTCTAGCATAAATGTCTTTTGTCAGCTTTATTGGAAAAAAAGTCAAGGTTTGGATAATCCTTGGGGCTACAGACTTTCTTCTGGGACTGGTCCCATCAAGGCTGCTGTTTAAAATCTTTTTGGAAGGAATCTTTTTCTTCATCCTGTAAAGGAAAAATGAGATGCAGATCCTGAGCAACCTAGATGGCATTCTTCTGCAGTACTGATTTTTTTTTTCTCCACCCAAAATATTTGTTTTTTTTTTTAAGTATCTTAGACCAGCATGTTCAGCAGACCAGGTTTGACAATCTTGCTTATGATGAGTCCCACTAGAGGATTTCTTAGGTCCCCTGAATTAGTCATGCAAGACATTTCCAGACTGAAGCAAAAGAACCCTTGTGTGAGCTGAATATTTAGGAGCTCGAGTTTGATTGTGTTGAGAGCTTTGTTAAGGAAACGTGATTAGAGGGTCGAAGATGCTGCTGCTTGCAGTTGGCCACAAATCACAGAAGCTGATACTTAGTGAATCCCTGAAACTGAGATTTGCTGGATTCTGCAAACTTCAGAGTTAGTAAGCTAGCTAGAAACCAGTCTTCTGTTCATATGGAGATCGCATTGAAAAATGGTAACTAGAATTTGTGGAAAGACAGCTGTGTGCATCCGAGTATTTCGGTGGCCCATGAAAGGATTTAATAAACAGCAGCAGGAACGTGAAAAATACCTTAGGTGCTTGTATTTCATGACCTTGCTCTCTCAACAACCTCTTGTAAAATAGAGCAGCTGGGATAGGACAAAGATGACAGTTACTAGTTACACTGATCTGTATGGACCTCTTCCCTCCTCAGGGCACCTCCCAGTGAAACTTCCAGACTACAACAACCGGCTGAGAGTTCTGGTGGCCACATACGTGACCTTCAGTCCTGATGGCACCGAGCTTTTAGTCAACATGGGAGGGGAGCAGGTAAGAAGACAGCTAAGGTTTGGCAGAAGGCTTCACACTGAGGTGTGTTTGTTGGGCCAGCATATGTTGTACATTCTTCAAAACAGGTATAGCAACTTCTCTCTGTGTGATTTGATTGATTTTTAAAGTTTTCTGATTCATTCTGACTAAATGTCTCGTATTAGGGATTTAACTGTTACGCTGCCACTGATTAAACTTGAACAGCATTTTGGTCTGATTTTTGCAATTCACACTTCCTCTCTCTGAAAGAGGAAAAAAGTGAAAATCAGGAACTGACCTTACCTGATGTAGAAAAGATTTTGTAACTCATTCTTAAAGCACCAAACTGCTTCTGTAATAGAAACTGGTAAATAAAGAACTTAAAGAAGCAAAGGCCTTCACCTGGGGTATGGATTGCTTTAATTTTAAGCATTGGGTGATATTCGTGGATCTATTGTAAAGCCTATCAGTGAAATGAGAAAATCCGCTTGACAGCATTAATTATCATGGATTAAGCAAGAACTTTCCTTGTAGGCCAGTTACTCTGTGGTTGTCCCCTATAGATCTTTCTCACAGTATGTGCACGCTCTTTGAGAGCGGGCACCAAGTTAGTATAAAATTTGACAGATCCACAATTCATCTATTACATTTTTAAATCAGGGCTTTGCAGGGTTGCTTTTAAGTTTCTCTGCAAATCTTGGCCTCTGCTCAGAGAAATATTTGCCTTGGTTTAGTAAACTGCCTCTTTTCTGCCCATAAATGTTTGTTTTGTATGAAATTGTTGTGCTAATAGAATAGTTAATATATTCTTTGCTAATAGAATAGTTAATATATTCTTAGAGTTGCATTTTTTTGAACAAATTGGTTTCTGGTCAGGTCGCATTTTAAGCTCTCTTGAGGATTTCGTTACCTTATGAGAAATACAAGGCTTCTGTTTCTCAGTGTTGCTTTTCCTCCACCTAGTGCTGAAATGTAATGGGACACTGATAGTGCTGTTATCCAGTGTGTTCATGTCCATAAACAAGTTACCCAGTTAGAAATTTGAATATAACAAAGGATGAACAGTGTGTGGAGTCATGTACCCACCTGCCCTCCTTTTATTTCCATGACTGAAATCAGTTTTACTCTTACCTTTTTTTTTTTTTTTCTTGTCTCGTTTCTTTATTTCTTAGGTCTATTTGTTTGACCTAACTTACAAACAGCGACCGTACACTTTTCTTCTCCCAAAGAAGTGCCATACTTCAGGGGGTAAGTGTGATGCCATCATGAAAGATGGTGAAAGACACAGAGAAATGCAGAATGGATCTGTTTATCCCCTTATACATCCACTGAGGAGGAGGCAGAAGAATCCATTCCCTAGCCAAAGACTCTGGTCTAGAACTAATCTCCCTTCTGGTGATAGGATAGTTGCAACAAAAAGTCATTTCTTTGATAAAGTCAATAAATTGAGGAGCCTTTTTATTCTTGGCCCTGTTTCTTACAGGCCTGTTCACACACAGATAGTGTGGGCAGTAAGCACTGAATTTCTGGAGCTCCATGCAGGAGGCAGGGGCTCCTCTTTCCGGGAGTGATCCCAGCCCAGCACCTTCCCTTTTCTCGGAGCGCTCTCAGGCCGCGTTTGATCTGCGTCCTCAGCACTCGGGCCTTAATCTAAAGCTCACAACGTGGTAGCAAATAGACTCCCAGCCCTGCCTGCCTTTCTCACCTGGCCTGCATGCACAGGGGTGATCCTCACCGTGGTGTCTGGTGCAGTCACGCTTTAAAGCCAGCATGGAGTCTGACCAGGCTCACAGTAGTGCAATTGCAGCAAATGCTCCACGCTGCCAGGCACAGAAAGTTTGGGCAAAAGCTGTGGAAAAAGGTGGCATCCATGTGAAAGATGAGCTTCATGTGTATGCATGTCGCTGCACGCTTAATCTTCCGTACACTTCCGAAGCCTGGTCGGACATTGTCCCCAGTTTCCCAGCTTCAAAATGGCTCCAGGACCACTCCCAGCTGCAGCCTAAATGCAGGCAGCTTGTAAAACCCAAAGCCAAATGCTTTCTATGGAAATGGCAGTTGAGGCAGCTATATGACCTTCAGCAGATTAGTTTAGGACTACCCTTTAAGCTGTAGGGCTAAAAAAAAAAAAAAAAAATCTAGAATTCGTACATTGAATTCCTAGATTGAAATGTTCTGGAATTTATGTCCATGATACTTTGTTTCAATGCATTGGGAAAAAAAATGCAAAGGTATGTAAAAGTATGTTGATTTCTAAAGCTGTAGTTTTAAATCACAGAAGTCAATCAGCCAGGTACTCGGCTTATGGCCTAGGTTCAGTCCGAAGTCATTTTGATTCGAACTGCCATCTGTGTGTATAGTTCTTTGTGTGTGTTTCACTGTTTCCAGAGTAAAACTCCAAAATTTCAGAGGTAGGATTGTTTAATTTACATTGAGCCACAGCATGGTCTGATCCCTGTTTTATTTCTTTTCCTACTTCCTAACCCGCAGAAGTGCAGAATGGAAAAACGTCAACAAATGGAGTGTCCAATGGCATCCACCTGCACAGCAATGGCTTCCGCTTGTCTGAAGGACGAGGACATGTGAGGTAAGAGGATAAATCTGCCTAACTGAAAGTCCCGTGGCTTTGCTCGCGGTCTCTTCCTCTTGCTGAGGTTAGCTGCTGCTAAACAAGGTGCAAAATGCAAGTCTACTTGGTGTTTTGACTTGGTTATCAAGGGGTCTCTGGCCTAGGGGCTGTCTTTGCTGCTGGTAAGTGAGCTATGAGCAGGAGTCACATCAGGCAACAGCATCCTGGGAGAAATGCTGCCCATTAAGATTTGTCCCTTTTTATGGTGAATTGCAGCTGACGAAACTGAAAAGTGACTTTTCAGACCTGGAAACAAGGTCTTTTTTAGTTGCCCTAAGTGGTTCTTAACTTCCTGACCTGCTGGGGCTGTGTGGAGACTGTCACATACCAAGAGTCTTTCTTTCTCTTGCTCTTTGTTGGGCTCCTGCCTACTGCAAACTGAACTGGAGCCACCAAAATTGCTTTGTGCTAATGACACTGGAGTAATTACTCTCACAGTCTGCATTTGAGCTAGGAATGGGTGGAGAGGCCTCTTCCGCTGCCTCTGCGCTCTGCTGCTTTTATTCTTTATGAGCAGAATGCAGCTGGGGGCGAAGCAGAAGCAGACTTTGCAGCCCATCTTGCTGGCTGCTTTTCCTCCAGCTGATGAGACATGGTTAACAGTCAAGACACAGTTACTTAATGCCATATATGGGTAGTCTAGGTTCCACCAAAGTGGCTTTGCTGAATATTTTCAGTTTGTTTCCTCTAGGTGGCCCCTCCATCACAGCGGCAGAGTTGCCAAGGGTGGAATTTCGGCTGGCTGAGCATGAGCCTTGCGCAGCCCTGTGAGCTCAGATGCTTCATTTCCTTCCGAATTTGCTTTCAGTTACGCATTGCTGAAACAGGATTGGAAATGTTGTTTATGCTGTCAAAGTAAAGTGTACCGTTGAAGTTTGAAGGATTAGGTGCTTAGGCTGCTCACTGTTCAATTTGAGTTTTAAAAAAACGGTCATAAGGAAACCTTTACCTGACTAACTGAACCTGTTTTTTTAGCAGGAAAGTCTCTTCTGCCCTTTTCAGAAACTTCTGGTATTAGCCATGCTTGCTGGAATCTGCCATGTTAGAATAAAACCCTTTGGATATTTAGCTGAACTGGAGTGTTAACCTGTGAGACTTAACTGTGCTCCTTTCCTTCTCCCCCCTCAGTCCCCAGGTTGAGCTGCCTCCCTACCTGGAGAGAATTAAGCAGCAAGCCAACGAGGCCTTTGCTTGTCAGCAGTGGACTCAAGCCATCCAGCTGTACAGCAGAGCGATCCAGAAAGCCCCCAACAACGCCATGCTGTATGGAAACAGAGCTGCTGCCTACATGAAGCGCAAATGGTGAGGGAGCAGAGCTGTGTGGGATGCAGTGTCAGAGTGTAGTGTCACAGGCAGCACTGCTGTCTGACCTCTGCGTGCCACAGGTGGCTGCTGTCCCCTGCAAGGCACCTGGCCCCACTACGTGAGAATCAGGCTTGGGCTAATGGGAAGAAGCTGTAAGTGGGTCACCCCGAGCACAGAACAAGTGGGCTGCACAGCAGTGTGGGTTGGAGAACCGTGGACACCGAGGCCACGCAGAGAAGCACAGCTGGTAGTAGCTCAGCATTTTGCCCGCTGGTGTGCTGAGTTGCCCTGGTCCTTTGCAGTTCAAAAAGAAACCACAAATCCTCCTCTGAGCGATAACATTGAGTGTCTGCAGGTGCCCATTTTTCTCTGCTTAGTTCTGGTCTACATGAGAGTGTGTCCCTAAATCTGCTGTTAAAGGATGGGCTCGTTGTTATTGTGTTTCTTAATTCACATCTCATGATCTAAGGTTATTGTAGGACTGCCTGGATTTGCTTTGGTTGCTGCTTGAACCTAGTGACTAGTGTTTGAGCTAGACACAGATGTGAGCTGGTGGTTCCTGTGTTACTGTAGCTTCTCCATAGTCTGATTGACTGGAAACAAACCTTCCTGAGGGGTCTGCTGAGGTGACAGCTTGTGCCTCAGGGTCCGGAGGGGCGTCAGTCATGGTTGTTGTGGATTACCCTGTTTGTCTCTGCAGTAGCTGATGTCTTCTCTGACCAATAGTCACAGCTGCCTCTGCAAGATACAGCCGAGCTATTTTTGTATCTGTCCCCTTGAGCAGAGTAAGACTGGGTAACATGACTTACCATTAAGATATTTAAAATAGACGTGGTCCTTCATCGACGTTGGCTTTGCGAGGATATTCTCCTCTCCCCACTGAAATCCCCAGTATGAATTCTGCCATCCTCTTGCCAAGACAAAGAGCAGCCAGCAGTTGCTGTGGCTGTTGGTAACTGGCCTACTGGCTGTTTTGCAATAGTAGAGATTTTTGGGAGCTGCCTCAAAAAGACCTCAGTGTTCAGAGGGAAAAGAACAATAGGGCGGGATTAAGGAATGGAAGATAGAAGCTGTGTGCTGATCTTATGAGTGACTTTTTTCTTGCAGGAGTCATTTTTCCCAAAGGATGTTGGCAGATCTGAAAGCAAACTGCTCCTTTCTGAGTGTCAACTAGTGCTTGCTACAGTTTTGTGTAGCTGGCGGATGTGCAAATGTATTCATGATGGGTTTCTGTGACTTGTAGTGATTAGAAATGGTACTTGGTACTAAGCTGGTATCTTTTCAGGAATAGAAAAGATGGGACATTTTTCTGCAAGAAACAGGTACTGATGTTTGGCAGGTGGGGGCTGGGATGTCGCAGAGTTGGTGGCGGCAGCTGGACTGTGACCCGCGTCGAACCGCGCTGCGTCTCTAAGGCGCCCTTCGCCCCCAGGGCATCACCAAGGCCGCCCTGTAAAACTCGCAGGCCTCACTTCGGCCTCCTCTCTGAATAACAACCAGGGCTGAAAGAGGAAGGTCTGTAATTCCATAACCTCCCCTTCCTCGCTCCCCTGCTCTGTACATTTCCAATGCTGTCCTCCTAAAAGCTGCTCATAAGAGCCACCTGCATCACTGCCCAGCTCACTTCCAGTGCTCTATATTGACAGCGCTTCAGCTGACTTCTACTTAAAGCATTTGTGCACAAGCCAGGGCAAAACTGCTGTGTGGGAGAAGGCAGCACCTGCGTCACATCCCGGCGTGTGAATTTCCACTCCGGTGTGCTGGGCTGCCCGGCTCTGCTAGTCGGGGTTGAAGGATTGTTTTTGTGTGCCAAAGTAGCTAATGACCCACCCAGCTTTCAAAGACAGGAGATTCCTCTTTGCCATCACAACAGGTAACTTGCACTCCCTTTTTTTGAGTGGAGTCGCCTGCTGTTGTGCGTCCAGCCTCCCGGATCCCTGGTGACGCGGAGCTGGAGGGGCCGCGGCCATCGAGCCGCGTTTCTTCTGCATTGCCGCTGACGTCATGGACGAGCCACCTTCTGCACTGTGCTACTGAGCTGTAATTTGTGGCCAGTATCCACCCAGAGGAGCAAAAGAGCAGTGGGATGGATGGTTTGCAGAGCCTGCCTGTAGCACTGCTCAGCATGTAGCCCATAGATTTGAGGCTCCCTTTAATAGAGATACAGGGGTACCTCTCTCCTGACAAAGGCTCCGCAGGAGCCAAAAGTGCCACCCTGTGGGAAGTACGGGACAATTCGCCCACCTTGGGGCCGTTTCAGACGAGAGCAAACCCACAGTGTTTGGGTTACAGGTGTGATCCCTCGCAGTGATTTATTTATTGCCGTCATCTGCAGACTTGGCACATTTCAGACAGACTGTGCTGCGCCGAATCCCAGCCTGCAAACCCTGTCAAATCCTTCCTGCTTCCAGAGCTCAAGCTGAGGCACTGCTATTCCTGCAGCCATGGAGCAGAGGGGAATCAAGCATCATCTCCAGTGTCTGTAAAGGGGTTATAAATATCTGCTATGGTACAAAGCTGTTGTAACACTTAATTTTTAAGCCTTTATGTATATGTATATATTTTTATTTTTCTAGAAAGGTGAGAAAAGACTGCTGCCTTAGAGCTGTGCCCATGGTCTGTGAAGCGTGGTGGTTCTCCAGCCGCTCCTTGAAGGAGAGCCGTGGTTAGGGGCAGGGAGACGTGCTACCGCGCCGTGCGTCCACACAGGGGCACGCGCGAGCCGCCGTGGCGAGGAGGCCCGCGCGCTCTGCGGGAGCGGCCTTGCCTCTGCTTGGCCAGAGGCCTTGTGCATCCTCCATCTTCAAAGGACTTCCCTAAACGCATTATGTCAGTGAGCTCTGCTCTGGAGGATTTAAAATGGCAGGTCAAGACTCGCCAGGCTTTGCTGTGTGGTCATGTTCCATGGCTGCCTGTGCACAGGAAAGGGGCTCTGTGGGGAGGTGTATTCAACAAGCTGGGCTTGCTCAGGTGGTGCCCCAGGAGACAGCAAATGCTGTTAATGCGTGAACTTGTGGGTTGCCTGCTTGACTAGAGAGAGCTGCAAACAGCAGGCCTGGGAGCGAGGCAAGGGCTGGGAAATGGCAGAAGACCATGTTGTTTCTTCCTGGACTCTCTATTTTGTGTCAGAGCCCTGGAACAGGCTGCCCAGAGAGGTTGTGGGGTCTCCTTCTCCTGAGATCTTCAAAACCCGCTTGGATGCAGTCCTGTGCCACGAGCTGCAGGTGACCCTGCCTGTGTTTTTTTTCCAGGGATGGGGACCATTATGATGCTCTACGGGACTGCTTGAAGGCCATATCCCTGAATCCGTGCCACCTGAAGGCGCACTTCCGGCTTGCGCGCTGTCTGTTTGAGCTCAAGTACGTGGCAGAAGCACTGGAGTGTCTGGATGACTTTAAAGGGAAGTTCCCAGAACAAGCACATAGCAGTGCCTGCGATGCACTAGACAGAGACATCAACGCGGCCCTCTTCTCCAAGAGTGATAATGGTGAGTCCCAGTGTTTAGGCAGGTCCCTCCATGCATAAACTTTACTATAACCTCATTTTCTTTTCTTCTTAATCTGACCCTGTGAAGTAAAGCTCAAACTTCTAAGAGAGACCAATGGTTACTGTGCACAGAAACTGGCTTGAGGCTTTTCTTGCCTTAGGTTTGGTCCTGGCTCACTCTTGAGTGAGAGTATGATAAAGAAACCCTTTGTATCCTAGAGATAATCTGAAGGGAAGCTTGTTGTCTAAGCCCTGATCCCTGCTGAAACTGTCCTTAACTTTTCTTTAAACCTGGTGAGGCCTCCTAAAGTGCTTTCTGTTTGCTTGGAGCGTGTTCCTGCCCAAATTGTGATGAAGGAAATCTGTTGTCCTTCCAGCTGAAGACAAGAAGGGGGGTGGCCCCATCCGGCTGCGAGCCACAGGTCGTAAGGCTTCGATCTCGGAGGATGAGATGGTGCTGAGGGAGCGCAGCTACGACTACAAGTTCCGGTATTGTGGCCACTGTAACACTACTACAGACATCAAAGAGGCCAATTTCTTTGGCAGGTACGTTGATACAGATAGCACTGGTTTGCAGGGTTGAATAAGATAACAAGAAATCTTTTTATGTGGCCATGTGAAGAGCAGGTTCAGTAGCCGATCCGCAGAGCCCACGGTTAGCCTAGGTTTTCAGAAAAAAAAATACTTGGGATTGAAAAACATGGATTCTGGGGCTGGAGGGAAGCAATATGGAAAGCTTTGGATTCCTGAGCATGTGTGTGAGGGGCGGCAGCCTGCTGCCTGTAGAAGCCAGCTGAGATTCTCACGTCTGCTCGAGAGCAGCTTTGCTGCTCCGAGCTGTGCTCTCCAGTCTCTGCTCCTCTCCCCCAGCAATGCACAGTACATAGTCAGCGGGTCGGATGACGGCTCGTTCTTCATCTGGGAGAAAGAAACCACAAATCTTGTTCGAGTGCTGCAGGGAGACGAGTCGATTGTGAATTGTCTGCAGCCTCATCCCAGTTACTGCTTCCTGGCCACCAGTGGCATTGATCCAGTTGTACGGCTGTGGAATCCCAGGCCAGAGGTAAGAGCCACAGCAAAAGGCTGCGTCTTGGTGGCATAAGATGTAACCCAGACCTGCCTTTCTGACCCCTTGAGAGCTGCAGCAGCTGTAATAACCTCGTTGGTGCTCGTGCTGTCTTGCTGAGTTCTCTCCTCTCTTGTCTTGCAGAGTGAAACCCTCAATGGCCGTGTGGTGGTAGACATGGAAGGTGCTTCCCAAGCCAACCAGAGACGAATGAACGCAGACCCGCTGGAGGTGATGTTGCTGAACATGGGGTACCGGATTACAGGACTGACGAGTGGTGGGGCTGGAGGCTCAGACGACGAAGACAGCTCAGAGGGGCAAGTCCAGTGCCGACCCAGCTAAAACAGAACCGCCTCTCCTTCCTCTAATTGTTTGGTTGAAAGGGAACCTAGTTTCCTTGGTCCTGAAGTTTCTCTGATGAATGACTGCACTGTTTCGCACTATGCACAGAGTAGGACAAGCTGGCAGGGGCAGGAGCGGCCGTCTCTGTAAACCACCACCGCCTCCACCACCTCCTCCTCCCGTCACACTACTGAGCAGCATGGCGGTGCAGTCTGGCGTTTGCCTTTAGCGGAATTTAGTCCCGGCAGGGATCTTTGAGTTGTCTGTAAGCAGTGTAAGCTGGTGACTTTTTCCAGAGCTGCTATATGACCTGGTACAGAGGGATATTGCCTGCATTCATGCGTTTGCAGAGAGGATGTTAAATTCCTGAATAAAATACAAACCTAGGGCAGGGGTTATGGAATAATTTTACTGCAGTAATCTTGATCTTGGAAGCTTGGCTTAGCCATTCTGCTGCCAGCCTGTGTAGGGGCCCTGGGTTAGGGTTTTTGGCCATGAAACACCTGTTATCCCATAACGTCTTCTGGCTTCCATCTCTAACATGTCCTCACCAGACACATCTGTGTTGTGTTAAGGAGTGGACATTGCCTGTTCTTGTCCCTGGGCATCTGTCGTAGGGATGAATCAGTGGAGGCACCGAGTATGTGCAGCTCAGCAGGGCAGGAGATGCTTACCCAGCTGTGATGCTTTTTGCTTTTTTCCTATGAATTATGAACTTGTGGAGAAAGGTGGCAACAGTGGGAGGAGGTTTGATCAGAGGCCTAAGACTTAACGCAGCTAAAGCTACTGAGGAAAGGGGCTGGTGCCAGCATCCTTCCAGAGATTCTATTACCCACACTGCGTGTAGTTATATCCACCTTCTCTCTGTCACCTGTGCTGCAGCTGAGAACGTTGCCACCACGTATCTCTTGCAACTAATGTTTTGAGCTTTTAGACAGCAGCTTCTTAGTGCAGCCAGCTGCTCTGTCTTGACCAAGATGGGCCTCCTCTGCCTCGTTATTGGTGTAACATCTGATGGATTAGTGCTCCTCTCAGGAACCCTCCTTCCTCTTCCCATTGCCCTCCCTCCCTGACTCTAGCTGCGAAGCCAGAAATGCACCTAGAAATGCAGCACTGAACTTCCATTTCTTCCCCTCCCATGTAACACACAGCCCTGTTTTTCCCCTCTTGCAGTTGCCAAACACTAAATATCAAGTAGATCTTACGCAGCTATGCTACAACTGGAGCTGAAGAGGTTGTTTTTTTTTTTCTAGGACTATCAACTAAGACCAAAGAGCCCCTGGAGATCTTAACTGCTCTGCACTGTCTCTTATCTCTTACTGCTGAAGGTCTGAACATGCCAGCCGTGGTCCCAGGGGTGTCAGACGTGTGTGTGGGAGTGTGTGCGCGTGTGCTGCATTGGGCTTGTTCTTCCATGTGGTGCAATCTCTGGTCTTCCTGTCCCCGCTGTGGAAGGATGAGGCCTTCCTTTCCTTCCCTGGCTGCCAGGTGGGGAGGAGAGACACTGCACAGTGCTGGCTCATCGAGGTAACGGCTTCCTCGCCCTTCCAAAACAGTCTTTGCGGTGGGGAAGCCTTGTACAAGAGAGGTCCCGGGGCCTCGTAGCAGGCAGCCTCTCTCCAAGGGTGCTATTCCTTGCCCAGAGGGACGTCCCACCCCACAGGCACAGCGGCGCTCTCGGGACCTGCCGTGCTCCCAGGACGAAGCTTTCCGTCCGCTGCCTCGTGTGCAGGTGGAGCTGAGCCCGAGCGAGCGCCGGCGCGCGGGGAGCGTCCCCCGCACCAAGGAGGGAGCAGCCGCGCTCGTGCCCTCCGGAGCCGTGATGGCGACTCCTGTTTTGGCGTTGCAGCCGGCCCACCCTCCACCTGCCGCTGCAGCAGAGCCCTCCTGGGACGGTCACGTAGCCGCTGAGAGCGTTTGCTGGGGCTCGCTCGGCAGCGCTGCGGTGGGTGCCCGCTCGCTCCGCTGACCCGGCTGGTTGTGTGCGTCCTCCTGCCCCACGTGCACCCGAGGCTCTTCAGAACCCAGAGGCAACGGCAAATCCTTCTCACTTGGGTGGCTTTTTGACGTGGTCTTGCCTTTTATTTCTGCTTAAGGCTTTCCTACTAGACACCTCTTCCCCCCTTCCCCTCCCACCCCAAACTTTTTTCAGCTTTTACTAGACAACACCCACAGACTTCGATTTTTAAACCAAGAGTCTCGGGTTGGAAGCTCTGAAAGGAACAGACCTCTCCCTCCCCATTCACCTTTTGCTGTGGCAGCTATTTTTTGTTGTTTTTTTCTCCTCGTGAGACAGTGCAGCTCTTTTACCTGCCAGTTGCAGCGTGAAAGCCTACCAGATTCCCTGCCTCTGCAGTGGATTGCTTTTTTTTAATGGCTGCTTTGGATAAAATGCTAAATAATAATGGGAGAGAAGGGGAGAGAAACATTTCTCTGTCGCTAGCCCCTTTTCCCCTTGTTGTGGGCAGATTGCCTGCTCTGTTGCTTGTTAATGAGGAATTCGTATTTATTGGTGAAGGAAAAAAACGTGCTGGGGAAGTAGGGAAAAGATGTTGCTTTATTGACCTCTGCTGTTTACTTTGACCCCTCTTCAGGAAAGCTTCTTCCTGCTCTTTCTGATTAACTCTTTCTAGCCTGGGATATGCAGGGATGCCTCCTTTATTTTTGTATTTTAGCAATGGGCTCTCTGTTCAGAGACTCTAGGGTTCTCTTGGTGTTGCAAAGACCATTGCTTCTAGCTTTTTCAAGTACTAAAGATGATCATCTCGTCAACTCTGCCCCTGCAGTTGTAGAGGTAACACACAAGCCTTACTGTCCTCATTAGAAGGAGCAGAAAACTTGTTTCTCTAGTCCCTGGAAGAGAAAGGGTTAAGCAATTAAATGATTCTTTGTTCTAGTTCTTTGGTGGTGTCATTTTGTTTGTGGGACTGTTCTGGCTTTGTTTTTGGCAAGGGGAGGCTGAGGGGACCTGGCCGGGCTGGATGGTGTCTGCGGAACAGGGGCTTCCCGGGGAAGACAATTCCTGCATGTGCTTTAAGGAACACAGCAGTGGTGTTGTGAAGTGGTTATTCCGAGATGCGTTATACTGAGCGGGGAGGAATGGAGGATGAACTGATCAAAGAAATGGAGATGAGTAGAGTGGCAGAAAACAGTAGGGGGAAGAGCTTCTCCTTGGCTTTTTGGTGTTCTCAAATAGTCCCTAGCCCTGCAAAGCAGAACCTAGGTGGCTTGGGCTGTGGGACAGACCCAAGGTCGTCTCCCTGAAGCCACCAGGTTATTGAGAGATTTTTTCTGAGATGTTTCTCTTGTTTAAAGTGTGTTGGACGTGAACATTTAGACCCAGAGATGATCCCTTGTTACAGGATATCACAAGCTCACTTTCTGCTGGAAGAGCTCCCAAACACTTTCCTACCCTCCAAGGTGCAGAATTACCAGGCCTCAAGTCAGAGCCTGCTTATTTTCAGAATCCGTTTGAACTGTTCTCAGAAATTCCCATTAGACACTTTTCAGCTGAAGGCCTTTTGAGGCTTCTCCACTTCAAATCCTGTGTGAGCTAAACTCTTGCTCTAAAAGACAGCTCTGCTCTAACAAAGCAATGTGCATCCACAGCTGGAATTGAGGATCAACTAACTAATTAGGTCAGATGTTGGGCTGGATGGCTGGACAAAAAAGGAAGCGTGGAAGGGGAAGCCGAGTGCTTGAACTGTGGGTGGAAATGATTAGAAGCATCTCAGAAAATGTGTGTGTGGGGGGGTTATTTATGCAACTTGGGCAAGGGAATAGGGTCAGAGGGGCAGAGGCGAGATCTGCCCTTGCAGATGGGAGAGGAGCAGCGGAGGCTCTGCTGCTGAGGTCGCTTTTCTCTAAGGTAACGGCTCGCAGTGCCAGGAATGAGACTGCGAAGGGCTCAAAATGGCTCCTGGCTCTGAGCAAAATGGGAGCAGGATGTCAGCAAACTGCCTTCTGGTGCCGCGGGGAAACGAGCCCTCGCACGCTGCGCTGGGAGGCGCGCGGGCCGCGCTGCAGCGGGGCACGACACTGATGAGACGCTCTTCTGGGGCTGGCAAGGCCTTTTTGTTTCTTGTGGATTTGATAGCCGAGGAAGCTCATGACCCACGCCTGGCTCAGAGCTCTTCCAGCGCGTGCCCTGCGTCCCCGAGAAACCCGTGGTTTCCCTTTAAACGCAAGAGTTGCCCTGTGGATTGAATATGTGTCGATCGGCAAGGGAGAGATAAGGAAATGCAGCTTTCAAGCGACAGAAAGACCTGAAGGTTAAAGCAGAGGGTGGGAGGGCTCAGGGACGCGCGCTCGGGCCGGGCGGCTGAGCCCGTGCGCAGCTGTGAGCGGCACCGGCATCGACGGCGGCGCTGGTTCTGGCTCCCGCTGAGCGATTAGAGGCTGTCACGTTGCAGTGAGGCGCTGAGCGCAGGACAGGGACAACAAAAAGGCTGAGCAGCCCAGCCCGGCGTCACCTGCAGCGCGGGGGAAGGACGCCTTGGTGTCCTCCATCCGCCTGTGTCTTGGTGACATTTTCAGCGGGCTCCTGCGAGCGGTGGTGCCTGGTTGTCAATGTCAGAAGGGGGAGGGGAGCTCTTCCTGGAGTGGTTTGGTTCTGGCAGTGCCTGTAATGTTGGAGCTGTCACAACAGGGAAGGTTCCCAAGAAAGCTGCTTCCCGAACGAGAGCTGGCTGGGTGCCTGCTCCTTTCAAGCTCAGCGATGAGCCGGGCTAGAAGGGGCCGTAACCGCTTTCCTTCCAGCTCCTGCTCTGGCGATGGTGGCGGGGGCCTGGGCGCGCTCGTGTCCATGTGCAATCCGTGCCCATCCTTCCCAGGACGGGGAAAGGCCCCGCGTCCCGGGGCTGGGAGCGGCCGCCCTGGCACCGCAGGCAGCAGGCGGATCTCGGCGTCCCAAGGAGCTGTGGGGCCAGCAGCAGGTACAGCCCCTGCTCGTGCACAAGGGCAGGGAGCAGGCGCTGGTGGCGACTTGCTGGCAGACACGGGAGCAAACCCTTTTGTTTGTGACACGAGAGCGGTCGCAAACACCGTGGCAGGGTTCCTGCTCCGTGCATCGCTCCAGCAGCCTGGTCAGACACACTAGCCGCAATAAAAAGCCTCCTTTTTAATTTTATGCATGGAGAACTTCTTACCTGCTCCCCCCTCCAGCAGCCCTCCCCCATTTTATTTTCCAACTGCAGCTATTTTCCCTGCTGACTCCAGGTGTTTTGTATTCTGCTTAGATCAATAGCAGAGGAACAGCAGCAGCTTTCCCGTTGTCATGAGGAAGACCCTGCTGTCAGCTACAGCTCACCCGTTCCCTGCCCATGCTACGCTGGGGATGGGGCCCTTCTGCTTGCCTGACACACACAAAAGAGCCATGCAGTATAGAAGTGCTGCAGTGATTTTGTTTTTCCTATTTTTTCCTTAAAAAAGGGGTGGGGGGGAGAAAGAACTAAAAAAAAATGAAAATAGGGTTTGCCCTCCTGCGTGTGCTTTAAAGGGAATAAAAATTGACTGTTGGAAGCACCCTGTGCCCACAGTGGCCCTGCCAGCCCCTCGTCCTTGCTGCAGAGCGCTGCTCCGGGCACTGCTCCCTCGGGATGTGCTGCCGGGAAGGGCAAATCCCTGCCTAATCCCACAGCCGTGCCCGGAGCGCGCTCACTGATGTGACCACGGGGCCCCATTGGGATAATGATGGTCCCTGGTATTTAACATAACTTCGAGCAAATCAATGCATTTTTTTTCCTTTATAGAGTGAAGTGTTCATGGAAACACCCAGCCTTTACAGCTATTCTCTATCCGAAGTGCCAAAATAAGAACGAAAGCCCCGGGCCTGGCTTTGCTCTCCAATGTGTCTGTACTTCTCTTCGCCTTCACCTTTTTGGAACTGCATGATTTTGTAAAGCCTGCAGGTTACTGGGGCACAGCCGAGGGCTCTGATCGCTCTGCTCCCGCGACGGGATGCGCCAAGACGCTGTCCCCGCCTCGACTCGAGCCGCTCCACGCGCGGGTCTCCGGGGACAGCAGGGCTCAGTCCTGATGCCTCTTTTCCTGCTGCATCTCCCACATAGCCCTGCTCTAGGACGGGGTCTAGAAGAGGAAATAAGGAGGGGATTTTAGATAATCCCCTGAGGGTGAAGGTGAGAAAATGGAGACTTCAGTGCGTTATTTAGTGCAAGCTCCAGCTAACTTAAAACGTCCTGAGTCCTGGGGCAGGATGCGCTGATGAAGGTGGTGGGTCCATCCCGGCTAGTGAGCCAAGTGCAGTGGTGGAAAACAGGAATCCAGGCACGGAGGTGAGCAAAGTTGTGTATTTTAAAATGTAAAAAGGGCTTCCTGGGATGGAAGCTGCAAGTCTGTCCTGGAGGGGGTGGCTGTGAAAACTGAGCACCCTGTAGGATCCCTTGGCTCCGCAGGGGGTTCTGAGGGCCCCAAGGGGCTGCAGGGAGGGAGCCCCAACCCTTTTAGTAGGACAATCTGCTGTCCCCTCCCTTGGCCCCGGCTGGTGCCAGCCCGGCCGCCACCTCGGGGAGGAACCGCAGCTCGAGGGGGGCCGCAGCGAGGGCGTCTGCTCCGAGCGCGAGGCCAGAAGGGGCCGGGGTGGCCGGGACGGGGGTCCCGCACCCTGCGCTGCTCCGGGACGTTCGGCCGAGAGTGTCCGGGGAGGGAGAGACCGGGGACTCCGCAATGGTCGCGGCTCTCCCTCGGCCTGCGCGTGTGCTTGGAACCAAGTGTCACTTGTCCGCGCGGGCCCGGGGCCCTCCTGCCCCCCGCGGGCTGCGGCGGCTCCCGGGGACCCCGCGGCGGGAGGCGCCGCCCGCGGCCTCGCGGGGGCCTCGGGCCGGGCCCGGGGCCGCTCGCGCTTCCTGGTTACCGGCCGTGCCCGGAAGCGGGCGGCGGTCTCCAGGAAGTGGCGTCGCGCGGCGGGCGGGCGGCGATGGCGGAAGCGGAGGCCAAGATGAAGCAGTTCGGCGGCGGCGGGGCCGGGCTGGACGCCGAGCGCGGCCGCTTCCCGTTCTGCGTGGTGTGGACCCCCATCCCCGTGCTCACGTGAGTGCGGCCGGCCCCGGGCCGCGCGCGCCGCCTTGTCCTCGAAAGCCGGGTTTTTGCCCCAAGGCGCCTCCTGCCTTCGGGTAACGCGGTAACGCGGCTGCCCGGGCCCCACGGGCGGGAGCGCCTGCGAGGAGGAGCTCGGGGTGTTCCTGCCTCTCAGGAACACGAAAAGCTCCAAACACGTCGCTGAGGACGTTCTGAAAACAAAAAACAAGTGACTTGTTCTCATGCCTTTCCCTTGCCCTCCAATTAAAGTGTGGTGATAATGTGTTTGCTGACCAGAGCTTGAAGGGAGGTGGGAGATGTGGTGAGGCCTGTGCCAGGGCGGGAATGACCCTATTCCTCACCAAAAAAAGAGTTAAATGTTGCAGCTCCCATGTTGCCATCACCTACAGCTGTAAAACAGCCTTAATTTCTACCTCTTTTTTGATTGTTTGAAGTTTCCCCCTTAGTCTTGTCCTGGAAGGTTTTTCAAAGCTTTTCTGTTTCTTCCCTCCTGCTGGGGCTGAGGAAGAGGCAGCAGCTGCTCCCGCTGCTGGAGGTCCCGGGCATCAGGGTTTGTGGGTTCCTTCCCCAAACGGCAGCGGCATCTTCTTGATGCAGCAGCAAACTGGGCAGTGTTACTAGGTGGAGGCTCTTGTTAAGTGTTGTAGTAGCTGCGTTTTCTTCTGAATTTCCTGTGGTCCTTGGCTTTGGAGGCTTGAAAACTAGTCAATTTTGAGATAGGAGGGGAAAGAAAAGGGACTTGAGGGAAGAAATAGCAGAACTTTTAAACGCAGCAAAGCTCTGACAACGTTTATCAGCCAGAACACATAGCTGAAAGTAGAGGCCAGTCTCTGGATAGTGAAACTGGCTGCTTTGCCTTGCACAGAGTGAAACGCAGGCGGTAAGTGATGCAAACGCAGAAAACGAACCCGACTTTGCAGAATCCCTTCTCCCCCGTGGAGAGTTACGTTGCTAGCAGGAGTCGTGTGCTGTTTATAACCCCAGCTGGGCTTCTGGGCGCGTGTGGCTCGTCTGCCCTTGCAGCACCCGAGCACTTGGGCGCCGTTTCGTTTCGCTCCCTGTTTCTAGGGTGTCTCTACTTGAGCCCTGGCTGGGGAACCTGTTTCTGTGTAACCTGGCTGTGATCTCAGCTGAAATATTAGTTGCTGGCAGGCAAAGGAGTGAGAAAGTGGAGAGGAGTCGGCAAATCTGAGAGGAGAATGTAGGAGGGAGCCTGAGATGTTTGTTGGTGATGATGGGAGCGGGGTGGGACACAGCTCCCCACTTGCTGGGGCTGTGGATACCTGGGAGGAAGAGGGGGAGGCCTTTGCAGCAGAGGGGTCCTTGAGGCTGGGGAATCCTTTTGTGGGGGCCAGGAGCCCTGTTTTCTGTCTGGGATGTTTAAAATCCACTCCACGGTGAAAAGATGCGATCTGGATGGGAATATGGGTAAAATTGCTTCATTTCTCAGCTGAAGAGCGAAGTCTAGTTTTATTTTGAGGTGATTTCTTCCAAATTGAACCATTTTCCTGGAAAACACATGGATTTGTCCTGGGAGACAGGCTTCCCTGGGCAGGGATGTGCATAGTGCAGACACTTGCCCCTGCAGCCACTCAAGGTGAAGCTGTGGAGCCTGACGACCCCCCAGATAAGACCCTAGATCTATTAGCCAAGGAGAGGCGTGAGTGTGAGTATCCCTTGTGTGTTTTCCCTCTGCTTGTGCCTTGCTGTGTCTCTTCTAGCTCTTGCTTGCCACTTTTTGGCTCTCCCTGTGTAACTCTCTCACTGTGCCCGTCCGTCCCGCGCTGCGCGGTTCCTTGTACGGCGCTCCGGCAGCGCCCGGCACCACGTGCAAATACTGCAGATATTGCAGATATCGCAGATACCGCGGCCTGACGGGCTCACGTGTCTCCTCGTAGGTGGCTCTTCCCGATCATCGGCCACATGGGGATCTGCACGTCGGCAGGAGTCATCCGGGACTTTGCGGGGCCCTACTACGTCTCGGTGAGTGCGCGATGGTCATCGAGCAGGAATCTGCTCTTGGTCGGGTTTCACCTTTATGCAGGACTTTGGAGTTGCTCCTTGTTTTTTGCCGCTCAGAATTCTGCAAAATAACGACTTCAGAGGCTTCTGAGGATCATGCCATTTCTCTGTGGACTTTTGTCCAATGCAGGCATCTGGATGATACGATAAATAGGGACTGGTTTGGTTTGGTGAGTAGGAGGGAAGGAATCTTGTAGCCCATGCTCTAGGTGGAGAACGTTGGACCTAAATTCTTACAGCAAGAGCTTGGCCACTGCCTGCTAACTTGGTCAGAGCACCCGTTGTTGTCATATAGCTTAGGAGCAGGTATGTGGTAGCCTTGTAAAGTTTGATTTTGAAAGAAAGGGTGTTTAAAGTCAGAGTAATTCATACTCTAACAGAGCAGGACATTTATGACTCTGAGTTAATCTGTTAACCATAAAGAAGGAGAGAAACAGGGTGCATATGCCACACAGCCAGACTATGTCTTAGTGTGTATAGTATAAGTATGTTCAGACCTAGAAAAGGAGTCTGATAACAGTCAAAATCCAAATCCAGACACTCAAATAAGGTGGGTGCCTTGAAACTGCTGCTGAAATGTCAGTTTTATCACCAAACAACCACAGACTCCAGACTCTGAGGTCTTCCAGAGGGAGGCATATCATGAATATTGTGCGCAGTTCCTCTCTTGAGACATTTTTCTCTCTTTTTCCAGGAAGACAACATGGCATTTGGGAAGCCAGTGAAGTAAGTGCTCTTGTAACTTTTTGTTAAAGTAACCAACTGACCTGCAAATCTCCTTTAATACATGGAGACAGGCACGGTACAACATTCTTGGTGGTCAGGTGCCCTTATTCGAATGGATGGCTATTGTGTCTCTGCTTTCCAAAAAACATATTAATTTTTTTTAGAGGTGACAGCAAGGTAGCTGTATTAATAGCTATGGAGCCTTAAAAAAAAAGTTAAAACACTTTAATGTTGGCAACAAATGCTTCAAGTAAATAACACTTGACATGTGCTATGTTATGGTAATGAACTGTCATCACTCACTTCTTATTAGTGTTTTTCTAGGAAGGGATGGGAGGGGGATTCCCAAGTTTCGTATGTTTGTCAGATCGAGCGTCTATTTTGCATGGCCTGGAGGTTTCCTGTCGGTAGAGAATAGCAGTTACGACACTGCTCCGTGCCCCTGGGGCCTGCGCCTTCCCCGTCGGGGTGCTCTGGGTCTGAGGGTGCTGAGCGCTCCTTGCTGCTGCTCTCTGCAGCGTTCACTCGCCTCGAGCAGCGTGGTTCCTGGGGCTCTGCGGCAGCGCATTGCTCCCAAGTCCTGTTTTGAGCAGCTTTCTGCTGGGAAGAGCAAGAGGTGTCGAGGAGCAGCGCTAAATGGAGGGATCTGTTCTCCTTGCAGGTACTGGAAGCTGGATCCTGGCAAAGTGTGCTCCACCAGTCCCAATGCGTGGGACACTGCCGTGCACGATGCCTCGGAGGAGTACAAGCACCGCATGGTACGGCGCTGCTGCCCTGTCTGGGCCCTCGTGGAGCCTCGGGGACAGCGTTTCTGAGGCTGTGCCTCTTATTTCTGTTCCAGCACAACCTTTGCTGTGATAACTGCCATTCGCATGTGGCTCTGGCCTTAAACTTGATGAGATACGATAACAGCACCTCCTGGAACATGGTCAAACTCTGCTTCTTCTCACTGCTGTATGGGAAGTACGTAAGGTGAGCTGAGGACCAGCCTAGATTCAGTGCCAGCAACAGATAAAGAAAGTCCGAATGGCACTGCATCTCCCTGCAGTTTCTCCAGTTATCCTCACATCTTTCCCTCTTGTCCTTTTCTGCTGTTTTTTTTTTTTTATGTTTTAACTCTTTTTTTTTTTTTTTTTCTCTCTGTCTTTCAGCATAGGGGGGTTTGTGAAGACCTGGCTTCCTTTTGCCCTCTTCTTGGGGGTGATCCTGACGGTGGTTCTGACTCTTCGCTTGCGGTGATGGCAGCTGTGAACCCCCGCTCCAGGGGTGCACGAAGGAGGGAACTGTGTCCGCTCGATCCGGCGAGGTGGAGGCACAGGACTCCGAGAGGCCTTTACTGGGGAAAGCTCCACTCTGTAGTAACTGCTCTCATCTTTGTTTCCTGGCACTGGCTTCTTCTCCCTCTGTTTTCATCCTGTCAGCGGTGTCTGCCAGTGCTGGAGTCCCAAAGCCTCCATGTCTCCCTGAACGTGCTCCCCCTCTGCATTTTATTAGGTAGAACTGGGAAAGGAGGAGAGGGGTGGGCACCTTTTCTTTCACTGTGAGGTAGGGCCGCGAGGCCAACCCTGCCCCCTGGTTCAAGAGCACAAGCAGGTACGTTTGTAAGGTTCTCTCTGATCACCTTCTTCCTCTGGTCAGACTTTCAGATGCTTCCTCACATTTCCTGAGTCTCCAAGGACGAGAAGCTGTTTCCCTTCTGCATGCCTCCCTTGCAGCACGTTTCAAAGTGGAGGAGTGGGGCTTCTCTGAGGGCTGTGCAGTGCCACAGCACTGGCTGACAGTCTTCCCCGTAGCAAAAGAAGGGTGTTGATGGCTGGGCACTGCTCTGAGGAGATGCAGAGGGGAGCAGTCCCTGGTAGGGCAAATTCATCTGGTCCTGCTAGTGAGCCCAGAACAGCAAGAAAGCAGATTGCCTGGCTAGGGTCTGGCTCAGAGCAGTCTGCACGCTTCCAAGAGCACGCTGCAGAAATGGGCCAAATCCCTTTCGGCTTGTGCCAGAGAAAATAGAGCTTCCCTGCTTCCTCTGTGCTCTGAATGCCTAAACCTGCCGTTCGCGTCTCACAAGCCACTTAACTTTCCTTTGAACCCTGGTGCTTCATGTGTCACAGCTTATCGCTGAGGCGGCGGCAGCAGGTACGTGCCAACGGACGGGTTAGGGCAGGGCTTTGAAAGCACCCAGGCCTTGCAGAGCAGCACCCGGGTCCTGAGCCTTCCTGGGGTGTCGGAGATTAAAGGAAGAGGCGACGGGATTGGCAGGTTGCTGTGTCCCAGGGGCTGGGCTTCGCCGTGGCAGCCAGGCTGCTTTCTTGCAGCTGGCTGCAGGGCAGTGAGCAGGAAGGTCTGCAAACTGCTTGGCTTGCTTTGAAGAAGAGACAGCGCTCGCCCACGTGTGCCAAAGCGCTTTTGTAGCACCAGCCTTGGGCACGAGACGTGCCAGCCGGGCAGCCTCGGGGTCTCGTGGCCTTTTGGAGCCGCAGAGGCGGGGGCAGCTGGAGGGACGGGACTCGCGGTGCCCCGAGCCGTGTCCGTGGCGCGAGGTGCGGGGCTGGCTGCGGGTGCTGCCCTCGGGCAGGGAGGTGGCTTCCTCAAGAGCATCGTGGCCGAAGGGTTACGTGCAGTCGAGCACATTCCCCCGCGCTGCAAAGCAGGAGTTAGTTTTTCCACTCCCTCTTTGCAAGGCCAGCCCTTTACTGCAGTACCTGCTGGCTACGACTGCTTCTTGGGGCTGAAAACCATCAAGAAAGCTCCTCTTGACTGCGTCTCATCCTTGGGGCTTCCTCTGACTTTGGCAGCGCGTTCGCAGTCACCCTGCTGCCTGTCAAAACTGTCCCTGTGCACCTCCCCATCTGCTTTTTTTCCCCCTGGCTTTTCCTAGGCTTATGGGAGGACTCGGGCATCTTGGGCTTCAGCATTTCAGCGTTTTCCTGCATCAGTTTTGAACAGCCCCTTAAACCTCCTCCTCCTCCCTGTGTTTTAATTGTGTCGTTCAGCGCTCGTGCTGGCGTTGCTGGGTGGAAGGGAGGATGCGTGCGGCCCTCTGCGCCCTTCCCCTGCTCCTGGAGCTGGAACAGGCAGCGTCTCCCGCGCAGTCATTTCAAGGCTGAGTGGAGAGCAGGCTGGAGGATGCTGATAGCTGGGCCTGGGGCTGATGAGGAGGCCAAGATCTTGCATCAAAGAGAACCTTGCAATGAAAGGACGATGTCTCGCTGAGTTACCCTGCGCTGCTGTGGTTCCTGCCCAGCAAGCCTGCTAGTTAATGTGCCCTAGGACTAGCCAGCTGAACAGGAGAGAGGAGTTGTTTGCCCCAATTTTTATTATTATTTTTTAAATGTAGTTACTCAGAGGGACCTGCCAAGGAAGTGCTAGGAGTCCCTGGCCCCAGGGCTGAAGCCAACCTGTCTTACGTAGTAGCAATAACCTAGAGACTCTTAGGTCTTCTCTTGCGAGTCGATTCACGGTGTTTTATCGCTAGCTGCACAGACGTTGCCAAAGCCGAGACGCGGAGCTGCCGGGGCGGCCGGAGCGGCGCTGCTGCCCCGTCCCCTGCGCGCGGGTGTCTGCGGACGTGGCGAGTGCCCTTCCCCGCCGCGGCGGGTCCTGCTCCTTCGCTCCCCGCGGTTCCGACCGGGTCTGGGTTCTGACCGGAGGCGCTCGCGGTGCCGCTGCGCGTTGGCCGCGAGGGAGGGCAGCGCCTGCCCCGCTCCCGCTCGCGCTCACCCCCGCTTCACAGCGCCCCTTTGGAACAGCCACATTAAAGTTTTAGCCCGTTTCACCCCGCAGCCGCCGGGTTTCTGCCCCCTCCGCATCCCCGGCCGAGCTGCAGCCTGGCCCGGCCCTCCGTCCCCAGCCTTTTGTTCCCTTGATCTCTGCGGGGCGCTGCGTTGCTCTGTAAATATTTAAACCCTGCTTCTGTGGTTTCATCAGCCTGACGGTCGGGGAAATAAACTTATTTCTGTGGGTGTCTCCAAGCGCCGGGTCTGTCCGCAGCGAGAGGCTTCTCTGGAGCCGCCGGCGGGGCCGCTTTTCCTGCTGCCTCTTTCCCTGGAGGCTGGGGCAGCCTCCCTCCAGCTCCTGCCCTGCCGCAGCCAGCTGCTCCGCTGCTGCATCCCTTTCCAGAGGCCAAAGCTGCACGGAGCGGGAAGCAGATCAGCCTTAAAATTAGACTGTGCGCGAGGCTTGGGGATTTAGCAGCACCGGCATCTGCCAACGCACTGACTGCAGCCTCCCAGGCTCGCAGCCTGCATCCCAACTACCGCCGCATCCCTGTTCTCCGGGCGGGAGCTGGAGCCGCGTGCGCCCTGCGCGTCCCCTGCAGCCGCTGATCCTGCCCCGCGGTTCCCTGCAGCGCGAGGGAGCCCGCAGGCCCCGCCGGCCCCGCGCAGCATCGCGTGGGTGTCACCGTCCTCCAGAGAGCGGCAGGATTTTCCTGGCAGCTCCTGCAGGGCCCGCGTGGGAGCGGAGCGGAGCCGAGCGCTGCGGGTCACGGTATTTGGGGATTATGTCTTGCCAGGCAGCCTGGCTGTGCTGAGATAGTCACGCTTGGACATGGGGCCGCCTGGGGCTGAGGGCTCTTCCCGCACGTGGCCGCTCCTCTCGGTGCCACAAGAGCTTTGGGAAGGGGGCGGTGGGGCTGGACTGTGGGGCTGGGGGTGCGCGACCCCGCGCTGCGGCTCTCGGCTGCCTGCACCTTCCCACAGCGCTCGGGCTTCATCCCCGGGTGACGGTGAGGCCGGGAGCACCCCGTGATTGCCGCTCCGCCGCAGGGATCCGCAGCCACGAGGAGGCTGCGGGTGCCAGCCCATGGAGCGGGTCCCGGCGGCGGGATAAGGGCTCCTTTCCACCCGCTCCCTTCCCGCACGCGAGCCGAGGGCCGGTGCCAGCTCCGGGCAGGCCCCGGCGGGCGGCCCACGCGCTGCCGACCGCCCCGCGCAGAAATGAGGCAGAACCTGTTCCTGGCGCCCGCCCCGGAGCCACTGCCAGCGCCTGGCGGGGCCGCCCCGCTCCGTGTCGGTGCCCGGGGTGCTCGGAGGCGGATCCGGGAGCCCCCCTGGCAGCTGTCCCGCTGCAGGGGACGGAGGGGTTGTCCGCAGGGAACAGCCTGGGTATGGAGGGACCCCCAACTCGATGCCACCTGCCCCACACCTCCCATCCATCCAATTGTACATCCACTGATCCATCCATCCATCCACCTGTCTGTCCATCCGTCGCCTCCATTCCTGTGCCACCTTCTGCTCTTTAAGGCTCCTGCTTCTGGACTTTGGTGGCTCCAAGGCTCCCAAGGCAGGAGGGAGACAAGCCGGGAGCATTCCCAGCCCTCAGGGAATGCGCAGCCTGATGGTGCCCACGGCCACGGAGTTCGTCCCCCGTGTCCGCCCTGGCAGAGACCTGGCCACACTCATTCCAAGACCAGCAGGGGCGTCTGGGTGACACCAAACCCCATGGCAGGGGACAGTGCCCATGTGAGAGGGTGGCCAGCACAGCACGAGCAGGGGGAGCAGAGCTGCCAATCTGACCATTTTGGGGAACATCAGGAGAAAAAAGAGGTCCCATGAGCGGCAAATTCACCGGAGCTGCCAGGGGGCATGTGGAGAGGGCCCCTCGGTCCCCGTTTGCTGGCGCTGGTTGCGCGTGGGCCCTGGGCCGCTCTGCCCCGGTGCCGCAGAGCTGGAGGAAGGGGAGGGCGGCAGACGCCCGCCGGAGCCGTTGCTAAAGCCCCATTTCCTTAGAAACCACACTAAAAATAACCCCCCCGCGCCGTGCCGCGCCGCGCCGCGCCGTGCTGCAGGCCTGCACCGCGGATCGGCCCCTGCGCGCTCGGCCCGGGGGCTGCGAGCTCGGCCCCGTCCCCACCGTCCCCTCCGGCCTGGCGGGAACCCGGGGCACGGGGGGGCCGTGCGGGGAGAGGCTGTGACGCCCCCAGCAAAGACCCGTCTGGCCCAGGGTGACCATGGGGGGCTGCAGGGCTGATGCCCCGGGCCCCCATGCGGGGCTGGGGGGCTGAGCCCCCTCCCCGGGGAGCTCCCGCACCCCGCGGTGCCGGCGCCTCGGGGCCCCTCTCACCCCGGGGATTTCCCCTGTGTCTGCGCCCTGCTCCCTGCGCAGGGATTGGCACCCCCAAACCAGCCACCCCCGCTCCGCGCCGCCCCCTCGCCCGGTCCCGCGGCCTCCCGGTGCAGCCCAGTCCCGTCCGGCGGGCGCCGCCGGCTCCAGTCCCTGCTTTGGCGCCGCCGGGGCGAGGAGGCGCTTGGCTCCCTGGTTGACTCAGCTCTCGGTCACGGCGAGCGTGGGGCCGCAGCCGGGAACGGGGCGCGGAAGGAGGGTCCCCGGGGTGCCGGGCGCGGGGCAGCCGGCGCCTGCCCGTGTCCCATGTCCCCCCGCCGCCGCGCACGCACCTGGGCAGGTAAGGGCAGCGTCGGGCCCTGCTGCGGGAGGGGACGGGACGGGATTGCTCCCTAGGGAAGGCAGGGGTGGGATCTGGCTCCCTTGGGTGCTGATCCCAGGGCACCACACTCCGGACAGCTCTACGGAGCGGCCGGGGGGGTCCCACCAATTTGGAGGTGCCGCTTCCACCCCCCCCTTCCCAAGTCCACCATGTGCTGCAGGCCTGGCCCCCCCCCCACCGCAGTCCCACCCCTGGCCCCAGAGCTGGACAGGGCCCGAGGCCACGGTGACGGGCGGCAGGACCCCAGCTGGTGAGCGGAGGCCCCGTGCGTGTGGGGGTGCCGGGGCCGTGCACCCCCGGGCCTGCACGAGGGAGCCCCCAGCCGCGTCCGGACTGTTCCGGGGGGGACAGGGTGCACTCGCATGGTGCCCCCCCACCTCCCACTGTAGCGCAGTGGGAATTTGCAAAGAAAAAGGTGGGGTGGGGGGGGGGGCGTGTTTGCAGTCCCATCCCTTGCACCTACTGGGGAGGTTCAACTGGTTTATCGGGTCTCCCAAACCGTGTGTGTGTGCGGGGGGGGGGGGGGGTCCATGCCCGTCCCCCCGCTCCCCACCAGCAGGAGCAGGTTGGGTCCTTGTTTTCCTCCTCCCCGGGGCCCCGATGGCTCCGTGGGGGCTGGGACCGCCGGTCACTTGGGGGCCAGGCGGGTTCCGGGGGGAAGCCGGGCGCCCACGCGCACCCACAGTAAACAGGATACGGAGCCGGTCCCAGCTCCGCGGGGGGGGCCTGGGGCTCTGGGCTGCCTCTGAGCCCCCGGCCGGGGGATGCGCCCAAGGCAGGGACCAGGAATGCCAGGATGCCCCCACGGGGATGCTCCAGGGCCGCTCCAGCTGCTTCCTGGTGCTGCGAGGGGTGGGGGGGGGGGGCAGGTCCTGGTGGCCCTGGGTGGCTCCGTGCCCCGGGATGGGTGTCCCAGTGATCCTGCCCCGCTTTCCTGTGGCCAGTGGTGCTCTCCCAATGCCAGTGCCGGGAAGCAGTGGAGCCAAGGAGGGAATGCTGGGCAATGGTGCAAGAGCCCTGCTCGCCACCCTGGCAGCTGTGATGAGTTGAGCAAGGTCTCAGCCCACTTTGCCAGCAGCACCCACAGTGATGGGTGACGTCCCGTCCCCCCCGTCCCCCCCGTCCCCCTCCCCCGCAAGCTTTTGGTCACCCACCCCCATGGGCACCCATGGGTGCACGGGCAGCCCCGGCGCAGCCTCCTGCCCAGGCCAGCACTAGCAGGGGCAGAACCAGCCCTGAGCAAACACCCTGTGCAAACACCCTGCGCAAACACACACAGGCGCTGGGCGGGTTTCCGGGCCCCCCCCCCCGCGGCCAGGGCTGGCCTTGGCACCACCTCGCGGCACCGGGACCGGCGCAGGTGCCGCTGCGTTGGCGCAGGTGCCGGCTCTGCCTGTGCCGAGGGTGCCGCTGCACCCGGTCCCTCCTCACGGGGTTTGTCCCCACTGGGGTCGGGAGCTGCTGGCGGGGGCTGGATTTGGGAGTGGGGCGGCAGGGCGAGTGGAGATGCAGCAAGTGCCGCCCCACACTGACGTGCCCCTTTGCAGAGGGTCCGGATGACACACGGGTCCCACCCTGCGGCACCTCCGCGGTCTCCCTCTGGATGGACTTGGTGCTGAGCTGCACCCGGGCCGTGTGCCCGGCATGCTGAGCACTGCCGCTGCTCCACACCCAGGACCGCATCTGCCCCATCCCATCCACATCCATCCCACACCTCGGAACCACCCGCCCGCTGCCCTCGCCCCATCCCTCCATCCATGGGCCCCGCCATGGAGCTGGAGGCGGAGGTGCTGCTGGATCTGAGCTTCCTGACGCTGGCGGAGCGCCGCGCCATCGCCGAGGTGCTGCGCCGCGACGCGCAGCTCCGCCGGCGCGAGGAGGGACGCGTCAGGTGAGGGGGTGCACTGGACTGCGCATCCTCCCCGTGCGCTGCGGAAGGGCTGCCTTGCGGGGACGGGACAGGGCCGGGTCTCAGCGCTGTCCTGTGTCCCCAGCCGGCTCCGCAAGTCGATCTCAGACCCCGCGCGGCTCAAGAGCCTCACGGGCGACTGGTTCTGCGACGTCCGCGCCCGGCGCCACCAGCACCCCCTGGGCTCCGACCTCGTCCGCGCCTCCATCCGCCGCCGCCGCCACCGCCGGCCGCGGGGTACGCGCGGGACGGGGACAGCGCGGGCTGCGGGGACGAGCCAGAGCGCAGCCCGCTGAGGTCCCCGCTGTGCCCGGGAGCAGGGGGCAAGGAGCTCAGTGCCACGGAGCTGGAGGCCATCGGGGAGCCCTGGGCGGAGGAGAAGGAGGACGAGGACAGCGCGGTGGAGACAGAGGACAGGTGAGGGCGACTGGCGGGGTCCTGCTGCGACAGGGACGGGTGGCATCTCCCACAGGGCCCACTAACATCATTATTTGTCTTGTCTCCCTGCAGCCTCTCCAGGGAGGAGGTGCCAGTGGTGGCAGAGGCCCAGGTGGGTGCCCAGCACAGGGTGGCGCTGGGGGCCAGGGCTGCCACCCAATGCCATAGTGATGGGCTGGCTCGGGGTGATGGGCTGGCTCGGTGGAGGTGCTTGAGAAGGTGGGGACAGCAGGACGTGTCCCCCTCCATCACTGGTGACCTGGAGGGGACACATGGAGGTGTCTGTGGAGCGGGGACCACCCAGGGCTCCCCTTTCAGTCTGACCCTCCCACGTGTCTCACTGACCAGCCCTGCGAAGTCTCCCACCCGGCCCCTGCTCCGGAGGTGACGCCGGTGTCACGGTCCCCGCAGCAGCCTGACATCCCGTCAGGGGAGCAGGACATCCCGCTCCAGCCAGGTAACAGCGATGGGGACACGGGCAGTGCAGTGCCGTGGAGCGGAGGGTGTCCAGGAGATCCTACCCCCAACACCCACCCCGGCCTTGCTGCCCTGCAGGCAACCGATTGGGGGGCAGCCGCTTGGGCCCCTCCAGCGCGGAGGAAGAGGAGGAAGAGCCTGCGCGCCCCCCCAGCACCCCCGGCGCTGGGCAGGTGGGGTGGCCGGAGGGGACACGGTGTGAGCGGGGGCCCTGGGGCGGCTCCGGGAGGGACCTGACCCCATCCCGGTGCTCAGGGCTTTGCGGTTGCAGGTGCCGGGGATGCTGCTCGCCGGGCAGATGTCCCCAAGCCGGGTGTCCCTGCAGGACGTCCCTGCAGCACCCGGCAGCCTGCTGAGCGCCAGCTCCTCCGTGTCCAGCCTCAGCTCCTCCACGGTATGGGATATGTGGGAATGGGACGGGCCGGGACGCCGTGCTGCGCGGGGGGGTCCTCACGCCGTGCTGCCCCCCAGCTCAGCAGCAGCCTCGTGAGCCTGTACAGCGAGGGCGAGCTGGGCCACGTGGCCGTGCGGGGCTGCGTGCAGTTCGCCCTGCGCTACGAGCCGGCCGCCAAGGAGCTGCACGTGCACGTGCTGCGCTGCCGCGCGCTGGCCGAGGCCCGGCGGCAGCGCTCGGACCCGTGAGTGCCCCGCCGCGGTGCCCAGCTGCCGCCGATGCCCTCGGGGGCAGCCACGTGGTGCTGATGCCCTTGGTGGTAGCTGGCTCCCTTTGCACCCCCTTGGTCTCTGTTTTTTGGGTTCCAGGTACATCAAGACCTACCTGCTCCCAGACAAGTCCAACCATGGCAAGCGCAAGACCACGGTGCGCAAGCGCAGCCTGGACCCTGTCTTCAACGAGACCCTCAAGGTTTCCAGCGCCCTCCAGGGCACTTTGGGGTGGTGGGAGCTCCCAGGGAGACGGTGGTGGGGCCGGCTTCTCCCCTCTGCACCTCACCATGTCCCTGTCCCCGCCTTGGGCAGTACAAACTGGAGAAAACAGACCTGCAGGGCCGGACCCTGAACCTGTCCGTGTGGCACCACGACAGCCTGGGCAGGAACCTCTTCCTGGGCGAGGTGGAGATCGCGCTGGGCACGTGGGACTGGGCCAACACGCGGCCCGAGTGGTTCAACCTCCAGCCCCGGGTGAGCAGCCCTGTCCCGGCTCCCCCCAAGTGCCCCCGACCCTCCATCGCACCCTCCATCACCCTCCTCTTCCTCGGCACCTGCAGACACCCGTCAGCCCCAATGACCTCGCCAGCTGCGGCCACCTCAACCTGGCGCTGAAGTTCATCCCCGCGGGCTCTGAAGGTGAGAGGGGCACAGCAGGGACACCGGTGGGACGGGGGGGACCCCGGGTGGGGGGGACACACTGTGCTGACCCTGCTGCTGCCCACAGGTGCGGGGCTGCCCCCCACGGGCGAGCTGCACATCTGGGTGAAGGACGCGCAGAGCCTTGTGCCCCTGCGCCGCGGCACCGTGGACACCTTCGTGCAATGGTAAGGGGGCACAGGGGACACAGTGACAATGAGAGGGGGACCATTCGGTGACAGGGAGGGGTCTGACCCCTGTGCCGTCCCCACAGCTACGTGCTGCCCGACGACAGCAAGGCGAGCCGGCAGAAGACGCGCGTGGTGAAGCGGAGCCTCAACCCGCTCTTCAACCACACCATGGTCTACGACGGCTTCCAGGCCAAGGACCTGGCCGAGGCCTGTGCCGAGTTCACCCTGTGGCACCGCGAGGCCTTCGCCAAGCGCCTGCTGGGCGGCATCCGCCTCAGCCTGGGCACAGGTGAGGGCTCGGGGACGAAGGGACGGGTGCCCCGGCGGGGCGGCCCGGCCGTGACGGCCACCGTGTGCCGGCAGGGAGCAGCTACGGGCTGCCGGTGGCCTGGATGGACTCGACGGCGGAGGAGCGCGGCGTGTGGGGCCGCCTGCTCGCGCAGCCCGGGCGCTGGGTGGAGGCGCTGCTGCCGCTGCGCACCGACCTGGTGCCCCGCGTGTAGCGGCGGCCCCGGCTGCCGTCCCCTCCTTCCCTTCCACGGGCATTTCTGCTGCAATGAAGTGGCACCCGCGGCAAAACTGGCGGCTCTTTATTCCGGTGTCTGTGCTGGCACAGGGACGTCCCCTCTGTGGTCCCCGCGTGTGGACGTGTCCTGGGAGCTGCCAAAGCAATGACTGGCGGCCCTGGGGCTCCAGCAGATCCCTGGGGCTCCCGTGGGTCCTCTCTGCATCCCCGGTGCTCCGGTGGGTTCCCACTGCTCCAGCAGGTCCCCGGTGCTCCCGTGGGTCCCGGGCTCACTCGGCATCCCGCGGGCAGAGGCGCTGGCGATGCTCCACGATGGCTGCCCACAGGCGGTAGGCGGCCCCGCGCCTGCCACGGACGGAGCGGTGTCATGGGGTGGGGATGCAGGAGGTGGGGACGGCGCTGGGGCACCCCCCCCGGTTCTCCCACGCCGGTACCTGATGCCGGCGTAGACGAGGTCGTCGCGCGTGGCGCAGTGCAGCAGCGCGCGCAGGGTGAAGCCGTGTTGCTGCAGCTGCAGGAGACGGGCAGCGGTGCCACCACGACGGGCACGGGGCGGCACCGGAGCGCGCCGGGCACACGTGGCTCCTACCATGTCGGCCGTGGCCCGGTCGGTGCCGTGACGCTGCAGCCACTGCGTGAGCAGGGGGTCCTCGCCCGTGGGGCAGGGGGCAGCGACGCTGCCCAAGCAGCCCCCTTGCCCAGGGTGGGACCCGGTGGTGGCCTCTCCCGCGGTCCCTCCGGGGTCCCCACGAGGCTGGCGCTGGGCCGGGGTGTCCTCGTGCGCAGGGCGAAGCGCCTGCTGCAGCAGCCTCTGCCACTCGTGCTCCTTGGCCGCCAGCTCCCGCAGCAGCCTAGGGCAGAGCGGTGCAGGCGCCAGCACCCATGGGTGCCCCAGGCCCCAGCACGAGGTCCCCAGCGCTCCCTACCTGCCCGTCTCCAGGCGGAGGTGGCAGAGCTGGGACACCAGTGCCGAGGGACCCAGCAGTGAGGATGTGGCACCGCTCTGGGTGCTGGAGATGCTGCCCGGCCCCACGTCGGTGCTGTCCTCCTGGGGACGGATCCTGGGGCTTGGTGGCATGCGGTTGTCCTCGTCACCTGTGTCCTTAGAGACATCTTCCCCCGGCCAGCTGGCCGTTGTCCCCAGGTCTGTGGGACAGAGGAAACAGGGAAAATGGGAAAAGAGGAGGCCGATGGCAGCAGGACCAGCCTGTGGCTTCTGACCCTCTTCATCCCTTTCCCAGCATGTCACCCCCCCCAGCTTGCCACCGTCCCAACCCAGAGGTGGCTCCCACCTTCCTCCATCCACCGTGGGGGACATGATTGC
Organism: Tinamus guttatus; assembly: GCF_059628265.1. Lineage (NCBI taxonomy): Eukaryota > Metazoa > Chordata > Aves > Tinamiformes > Tinamidae > Tinamus > Tinamus guttatus. Next base: position 284,086 of record NW_028288931.1, read on the forward strand.
ATATGACAGCCCTGGTGCCACCCACCTTGCACGAGGACCCTGAATGTAGCCTGCACCGCGCAGCTAATGGCATCGTCCAGCGCAAACATCCAGTGGGGCTTGATGTGGTGCCGGTGCAGGACCTGCCTCACCTAGGAAGGACAGAGGGACATGGCCAGGGCACTGGCACCAGGACAGCACAAACCCCGCGGGACCCACGGGACAGGACTGTGCCAGGGTCCCTCAGCACGGGGACGTGGCCAGGACACTCACCACCTCCTGGAAGCGGCCGAGGGGCGCGTGGAGGTGGCGCAGGCCGAGCCCGGCCGCGCGCAGCCGCGTGCTCAGCGCCAGCAGCTCCCGGCGCAGCCGCCGCTGGCTGCGCTGCTGGATGTAGCCCCGCAGGCAGCCCAGCAGCTGCAGGATGTGCTCCGAGGGCAGGCGCGGGCCCTTGGCGCCCTGCGCGGCCAGGGGACGGGCTCAGGACACGTGTCCCCCTGCCCGCAGACACGGCGGGGCCCTGTCCCTGCCCCGGGCACCCACCTGGCTGTCGTGCAGCGCGGCGGCGATGGCGGGCGCCTCGGCTGCGAGGATGCACTGCAGGGTGGCCCGGCGCTTGCTGTCCTTGCGCAGCAGGAAGAGGTCCCGGCTCTCCTCTGGGGACGACGAGCGCAGGCTGAGGTCGGAGCCCACCCAGTCTTCAGGAGCCCTGGGGAGACGGGCAGAGCTGGCGCTGCCCCACGGAGAGCACGGGGACAGCCAGGACCCAGAGCAGCTGGCGCAGGGGACAGCCCCTCCTGGGGACCCGCCTGGCTTTCCCCGCACTCCCGGGTGCCAGCACAGGGGTGACAAAACCAGCAGGCACCAAGAACAGCCAAGGGCACTGGGTGCCCAAGAGCATCACCACGCTGTAACCAGGACGGATGCAAAGGGGAGGCTGCCCCATGTTGAGGGCATCGTAGGACGCCGTGGGGATGGGGATGGAAAGCCAGCCCTGCTCTGGGGTCCCTCCCGACAAGGGGATGCCCTACCCCAAACAGCTGTGGCTGGAGGCGACATCGCCGGAGCAGCGCGGGGGGCTGCCCGCTGTGCCCGCCGCCCGGGCACCCTGCACGGCCGAGGGATGTCCCTGCGCCTCCTCGGTGCCCTCCGGCTGCCCGGGCTGCGGGGAGTCTCCTGCCAGGAGATGATGGAGATGACGAGGATGCAGCGAGAGGCCCCATCCTGCCCCTGCGGAGCACCCCGAGCTCACCCGCTGCCCCAGACAGGCTGCCACCCGTCGCTGTCCAAACTTGGCTCCGGCTCCTCCTGGTGCCAGCTGGGGCCAGGAAAGGCTCCTGCAGCAACTCGGCTGCTGTCGCCCGCTTGGCCGGGTCGGCCTCGAAGCAGCGGAGGATGAAGGTCTTGGCCTTGTCTGACATGGACTCGGGTACCTCGGGGTGCATCTTGAACATGCCCACCTGCGGGACAGGCACACGGGGGTGGCAAAGGGACCGTCCCCGCCGGGATGGCGCATCCACCCACCCCACCGCTACCTTGAACATGGCAGCCTGGGGGCTGCCCAGCTCATAGAAAGGCGGCATCCCCGTGGCCATCTCGATGATGGTGCAACCCAGGGACCAGATATCTGCCGGCTTCCCATAGCCCCATGGCCCTTGGTCGATGATTTCGGGGGCCATGTACTGCAGGGTGCCTGGGAGGAAGATGAGGAGGGATGAAGGAGCCAGCACCACCTTGCCCTCAGCATCCTCTCTTGCTCCTGTCCCCATTGTGGGCACCAGCCCTGGGATGTTGCTACCTGTGAAGGTCTCGGCGCTGGGGCTGATGCCCGCCAGCCGCTTGGAGGTGCCGAAGTCAGAGATCTTCAGTACCCCGCTGTACGTGTTGATGAGGACGTTGTCTCCCTGGGGTATGAAGGACATCCCGAAATGAAGCAGCGGGCCCAGCCAGAGAGCCCACAGGACTCGCAGGGGCTGACAAGGGGTGGCCGCGCGGGCCCCTGCTCACCTTGATGTCCCGGTGCACGATGTGGTTATCGTGCAGGTAGCTCAGCCCGTCGAGGATCTGGCGGGTGTAGAAGATGATGGTGGGTTCGTTGTCCTTCAGGGGGCCCCACTTGGAGCGCAGCAGGGACGAGAGGCTCCCTGGGGAGGGCATGGGGGGGATCACAGGCCACATCAGGCCACCACAGGCCATGTCAGGCCACCATGGGCCATCACTCTCGCTCCCGCACTGCAGCCTCCCTCCCTCATGCAGGGCATGCGGAGCAGAGCAACCAGCTTCACCGTCCTAATCCCCCTGCCTGGATGTCCCCATCCCGTCCCCGCAGCACCCGGGCTCTGCCCACCTCCCGGCACCTCCTCCATGAAGATCTTGATGAAGCCGCCCTGGCTGACGGAGCCCAGGTACTGCACGATGTTCCTGTGCCGCAGGTGCTTGTGCAAGGCGATCTCCTCGTGCAAGGGCTGCGAGAAGCTGCACACTGGGGTCACCAAACGTGTCCCCGGGGTGCCGGGACCCCTCGGGCACGTGGCCCCTGGCACCTACCGGCTGTCGCGCTCCGGGATCTCCTTGATGGCGATGCGCACTTGATTGCTGAGACAGCGCCCGGCGTAGACGACCCCGTAGGTGCCGCGGCCCAGCACGACGCGCTCACCCGTCTCTGAATACTCGTAGCTGTACTGCAGGGGAGACGCAGGTGGCACAAGCCCGGGCCACCCCGCGTCACACGTTGCGCCCTGCAGTGCCCGGCTCACCTCCAGGACGGTCTGTGTGGGACTGGGCACCTCCTCAGCGCCCGCCGCCTGCTCGGCCACCAAGGACTGCACCAGGTCGCAGAACCAGCGCAGGGCAGGACAGCGTGTCCTGAGCGCCCAGGCGCTGCCACCCTGTCCCACCTCCCACGAGACCCGTGGTGGCACAAGGGGTGCCTAAGCCACCCAGGCTGGGGGTCACAAGGAGCCTCATCTGCCCAAACTAGCAGTGTGGGGGGTCCCCGCACACCGGTGTCCCCTGCTCACCAGCGGCAGTGCTGCTGGGATGGGAAGTAGAGCTGGAAATCCTCGGCTGTGTGCGTCACATAGAGGAAGCAGCCCCGCTCGTCACGCTTGCAAATGCTGGGGACGAGGAGCCACCACAGTGTCACGGTGTCACCTCGGCCAGCCCAGCCTGGGGGAGGGTTGCCGGCTCCCACCTCACCTGATGCCCCGGATGGCGGCGGGTGCGAAGCTCCAGCTGGACGCGGCCGCCTGCACCGGGAAAGGGCGCGGGTGAGGAGGGGGCTGGCGCAGGGACCCCAGCCCGGCCAGCCCCGGTCCCACCTCATCTGGGGGCCGCAGGAGGCTGAGCGTCACCGCCGGCTCCGCCGCGCCGCTCTGCACGGCCACCCGCGCCGGCTGCAGGACCTTGCTGAGCGCCAGCACCAAGACCTGCGGCACGGAGGGGACCCCGCTCGCCCCTGCCCGTGGGGTCTCCACAAGCACCCTGAGCCCAAGTCCCCCTTCCCCCGGCCCCTTGGACTTGCCGGGCAGTGCTGCGTGGGGGCCGGGGGCCGGCAGCCCTCGAGGAGGAAGCCCAGCCAGAAGTCGGCCAACTCCTGCCGGGCACATTGCGCCTGGGGGCTCCGCTGGAAGTGCTGGTAGAGCAGGAACGTCTCCATGACGGACACCAGGTACCTGCGGGGACAGAACGTGCGAAAGAAAGATGTCCCCAAAAGTCCCCTTGGGGACACTGTCACGGAGCGCGCGGTCCCGCCGCTCACCAGCCTGGTGCGTTCAGCTTGTAGAGCTTCTCGGAGGCCTGGATGACTTTGGCCAGGTCATTGGCCAAGATGCCGGCGCCCAGGCAGAAGCCCACGTCCCAGTAGTAGTGCAGCTTCTCCAGGCTGCCCTTGCGGCCCTGCAGGCAGTTGAGCTTCACGCCTGCGCATGGGGAGCGCCATCGTTGTCAGCCTGTGTCACCTCCGGAGATGTCCCTGTCCCCGTCCCCCCGGCCCATGGGCACCTATCTGCCGGAGCTGCGGCGAGGTCTCGAAGCGGTGCCCGGCCGCCACGAGGAGCACGGCCGCGTTGATGCCCGCGTGCAGGCTCGGCTCCACCTCGAACGCTTTGTTGTACCTGGGGAGAGGCGCCAGGCATCAGGGTGGCCACGGCACTGCCAGCGCCCACCAGACACCAGCCCCAGAGGACACAGAAACGCTCCCAGCGAAGCCCTGAAGAGATCCCTGCAGGAATTAGCATCACCTGCCCCCAGATTGTTCCAGCAGGACGTGAACGCAGGGCCCGGAGTGCAGGGCGGACACTGCGGGGTCGTCCCCAAGCCTCACCAGTGCAAAGCCCGGTCCCTGGTGTCGGCGTCGCGGAAGCCCGAGCTGATGAACATGTCCTTGTAGATGCGGCCGCACAGGCAGAGCAGGTCGGGCGCAGCCGCCTCCCGCCGCTCCAGCGCGGGCAGCAGCACCGACAGGGCCTTCTCCCGGTCCCCGGGCCGGTTGCGCCTGCGCGGAGATGGGGAGTACTTGGAAACGGGCCCCGAGGGGAGGACGCTCAGCGCGGCGGCCGGGGCTTCGCGCACCGGTTGAGGGCGAAGGCGTAGTGGAAACGGACGTTGTGCTGCTCGGCCACGTCGCAGGTCGGCAGCGCCTGCAGCGTCTCCACCAGCGTGACGATGGCATCGTAATCCTGCAGGACGAGGCCGGCACGTGGGGCTGCCCGGGGGCTTTTGCCCTCCTGGGATGCCAACGCGGCGGCTGGCGCATCCCTGGCTCACCTGCACGTCGCGGTAGGACAGGAGGAGGTTGATGACGATGTCCAGGCTGAGCAGCTCCACACTGTCCAGGCGCTGCTGGATGCGAGCCAGCTCCTGGCTCAGCTGCTCGCCCCGGTACAGCTCCCGGGCCCGGCGGATGTCGCGCCGGATCGTCTCCCGAAAATAACCGCTGATGGAGGGGGGAAAGATGCAGGGCCTGAGCCGCCCGCTATCGGCAGCGGGGACATGAAGGCAGCACATGGCACCCTGCAGGGTGCAAGCCAGCCCCTCGGGCACAGCTGGGGCCCTGCCAACCCCGGGAGCGACTCCTCAAGGGTGTCCCTGTCCATGGAGATGGCAGCGGTACCAGGAGTTGGTGGGGATCCCCTCGAGGAGCTTGGCCAGACGGCCCCCCAGCGGGGTGAAGAAGCCCTCTGTGTTGAAGTCGGGCTGGAAAAGCTCAGCCGGGCACTTCATGGCACTGGCATCGCAGCAGACGACCTTGTTCTGCGGCGTCACCACGTAGGGAATGAAGGTGTAGCTGCCGCACAGGTCCTGACGGAGGGCAGGAGGCGTGGGCTGCTGTGCCAGACCTGCCCAAACCTCCCCTTCCCATCAGGAGTGCAGGGTGATGGCAGCAGGGACAAGGGAGAGGGACCTACCGAGTTCTTCTGGCAGATGTCCTCCTGCGGGAGAGAGGGAGGAGGGTTTGAGACAGCTCTGCAGCACAGGGAGAGAAATCAGCTGCTTCCAGACTCCAGCATTGGAGCATCCCTCGCACCAGCCCCTTGCTGTGAAGACTTTCAGGTCCAAGGCACTGCCTTTCTCAGGAATAAAGCACCTGTTCCCAAATGCCCGGCTGATTGGAGCCATGGGAGCACCTTGTGCCTCATGGTCGTGCTCCAGGTTGCCATCCCTGGTTGTCCCTTTGCTCCTATCACCTCCATCCCAGGGACATCTCAACTGATGTTGGACGCAGCTGCAGGAACTTGGATTGGGGAGGAGCGGGGTGAGAGCCGCGGTGGCTGCACAGGGGTGGCCAGGCAGGGGACACGGGACAGGGCAGACGGCGCCTGGCTTTGCTGTCCCCGCGCACCTGCAGGGCCTGCAGGCCGGGCAGCTCGGCGTGGCCGCACAGCAGCACGTTGTGGGTCATGTTGAAGCTCTCGCGGACGCCCAGGTGGTAGAAGAGCGAGGGCTGGCAGATGGAGTCACTCAGCTCCACCACGGCCACGTCTGCGGGGACACGGGACCACGGGCACTGGGCGGGCGGGCAGGGTCCAGCCACCTCCATGTCCCCCCAGCACCCAGGAAGCCAAGGAGAGGAGCCCCCCGTGCCAAGCGCAGAAGCCAGGGAAAGGGAGGCACAGCGGGAGCAGGGGGACCCAGGCGTCCTGCCCCAGCACATGTGGCCCCGAACCCCCCCGTGCTGAGCGAACTGTTTCCCCATCGCAGGATGCTCCGGCACTTCCCTTTCCTCGGGGGACGCGTTCTCACTTCCCCACACACCCTGTTGGCCACAGCCCTCTCTGAGCGCAGCCCCACGCCGGGGCCAGGCCGCAGACGAGCCCGGCACAAAACGCCCTTTCAGGGGTGTCACACGAGTGTATCCAGACAGGGAGGACAGTGTCCCGACCAGCCTGGAAAATCAACAGCAAAGCAAACAGCAAAGCAACCCCCCGTCCCTGCGGCCGGCGAGCTGGGGGAGGCTGCGGGACGGCTCAGCCCGGCGGGACAGACGCTCTCCCGTGGGAATGGGATGTTCCCCCCTCTTAGCAGCAGGACGGTCGGGCACCGGTCCAGCCACTTATTAGTGACTCTGGCCATGTCAGTCCTGGGACCCAGACGGTGGTTGCTCCCTGGGGGGAGATGCCCGGGTTATGGCTCCGGAGACCATTTTATCCCAGGGGCTGGTGCTGGCAGCACCCCCAGACCCAGGCACTACCCGTGGGTCTGGGAGAGGGGGGGTTCCCACTCAGATGGATATTGGGAACCCCCCCTCTCCTCCACTCCACAGAGATTCCCTACCCCAGGGCAGCAGGCAAAGGAGGGCAAAAGAAATTCCCGGTTGGAAGGACTGCAAAGCTCTTCTCCAGGCAATTCATGGGCTGGGAGGGTTGCGGACCCCTTCCCCAGCGAACGTGGGGAAGAAGAGCCCAGCAGGTGCCCATCTCACCTGCGTTGTAGAAGCGGTCCAGGGTGCCGGTGTCGCCCAGCGCCAGGGTGCCGAAGGGCACGGTGTGCAGCTGCGCGCGGGCGTCGCGGCAGGCGTCACGCAGGCTGTGCAGCGCCGGGCACGCGGCCGGCTCGCGGCCCAGCACGCACGCGACGCTCAGCGCCCGCGGCCCGCCGGGACGGCCCCGCGCCCGGCACACGGGACGGCCGGCCGTGCCCGCCACCGCCAGCGGGTCCTGCCAGCAGCTCCCGGCCACCGGCGGCACCGCCGGAGCCTCCATGCTCCGGGCAGCCGCGGGGCTACCACCTGCACAGGGAGCCCCGTGCTCCGGGCTGTCCTGTTCCACAACCGCTCTGCACCCGGCTGCTCTGCTCGGCACCGGGCTCTGCACCGGGCACCGCCGGGCAACGGCGGCGGCTCTGCACCAGGTTCCGCTCCGCACCGAGTCCCGCACCGGACCGGACCAGACCGGACTGGACCGGCCTCCGCTCCGCTCCGCTCCTTGGCTCTGCGGGCGCCGTCCCGGGCCGCCCCGCCCCGGGCACCGGGAGCCGCTTCCGCCTGCCCCGGCTCTGAGTCAACGGCGGCCACGTGGGGCCCGTCCAGCCCCCCCGGCCTGGGGGGCGGAGAGCGGCGGGGCCCCCCCGCTTTGCCCTGCTCCCCCCGCGGCGCCTCTTGCAAAACGGCGGCGGCGGCGGAAAGGGGAAGCGGGACCGGCCGGGCGCGGGGACGCGGGACCGCGCGCGGGGCTCCGGGTGCCGGGACGCAGCGTGGGGACTCAGCACGCGCGGCCACCCGCGTGGGGTCGGGACAAGCCCCGGCTCTGCCGGGCGCTCCCGGGGATCCCGCGACTGGAGCAAATATCCAAGTTGCTCCGTGGTGGCAGCAGGAAGGGAAGCCGTTCCCAGGGGCGAGGGGCTGTGCGGTGCCACCTGCGCCCCCGGCGCATCCCCTCACCTGGGCAAGGGGCTGGGGAGGGTCCTCAGGACACGTGAGCAGGGCTGGTGGCAGCTGGTGGGACGTGTCCCTGTGGGATACAAGGGCAGCGCAGGCTTGGCCGAGGCCCAGGCAGTTCTGGGAAAATCCAGTGGGATGGGGAAGCTTTTCCCAGCTGGAAAAGCAGCTCTGCGGCTGCGCGGGGACCAGGGTGGCGCAGCCCCGCCGGGCTGGGTGAGCCGTGACCACGCTGTTCCCAAGCCAGGCCTGGGCCAGCTCCAGGGAAGAGGGAGGAGATGGGAAGGGCAGGAGCCTGCCGGGACACCAGGACACGGGTGCCCTGCGTGCCTGGGCTTGCTGCTCCAACACGGATACAGTGCTGGGAAAGTCAGAGCCTGAGGGTCTGGTGGGAGCAAGCGCCTGGTGCTGAGCCTGCTGCCGGCACCTCGGGATGCAGGGAGACCGGGTGTCCCGAGTCTGACCCACCGCAGGGATTTTTCTCCCCCTGGAGCTTCCAGGAAACGGAGGGTTTGAGAGCCCCAGCTGCATGGCCTTTCCAGTGTGGCCTCTTTCCCGCCGTGGGAATGGGAGCTCTCTGGAGCAGGACGTGCGAGGAGGACAGCGCTGAGCACCCAGCCCATGGAGCTGCCCACGCTCTTCCGGAGCTGCGAAACTCAGCCCTGCAATTCCCAATGTCCCAAATTCTCCAGCCTCAGCCCTGCAGCCCTGAGTCGTTTCTCTGAGGGAGCAATGGGGACTCTGCAGCAAGGGTTGCTTGAGGCTGTCCTCCCTATGGAAAACCACCATGCGGACACCAGGCACCAGAGGGAAATCCTTTATTAGGTCTTTGCCCGCCCTGTGCCAGCTCCACCCTGCGTTTGCTCCAGCTCTTGCCCCCTGCAGAGCCGGGATCTGGGCAGGGCCAGCTCCTTTGGAAGCCGCAGCCACCCTGCTACCGCCCTGGCCACGTGTCCCCTGACTCCCAAGGGTGCCCAGGATCCCCCTGGCTCCTGCGCCCACTCCGGAGCACAAAGCGGGACCAGGGGAGCAGCTGTGGGACAGAGGAGGGTGGGGGGTGCTGGATGGGACCCAGTCCCCTACTGTGCAATTGCACCCACTGGAGCCAGGTGGCCGCTTGGGGCAGGAGCGATCCCAGCACGGGGCATTGCCAGAGTCCTGCCCACGGCCCCCGCGCTGCCCCCAGCCCCGGAGCGAAGGGGAGCCCGGGCCCCCCCTTTGCATAGTCGTGGTGCTGGAGGGGGGCGGGCAGGGCCAGCCGAGACACTCCTGGCAGCGGGGGACAAGGCAGCCGGTGGCACCGAGCTCTTCTGCGCCAGCCCCGGGCAGGAGCAGCAACGGGTGTCCCCAGCGCCAGGCGGGCACCGGCCTCAGATCCTAGTGCAGCAGAGAGATGGGGTGGCAGACGGGGCCTGCGGGGCTCTGCCCGGTGGCCCCGGGTGCTATTCCCCATCCCGGGAAGGGACGGCCCCAGGAACAGAGCGGGGATGGGAGCTACCACAGGGGTCTGTGTGCCCCCCTAGCACAGAGCGCCCTGCCAGCACTGCGGCCGGACACACAGACACCTCCTGGCAGAGTTTAATGGGAGCAGCCCGAGCTACAAGAGTCACCCCACGGCACACAGCACGCACCCCGAAAAAGAGAAATGACACACGGCGGCGTGGGGGGAGCCTGGGGGCGCCCCCCCAGGACACACGGCAACACATAGGCACAGCAACAGCACACAGCAAGTCCCATCTCCGCGTCCCTGGCGGCGCCGGGATGGGGCACCGGAGTGCCAGGATGGGGCATGGGAGCGCCGGGATGGGGCTGGGGCTCCACAGGATGTTAACGTGGTTGGGCTGGATGCTCCAGCCCAAATGCCAAGGGAAAAGCACAAGGCTTCTACCCGCAGGCATTGCTGGTGGAACATTCGTATCCCCAATGCCGGGGGGCTTGCATGGAAAGACAGCGGGAGGAAACAGGAGCACCTCCTTCCCCAGGGCACCAACTGCCAACGGAAGAGCAAACCCGCAGGAAAGCCCCGGCATGCAGCAGGAAAGTGGGAACAGAGCATTCCCGGGGAGCAGGGCCTGGCACGGCTCAGCCCCCGGGGCGCTCACCGGCACCCAGCACCTACTGGTTGTCCTCCCTGGCAGCGTGCAAGGAAAGAGAGACGGGGCCCGGGCCCGGCGTCAGAGCCGACGGTGCCGCGGGGTGCCCGGGCAGGGGCGCGTGGGGGGACACTGGCACGAGGGGGGTTAATCCCCTGCTTGCAAAGGGGGCAGCGAGAGCACCCCTCCATCCCGCTGGGAGAGAGGGGACGGCACAAACAGCTGAGGGGACACACGCAGCAGCAACACAGGACACAGCGGAGACAGGACACGCAGAGCTCCACATGCTGGAGCCCCAGTTTAGGGATATGAGTGTGGGCTTGGGCTGGGCACACGGGGGTGGCACCTGGTGGCCCCTTCCCACCCGCCATGGCAGCCTGGGGGGGCGGCGGGGGCCTTACAGCGTTTGGTAGGTGCTGTCCTTGGACTTGATGAACTTGATGATGAAAAAGACCACGGCCTGGATGCTGAGCACCAGCACGATGCCGCCCACGAAGCTGGCCGTGTCGAAGCCCGGCGGGCGAAACTCAGGGCTGCCCGTCAGCGGGGGACTGGTTGTGGTGGTCCCTGGGGGGCAGCAAGGACAGAGGCGGTTATAGGGGGGCATTTGGCACCCCTGTGGGTCCCCTACCCCCCACACTCCAGCGCCTTCCAAGCCATCGGCCAGCGGGTAAAGGAGCCCTGCACAGATCAATAATTCACAGGGCTGCGGGATCCAGTTACTGCTGTTAATGAGCCCCGCGTTCTCCGATTCCCGCTTCCTGAAAGAGGCTCCGGGCACAAACTCTTCCTCCCCCTCCTCTGCCCCCCGCCCTGGCATGTGCCCACTGCAGGTCCCGCCGCCCGCCCGGCCCCTGCGGCTCACGTGCAGAATGTGTCACTGGCTCTTTGCTAGGTGGCCGCGGCGGCTCCTTGGTGGGCGATTGCAGCGCTAGAGGGGCGATGATTTTGGAAGGGGTGGGGGGGAAAAAAAGGGCCATTAGATGGGAAATCACCCCCTGGCTGCCCCAACTTGTGTCCCCACACGGAGGGTCCCCGCTCCAATGCCAGCTCACCTGGACACAGCGCTGAGCTGTTGTAGAGCGCACAGGTCCCCCGCGCCGCCTCCTCGCTGGGCACGCAGCTGTCCGGCCCTGCGGGGACGGCGAGCAGCGTTGCCACCCGGCGCATCCCTATGGATCCTTCAACAGCACCAAGCCCTCGACCTGCGGCTCCAGCCATTTCCCCACCCACACGGACCCGGCACTCACCGCCCCAGTGCCCAGAGGTGGGTGCACATCATGGGAAAGTGCCTCCAGGACCAACACTTCTTAAACACTTGGCTTTCTCCAGTCACCCAGCACTTCCCTCGGCTTCTCCCTGTGCTCCAGGACCAGGAGCTGGAGGGTTTCCAGGAATTCCCTGAGCCCAGTGTGACTGGAGGCAGCAGATGCCGAAATCCTACACTCCAGGCATGGGACTGGCAGGCAGCCGGGCTGGAAGGTCAGAGCTTGCAGGACCCCACGGGGCACAATGGGACCTTGGCCATGAGAGGCAGCTGCCCCGGTGAGGGACTCAGGGTTTCTGAGCTCATTTTGGCAACTAAATATAAAAACGTGACCTCTGGGAAGCTCGTTCAGCCCAGCGCAGCCCCAGCTCTGGTTAAACCCTTCCTTAGCCTGTGCCAGCTCTGGGCCCGCACAAGGCTCTGCTCCTCCTCACCCTGGCGAGCACGGCGGAGCCGCCTCCGGATTCGGGCAGCGCGCAGAGGGAGCCCCACAAAGTCGGTGCTCACCTGGCCGCTCGGGCGCCCCGCAGCCCGTCCACACGCAGCCCGAGCCGTTGCGGGAGGCAGCGCCCTGCAGACACTGCTCGCAGGACCGCAGCTCTCGGCAGCCTCCTGCGGAGGACACGCGAGGTCAGGGCACGGCAGGCACCCGCGTTACCCCCTGCCGCCCACTCTGCTGTGCCCTGGGGTCCCCGCGCGCATCGCGCTGGTGCTGGCCATGAGTCACCAGGGCATCCGCAGAGCCGCTCGCCGCGAGCGATTCCCCCCACGCACTCACTCATCACTAATTTAACGTGATGACAGTCGGTGAGGGAGGCTGCACCAGGCTCCCCACATGGAGCCGCAGTCCCGGGCGCTCCCACACTCACGAGGCCACTTAGGAGCCTCCCTCAAACAACCCTTCTCGGGCTGCCCAAGCTCCTCTTGGCTCAAGCTCTTCTCTCCAAGTCACTGGGGCGCAGGAGGGACGGGGACAGACCCCAGCGATGCTGCGGGGCCCATTGCCATGGTGACGGTGTGGTGGGGACCCGCTGCCTCCCTCCTTCCCTCCGGCATTTAGAGGCCTACCGGGAACCAATGGGAAAGTAGGACTTTGTTCACAGGGTTTCAGGCAGGTTTATAATTTAAGTTATTTTTATCGTGGCAGGCACAGGAACAGACGCCAGAGCTGAACGCCGGCAACTCCCGCTCCCGGCATCAGGTGTGGGGAGGGGATGGAAAACAGGTGGGGGGCCAGGGGCTGGCTCAGGTCAACCCTGTCCCGCTGGAGCGGTGCCCGGCTGGGAACCCGTGTGGGTCTCAGGCCTGGGAATGTCTCCTGTGATGCTTCGGCAGCCGTGTGGCTGCAGGAGGATGGGCGAAGGGGAGCAGCAGAAACCCGGGCTTTGCATAATTCATGCCTGGAGTTAGAGCGCAGTGGCCGGAGCATCGCCAGCCGACCAGGCAGCGGATCTGTGCCCCATGGAAAGTTTCCACATGGAAAAAGAGATTGGCCCAAAGCACCAACTTCCATAGTCTAGAGAACAGGGTAGCTCCAAGGCCCTGCTGAGCCTGCTGTGTCCCCAGCCCGCCAGGCCCCATGAGCCACTGGGCCATGTCCCACTGCAGGGAACCAACAGCGGGCCGGGGGTCCTGTCCCCAAAGCAGGGTCAAGCTGAGGAAAGGGGGGTGTCCTCGACTTAGAGGGCCCACAAAACCTCTCCAGGCAGTGGGAGGAGAGGGGGCAGGATGCAAGAAGAAGCCCCCATCCCGAAAAAAAATCCAAAAAAGTTTCCCCAAAGAGGCAAACTCCCAGCACCTTTTCCGGCCGGTGCCACGGGGGACCCGGCCCGGGCATGCGAGCGACCCTCCCCCGACTCGACCCTTCCCGTCCTCTCCCGTCCCGTCCCGTCCCGTCCCGTCCTACCTGCGCGGGTGGCGGGCGGCCCCTGCGCGCCGAGCAGCGCGGCCGGCAGCGCGCACAGCAGCGCGCACAGCAGCGCCCGGGCGCCCATGGCCCGCTTCGGCCCGGCCCGGCCCGGCAGAAGGGAGGGAGGGCGGCGCGGGCTGCTCGCAGCTCCCGGGAAGCGGAGCGGAGCCGCGGGCACATGCGCGCCGCGCCGGGCGGGAGGCGGCCCCGGCGGGGGGGCGGGCGGCGGCGGCCCCGCCTCGGCCGAACCGGGCCCGCCCCGGGACAGCCCGGCCGCCCCCGCGGCCCGGCCCGGCCCTGGCCCGCGGCGAGCGGGGACCGCGGGCGCTGCGCGCTGCGTGCGCGCTGCACAGCCCGAACGCACCTGCATCTGCGCGCTGCATGCACTGCAAGCGACGCGTGTACCGCACACTGCGCGCACGCTGCACACTGCAGCAGGTGTGCGCTACATGCCCTGCATGCATTGCCTATGCAGCACGCCGCGCTGCTTGCGCACTGCATGCTGCATATGCGTTGCCCACGGTGTTCACTGCACCGCATGCACTGCTGGCTGCTTGTTCCCCCTGCGCACACCCTGACCACGCGCTGTGCGTGCATGCATCCCGCCTGCATGCTGCTTGCCCTGCGTGCTCACACTTGCTGCGCACATGCTGTCGAAACCCTGCACACATGCCTTGCACACCCGGAGCTCCCCTGGGGACCTGCAGCCCCGTGGAGGGGCTCCAGGTGGGGATGGCTCCAGGTGAGGAGCCTCCATGTGTTTTGGACTCCAGGTGGGGATGACCCTGCGTGGGGACATGGTCCCACAGGTCCCATCTGCCCGGGACGGCGGTAGAGCCGGGCCTGCCCGGGTGCCTGGTCATGGCCAGAGCAGTCGGAGAGGTCGCGGGAGGGGGGGAGTGGGGAGGGGGGCAAAGCCATCTCCAATCCGGCCCCCAACCCGCGCCACCCCGACTGAGGAGAGCTCCGAGGAGAGACAGGACCGGGAAGGACCCTGGATCCGGGTCCCCCCCACCGCCCGGGGGCCGCGCCGTTGCTGCGGCTTCAGCACTGCGAACAGCTCCCGGCGCCGCCACCGGGCCGGGCCGGGCCGGGCCGGGCTGGGCCCCTTCCCGGCCCCCCGGCCCTGCCACCCCGGGCCTGGCGGCTCCTTGGCACCGGTGGGGCCAACCCGGGACCGGGGTTGGCCCAACCCGCACTGAAACTCCCTGAAATGCGCCCGCTTCCGCCGCGGGCTTCGAGGAACCGAGAGGCGGGGAGGTGCGGGAAGGGTCCCCGCGGGATTGCTCGAGTCTATCTCGCTGCGGTTGGGGCTGCCCTTCCTCCTCCTCCTCCTCCTCGTCCTCCCCCGGAGGAGGGCTCCGTGGCAGCCGCCCTGCCCGCCACCCACGCCGGCTTTCCCGGCGGGGGATGAATTATTGAGAGCCGCTCGGGAAGGCCGGGCCCCGCGGGGGCGGGCAGGCGCTGGGGCCAGAGCCCCCCCGGGGGAACCGGGGCGGGAGGAAGCTGCAGCCCCCTCCCCAGCGCAGCGCACCCGCGTGCCGCCCCCACCCCGCAACTGACCCGCCTCTGCAGCGGGGGGGCAGGAGGGACCCCCCTTCCCTCCGCCCCGCAAGGGCTCTGCAAGGGGAGGCCGGTGCGGGGGGGGGGACGCGTTGCGGTGCGGAGTGTGCGTGTGTGTAGTGGGGGCGGGGGGGGCTGTTTTTATGAATGGGCTGCTCCATCCCCAGCGCGATTACTATGCGGCGCGCGCGCGCCCGCGCTGCCTCGCGCGCCGCTGATTGGCTCCGGCGCGCCATTGACGTCACAGCGGGGCGAGCGGGGCGGGGGGGGGCGGCGGTGAGTCACCCCCGGCCGCCCTGCGCCCCCCCCCCGGCGGGGCTCGGGCGCTATAACTCGGCGGCGCCCATGGCAGCGGCCCCCCAGCCGGGGAGCGCAGCGCGGCCCGGCCCGGCAGGTGAGCGATGGAGCGGCGGGGTGGGGGGCCTGGGCACAGCGCAGGGCCACGGGATGGGGGGGCCGTGCTGCTTGTCCCCCCCGCTCCACAGCCCCCAGGCAGGGACGCGCTGCAGGGCTGGGAGGCGCCTCCGTTGGGCGCTGGAGGGGGGCGGTGGGTGGGCCTGGGCTCTGTGCCCCCTCCCTCTGCCCCACCAGCCTCTTCCCCTGCTGCCTTTTATGCCCATAACTTTTCTACTGGGAGCTGCAGGTGGGAGCTGAGCTGCCCAGGGCTGCGGCTGGGGGCTGGCAGGGTCACTCTTGCGCTGGAATATTTATCCATCAAGACTGAGCGATGCACACCTCCCCCCGACCCTGCCACCCAGCATCTCCAGGGGAGCGGATGCTGGCAGGAGTGAAGAGGCTGAGAAGCCTCCCCTTTCTGTATTTTTTTTTCTTTTTCCTTTTTTTGTTTGCTTGCAAAAGAGGGAAAACAAAACACCTTGTTCGGAGAAACTCCTCCTCTGAGCAAACAGAGAACACGCCGCAAATGTATGGAGGTCGGGTCAGCGCTGCTCCCGTCCGGCTCGTGGGGAAGCCCCGGGGTCCTCTGGGGCTCTGTGGCAGCTCTGGCAGGTCCCTGCTGTGGACGGCTGGTGCTCAGAGCGATGCTCTTGCAGGTCGGTCTCTGGCAGCATGATGGAGGACGGGCCCCACAACTCCAGCGGAGGCCAGCGCGGATGGTTGGCAGCCAGGAACGGCAGCGGCGGCTCCTTGGATCTGGAGTCTGTGGTGCGACCTGTTGCCTTGAACCCGTGGGATGTCGCCCTGTGCATCTCGGGGACCATCATCTCCTGCGAGAACGCCATCGTGGTGGTGGTCATCTTCTACACACCAACTTTCCGCGCTCCCATGTTCCTCCTCATTGGCAGCTTGGCCACAGCTGATCTTCTGGCCGGCTTGGGGCTGATCCTGCATTTTGCCTTTATCTACTTCATGCCATCGGAGGCTGTCAGCCTGCTCACCGTGGGGCTCCTCGTCACCTCTTTCACGGCCAGCGTCAGCAGCTTGTTGACCATCACCATTGACCGCTACCTGTCCCTCTACAACGCCCTGACCTACTACTCAGAGAGGACGGTCACCAGGACTTACATCATGTTGATCCTGACCTGGGGAGCCTCCGTCTGCTACGGGCTCCTGCCCGTCATGGGCTGGAACTGCCTGAAGGCCCCCTCGGCGTGCAGCGTCGTGAAGCCGCTCACCAAGAACCACCTCGTCATCCTCTCCGTCTCCTTCTTCATAGTGTTCGCCGTGATGCTGCAGCTCTACGTGCAGATCTGCAGGATCGTGTGCCGGCACGCGCAGCAGATCGCCGTGCAGAGACACTTCCTGGCCAGCTCCCACTACGTCACCACGCGAAAGGGCATCGCCACCTTGGCCGTCATCCTGGGCACCTTCGCCTCGTGCTGGCTGCCCTTTGCCATCTACTGCCTGCTGGGGGATTACAGCTACCCGGCCCTCTACACATACGTCACCCTTCTCCCCGCCACCTACAACTCCATGATCAACCCCGTGATTTACGCCTTCAGGAACCAAGAGATCCAGAAAGTCCTATGGACCGTGTGCTGCGGGTGCTTCTCTTCCACGATGCCTTTCCGCTCCAGGTCCCCCAGTGACGTGTAGCGTGCCAGTCCCCGTGCGCACACGGTTCACTCGTTGCTTTTCCTTGGTGCATTTACCTTCCTATTTAGTGGCTGTATGTCCCTCCTCCGAGACCAGAGGCACTTTGCAAGAGCTCTCCAAAACGAGCAGCTCCCCTCAGCCCTTTCCTTTGTGCATAACCCCTTTCCCTCCTCTATTTTTCTGAATTTACAGAAGAGAAATGTATTTTTTAAATCCCGAATATATTATATATTTATGTGTGCATGAGAGAGGGGAGGGAGGGAGAGCCCCATGTTTTCTTTGAAAATCTTTGTGATGCATTATTTTTTTTAAGGGGATTGATACCACAACTGTTTGCTCCTCTTTGCTTTTTTACAGCCTTATTTACCTCAGATTATATGTATATTTTGTACATTTATGGGGAGGGGTGAGGAAAACCCCTTCCTTCTCAGAGGAGAGACTCTGCTCCACCTCCCCCTCTCCCAGCCATCCATGTGTGTATTTTTTAAGTTATTATTATTTTATTTTTCTATTCCCTCCTCTCCATGCTGTTTTTCCCATCCCTGCCGTGGCTGTCCCAGCTCCGGGACTTGCTGCCCTCTAGTGCTGGCTGCTTTGGGGAGAGGCGCTGCTGGAGACCCCGTGTCCCCAAACGGGCACCCCCCATTCATGGATGACACTGGGGACAGCAGCACTGAGCCCCTTCCCACCCGGCATGCTCGGAGCGACCTCCTGTATCCCGGGACAAGCGTTTCCCCATGCTGGAGCCGCTGTTGCCTGGTTTGGGGCAGGGGCTTCCAACCCCAGCGCGGGGCAATAAAAGCGATTTGTGACAGGAGCCGTTGGTGCTGGGGAGCGCCGAGAGCGGGGGGGACCGGCTAGGCCAGCACCAGCCCCCCACCCCAGTCACATCCTGACAGCGGGAAGCTCTCGCTCCCGGGAATGGCGCACGGAGAGGCCGCCGACCTCCAGGCCTCCTCCCAGCTCCTTGGTCCCTCCAGCTCTCCGGTGTCCCTGGTGTCCTGCAGGGTCCCCCCTGCAGGGCCCTGTCCCCTGGGGCCCGGCTCATGAGAGGCTCCAAGGGCACCTGAAGCCCTGGGGGAGCCGCGGCCCTGACCCCACAAGCGCCTCCCTGGCCTTTGCTTTCCTGGGATGCAGAGGAACAAGGCTGGAGCCAGTCCCTGCCTCCGAGTGCAGCAGCAGGCAGGAGCGAGCAGTGACATGGGCATCAGAAGGGAAAAAGCAGCAGAAACTGCAGGTATTAAAAAAATCAAGAAGTCAAAACTGAGCGGAGAAGGGGCCGAGCAGCCTCCCTGGCGCTGCAGCGCGCGGGGCAGCTCCCGGAGCACCCCGGGGTGCCCGCAGAGCAGGGACGGAGCCGCAGGCGCACGGGGCGCCGCTGGGCACGGGGGACCTGCTGCCCCGAGCGCCCCAAACCCAGCTCACCTGCCCGCAGCGGAGCCCAGGGCCACGGGGAGCTGGGGCCGTGGGGCTCCGGGTGCTCCATCCACGCTGGAGCGCGGCCCCGAGCCGGGAACGCCGGGAAGGCCGGGCTGGCAGGAGGGCTGAGCAGCGCGCGCTGCTGGTCTGGCTTAAATTCAATGTGAAACCTCAGCCCCAGCCGGGCGCGGGGGGATTCTGTTTCCTTGGAAGCGGGAGCAGGCAGGAAACGAGCGCGACGGGCGAGCGCGGAGCCGCCTCCCGCGGGCGGCCGCAGGGCCCTGGGCCAGCGGCCGGGGCCACCTCGGGAGGGCAGCGGCTCCTCTGCGCGGCACCCCGGGCACAAAGGTGCCCGCGTGGCCCTGGGCGCGCAGCCTGCCCCTTCCTGCAGCCCACGGCGGCGTCACCGGGACCGGCCGCGGGCCGAGCGGGCACACAGCGGGCGGCAGCGCGGGAGCGCAGCCCGGGCGCGCGCAGCCCTTGGCGCGCAGGCGGCGGCCTTGGCGGCTGCCCTGCCAGACTGCAGCGAGCCGAGCTCCAAATCCATAATTCCTCTGGCACCCCGCGGATACGTGCGAGCTGCTGCGAGCAGATGGAAGAGCTGCAGATAAAGCCATCCGCAGCACGGGAGCCGCGGAGGCACCGGCAAAGGGGGGCGGAAAAGGGGGAAAAAAACAGAAAAAGGAAAAACCACAGGCAGGGAAGGAGAGGGAACGAGTCGGCCATTTCTGCAGGGCCGGGCTGCCGCCTCCGCACACCTACGTGCGAGCGAGGGTGCCCGGCGCTCGCCGGGGCGCAGCGCGGGGTGACATTGGCAGCACTGGCGCGCGCTGCTAACGCTGATGCGAGCAGGCAGCGGCGGCGCTCGCGCCGGTCCCAGAGGGGGAATGAGGGGAGCGCGGCCGACGTCAGCCGCTGCGCCCTGCGCTGCCCGCAGCACCTGCAGGAGGGAACGAGGCGGCTGTTCGGAGACGGGGGCTCTGGGCACCGTGGGAGGACGCGGAGGCGGCGCCGAGGCCGCGGTGCCGGGTGGAGGGCGAGGGCCGCGGGGGCCGCGGCACCATCGCGCCCTGCACGGCGCCCTGCGCTCTGCTCCCTGCGCCGAGGCCGCCCGGCTGCAGCGTGGGAGCACCGGGCGCCCCGAGCACGGCGGGAAGGGGAACGCGGCGCCCGGCTCTGCGTCCCCCCCGTCCCCCGGTGTCCCGGGAGCCAGAGCTCGGCCCCAGCCCTGCTCCCAGCGCCCAAGGACCCTGCGCAGGGGGCCCTGGCCAGCACCCGCAGTCCCAACGGGCAGGGGCGCAAGCGAGCGCCCGCTCCAGCCCCGAGCGCGCAGCCCAGCAAGGGGGCGGCTGCTCCCGCTGCTCCCGCCGCTCCCGCAGCGCCCGGGCGCTCCGGAGGGCCCAGCAGCTCGTCGGAGGGCGGCCGCCGCACGCGGAGCCCAGGCCGGGCCCAGCGCTGGGAACGTCGCGCCGGGAACGTCGCGCCCGGCACATCCCGGCAGCCGCCTGCGGCTCCCCCGCAGTAACACACACGGACACCAGCTGGATAGAAAGGCTTTAACATGTTTAAAGTTTTACAGTTTTAAAAAAGGAATCAATCTCTTTTTTTGCCTTTTTTTTTTTTTTACACATACATTACAAAAAAGTTGCAGTGGGGATCTTCATGGAGGGGAGGCCGAGCCGATTATTAAAACAAGCAGCAGGAGAGTCCGGCTCACCGCGAGAGGAGCGCAGGGGGAGGCGGGCGGCAGGACCGGCCCTCGCGCTGCTGCCGCGCGGCTGGAGGGGACAAAATAAAACCCAGACGAGGCACCGGCCCTGGCGCCGCCGTCCGCGGTTGCTACAACAGGATTTTGCTCGTGAGATTTTAGACTTTCACCACTAAAACTCCTTTGGTCTCAAATGCGAGTGCCTCCTGCAGCCTGCGGGACCCTCCTCCTGCCTAATGCGCTCTGGTCAGCGTGAAACACCTACCGTACAAGTGGGATAATTACTCTTATAAATATATTTATATCATATAGTAAAATAAGGCACTTTAGGAGGGTTATGGCTTGCCTAATTCTATAACATTCGAGGGGGGGAGGGAAAGGGATTAGTTCTGAAATGAATTAAAACGTTAATACAGCAATAAAATAAAAAAAAGAATCGGATCCACTTCCCACTTCAAGGCCTTGTTTTAAAGAAAGGAAATAAAGAAAAACCCCAGCACCCCTGAAAAGCGCAGAGCAGGGCCAGGTGCCGCGCGGGGACGCGGCGGGACGCGCAGCCCCGGGGCCGCGGCAGCTCCCGGCGCCGCTCCGGGCCGCGCGAGCGGGGCCAGGTCTAGCTAAGGCCATTTAAAGTTAACCCAGGTCTGGCACGTGTGGGCTCCGCACTTCCCGGTGCGATCCTGCTGTCATCCCGGGTTAGCCGGACCCCCGCTGAGCCCAGGAACCGTCCCCAGGAGCAGCCCGAGGAGGCTGCGCACAGGAGCCGCACGGAGGCAGCGACTCCTCCGGCCCCTCGCCCAGCTCCAGCAATAATCCCTTTGCATTTCCCAACGCCTCCGGTGCACGGCGGCTCGCTGGCACTCGAGGGGTTTGTCCCCTCTTCCGGAACCGGGAACTGGCCTTGCTCAGATGTTCCCGAGGAGCAGGATGCCTGGCTGCCCATGCCCTCTGCATCCTGCCTAGCAGCTCGTTTGCTGACAAAAACAGCGGCGCCGAGGCCCAGGAAATCTCTCCTGACGCCGCTCAGGGTCAAACCGGATCTCAGCTCGATCCGCCCCCCAGAAGAGCCCATCCTCCAGGCCATTATCTGCTCTGTCAAAGACTAAAACCAACCCAACGCGCACACCAGAAATCAGTAAGAACTCAACCGTGCAAACCGAAACCATCAATCAAACCCCAAGAAGGATTTTCAGCAGCCTGGCAGCCTCGGGCTGGGCCTGGCATCCAGGTATCAGCAACATCATTAAGGGAGGCACTCTAGAGAAGAACAAACAGGCACAAGTTGGCAAAACACGGCAGAAAAGGCAAAGCAGTCGGAGAGTTGGTCGTAATGGGACACATTGCATCCCATCCTGCAAGGGCTGGACCCGTAATCTCCAGAAGGCTTTGGAATCGCTTCCTTGCATCATACTGAGTTAGTCAAGTCCAAATTAAAATATGAAAGCTCATCTGTAGCACTGGGGTATTTTTATCTAGACTTCCAGGATATGCTAATATTCTATGTAAGGTAATAGGAAACAGCAATAAAATCCAGGTCAGCTGGTTCAAGTTCCCCATTTTTCCCCCCTGCCAGCACTGTATCTGTAGTGAGCAGCCCGGGAATTTGTAGGGTTAGCTAGGAGAAGAGATATTTTCTTAAAATTAACTATTGAGCTATAATAACAAAACGGTGGGAAACAGCGTAGGATAGGCCTGCTGTCACTGATGGGCAACTCTGTTCACCCACAGCAGGACTTTAGGCACAAACACTCCCATGCTCAAGTGGAAGGGAGGAAGCAGCAAGGGTGATAGCAGCACTTCGTGTTGCTGCTCAAGCCCCTGCGTCAAGAGCACAGTCACCCCACTAGAAAAGCACCTCTCCTCGACCACAGCACTGCCCCGAGGAGGCCAAGGGGACCTCAGGGCTCTCAGCCCCAGCTGCAGGTTCACGTGGAACCAGGAGATTGCAGGAAGATAAGGGCAGCTTTTAAAAGTCCCTCCTCACATGGCACCCAAAGCCCAGGGCTAGGAAGGGCATCCAACACACGGCAGGCTGCAAATACTGGGGGGCCGAGGGGGAGAGAAGTGTGCACTCCTGCTAAAAACCGATCGTTTGACAGTGGGATGCAGCAGAGAACAGACATTTAAAGCCCATTTTCTTCTAGCACTGCCAGCAGTCACTGGGAAAGAAGAGCCAATTAGATCTGTATGCTGTTGCAGTGAGAAAACTAGCTGAAAATGTCCTTCATCTGAAAGGCCATGTGGCCACAACAGCATCATCCACCTTTACTTTAAGAAAAAACCCTCAGGATGGAGGGGCTTTATGTGCTCTGCCTGGTGGATTAAGAATCTGGAGGTTTAGCTCTCCTAACTAAGCAACCGTTACACAGCCTCCAGCTAAGGCTCAACCCCATCATCCGCAGTGTCCATGAGGAGACTCTTCGGGAAGGTAGAGCACAAAGTCCTGCCCAAGCTGGAGGGGAAGGGAGAGGGGAGAGACGCTGGTGCTTGTCTGAAAGCCCTTGGCACATCTTTGGTTACAGGCTGAGAGAGGAAGACGTGGAAGGTTTGGCCACCTGGTTCTGTGAGCCGCTAGCCCAGGAGGGAAGGCAGGGGACCGTGGTTAATCCGACCATTCGTCCTCGTCGAACTCCGAAGAGTCGTCCTCCGAGTCGCTGTACTCCACAGCGATGCGGCGCGACAGGATCGTAGCCACGTCGTTGCCCACAACGTCCCGCTTCTCCTGCTCCCGCTGCTCCTCCACCTTGCGCAGCTGGAAGCCTGTTGGGAAGAAGGCAGCGCAGGGGGAGTCGCTCAGCGGCTTCAGCCACACGAAGTCTCCGAGCAGCCACCCCTTCAGCGCAGTCCTCCGGGCAAGAGGGCCTGTCCTGGACACGCAGCGGGAGGACACCGGAGGGCGAGCGACAGCCCGGACAGGCAGGCAGAACGGGAAGCGCTTCCATGCTCTTCCGCAGGGATCACACCTCTGCCCTTCAGCCCACCTGCCTGCTCGGACCGCTCTGACCCTGGCACTGCCCTCTGCCAAGGAACGAGGGATAAACCCAGGGCGGCTGCCACGAGGGTGGGCAGAGAGCCCTCCAGGGACAGGGCGCAGGGCAGCGGGATCGGCCGGTAACGGCTCCCACGTGCTCTCACGGGGGATCCAAGGGGCGTCCCGGGGACGGAGCGGGAACGTCCAGCGTTGCAACAACTCACCTTGCCGGATGGCCGACAGCAAATCGCTCCTGGCGTCGCTAACCGCCGGCAGGGACGACTTGGCCTTGGCGCTGGAGGCGTCCGAGGGCAGCGGCGGCGCCGGGGGCCCGTCCGGCGCGAGCGGCGGGGGGCCGGGCGGCGGCGGCGGCGGCGGGGCGGGCGGCCCGCTCGCGAGCTCGGCCGGCGGCGGCGGCGGCGCCGCAAAATCGGGATGGGGAGGGAAGGCCGGGGGGGAGGGCGGCGGGGGGGTCCCCGGTGACGGGAAGCCGGGCGGGGGCGGCGGGGGGGGGCTGCTCCCCAGCGGGGCCGGCGGCGGCGGCGGCGGCGCCGGAGGGGGCGCGAAGCCCGGGCGGGCCCCGGCGGGCAGCGCTCCCGGCGGCGCCGGCGGAGGGTGGCTCGGGCTCACCAGGCTGCTCCGCTTGGTCCCTCCGGAGCCGGAGCCTCGCGGGTTGTCCACGGGGTAGCTGCGGTGCGGGGAGAGAGACAGAACGGGCTGTTAGTGTGAGACCGCTCGGGCTGATACAGCCGCTGTTTTAATGCAGATCGTATGTGCTTGCTGCAGCCCAGACAAAAAACACAACTTCCAGCTTTAACTGCCTTCTTCCTGAAACCTCAGCTCCCTGGTTTGAGTCCTCCCATGTTGTTGCTTTTGGCCAACAGCAGCAGGACAAAGGAAAGCTGCTGGGGATGGCAAAACCCCGCTATCATCTGTCGAATCTGCCAGGCGGACAAGGATGTGCCCATGTCACCTCCTCTGGAGGGGCCAGGCCACCCCCCGGAGGGGACCCGCACGGAGCAGGGCCCGCCAGGACGCGCGGGTCCCCCGGGGCGCACGGCCCTCGTCCTGCCAGGCAGGGAGCTCCGGGCTGGAGCGCGGCCCCGAGCGCCGCGGGGCGCCGAGACGCACGGGGACCGGCGCGCGCCGAGGGAAAACACGGCTGCACGAGCGAATCTCCCATTTATGGGAACTGTTTCACAGCAGAAAACACCACTGCCCAGAGGATACAGCTATATCGTGCAGCCACATAAAGGAAGCCCTAAATCGACACCTCCTCGCACTATAAAACAGCAAAGTAAGGTATACATTTGCCACAAAAACGTCACGGATTTTAACAGTGCACAGTGCTGATCCAAGGCAGGCTACTGGAGATCAGATCTAGCTCCTGGGTTCTTTAAAAACAAACCACCAAAACAAAACCCGAGAAGGGCCATCTCTGTGGCTAGGCAGGGATCTAAGCAACTGCAGAAGGCAGCGTGAGCCTCATCTGAAAGCTCCTCTCTGCTCTGCCCTAGAGGAACACACTGCAAAGCGGAGAGCTCGGGCTCTCTGACACATCAGAGGAGCCTTTTCTGCAGCACTGCTGCCTTTGGATAAGACGGAGACGAGCTAATGCAGACCTGTCTATCAGACATGCTTCCTCTTGTTCCTCTTTATTCTGTTTTACTGCTTTTCTTCCCCCCCTCTCCCTCAGAAAAACACAAAGCTACTCTCTTGTTTTGACCTTTGTGTTTTGGGCCAGTGCTGGACCACAATCCCTATCTCTAAAGCTGGCTACAAGTCACCATTTCATCCTGCTTGGAGCAGATGCCCTGAAATCGCACTGAAGTCTCCAAGAAATCACTTGGAGGCTTCAGTCCTTCAAAGCCCAACTCCAGCTTCAGCATCCATGTTTGCTGCAATCACGGGGCAAATGGCAACCACCAAAGAAACAAGCAGAAGAAGCTGTTCTTTGCAGAGCTCTCAGGAACATAAGTCTGCACTTAGAGCGAGACATTAAACAGGACTCGGCTCCGTGAGAAAGCAGAGCAGATCTGCTCCACTTGTTGCCCGTGTTCCCTCCTAGAAGGGGCCAAGGGCGGTTGGGATTTAGGGCGAGCTGTGCGGTGCGGACTGCATCCCTGCGGCTGCGCTTCCCCTGCAGGCAGGAGCGCCCGGCTCCTCTGCAGCACCCGTGGGGAGGTTCTGCTGAGCCCTCTCAGCCCGGCTCCTGTCATCCTTTTACACCACCTACTACTCCCTGGTGACAGAAGGGATCCCGTAGGCTTACCTAAATTCCACCGGGGGTGGCGGCAGGCTGTCATCTGGGAACGGGGGCGGTGGTGGCACAAGAGAGTCAGTCTGCGGCGGTGGCGGGTAGCAGTTCACGTCCATGCTGTCGTTGGAGCCGATGCTGCCGTTCTGATACACCATGTTAGAGGGGTACCTGGAAGAAAAACACACCAGCACTGTGTTTAAAGAGCCCACGGGGGCCTCCAAAGCTCGTTTTCCTCTTGCTCGCAAGGGCTTTGCCTTCTGGAAGGGCTGAAGACACCAAAAGCAAGCAACAGCTTGACCACAAAGCAGCCACGTCAACCAAGTGAAGGGATCAGCCTGCAGGATTCACACGTGAAGCTTTTCCCACTAGGATGACTTTTTCCAAGACGGTGGAACCTGCCCTATGGTGGCACCTTAGCCACAACAACGGGACACACAAAACGGCAGCAATGTTAAAGGAACATTTTACAAAATATCTCTGCTCCCCAAAGCATCCTCTGTGAAGAATAATGCGGTCTTTGGTGCAATTCTTTGGTTAAAGAGCGTTTGGGCAGTTTCTATTTTTTATTTATTTTCATTGCTATCATACACCTGATTTTGAGAATAATATGAGTAAATGCTTTAGTGATTAGTGTGGACTCAAGCGGCTACCAGTTACACTGAGTGGCAAAAAAAGAGCTGGAAGATGCCAAATAATAAGGCTGAAAATAGAATAATGAAAAGCACTGAAGAAACAGTAATGTCCTTAAAATAAGTATCCAAAGCAGAAGCAGTGATGAGGAGAAACACCACGTTCAAGTTTCAATGAGTTCACTCCACAGAGAAGGGAAAAAAAGAAAGAAAAAGAAGTCTTGGACGCTCAAGACCTCAAACGAATTCAAATGCATGGATACATTTACACTAGAAAACAGAGGAGCAAGAAAATGGTGCTGTTGTGCTGCTCGATTCCTCTGCTAGAAACCAAACCCGTTCTCCTATTAAACTAAAAGCAAGTTTTATTTTTAGCAGGGGAGTGTGATTTAGAGAGAGATTTTTTTTTTCCCTTATATGAAAGGAAACGGCAAGGCGAGAGCAAGCAAGAGGTGCATTGTGGGGAATTCAGTGTGCTTGCAGCCCAGCTCGTGTCAAAAGTTAAATGAATTCCCAAGCCAGAAGTGCTAAAGAGAGATCTGGAGCTTGAAATCCTGGGCTGGAGCTGCCCCCGCTGCAGCCCTGGGGTGTGAAGAGCCATTTGCAGCACGTACCAGAGCAGCGGCGCCCGGGGCGGCTGCGGGAGCAGGAGCCTGCGGAGCCCTCGACACCTCTGTGCCACGGGCACCGGGAGCGGCGGCGCCGCTGGAGCGGCTCCTGCCACCCTGCTCCACCGGCACCGCTCCCTGATTTATTTAGCAAATTCTAAATCACCAGACAGATTTACTTGGGAGAATCTGATTAGCGGCGGTATCGATCGGCGCGGTGCAGCAGATCCGGAGGAGCTGCAGAGCAGGGTGAACTGCATGACAATCACCAGCGGCGAGCGGGGAGCCCGCGCTCGCTTACCCGGCGGGACCGTGCTTGTCCTTTGACTCGACAAATTCTTGCCCCATTTTCAGCTTCTCCCACTCTTCTTTCCGGGTTTTGATTTTCCGTGGATTCACGTTGCCTCGGTTCGGATTCTCCTTTTTCTCTTTCTGTTGGAGGCAAGGAAAGGGAGGAAGAATCAAACAAAAGCCTTGCTCTAAGCTCCCTGGAATGGAGAGGGATAGGGCAGACCTGTAGCAGGTTTGAGAAGACATATTCTCAAAGGGGGACGGAATTTTTTTTGAATTCGCTTTCCCAGTTGCTGACAGCTCCCGAGACACCCCCGTACAAAGCACAGATAGCACCAAAAAAAAGAAGGCAGTGTCAGATTTCCCCTGTGCAGCCCAGACACCACCGCACTCTGGCACGATCACCTTGAGGGCAGAGTGGAAGGTCAAGTTCCCTCATCAATTCAGGTTTTCGTCTCTGTCAAGGCTGCCAAATCCTACCCAGCACCTGGCTCACGTTAAGTGCTTTGCTTCGGGTGTGCAATGTGGACACCTGCCCACAAAGAATTAGGCTTTAGCTAGCTCCGCTTTTGTATTTTTGACATGCCCTAGATCTCTTTTGTTGTTTTGATTGGAAAAAAAATCACTATTGGCTTTGATATTTAACACTTCAGCTGTTTGAAAGCTAAGTAATATATGTTCAAACCAATTCTTTTATGATGCGCTTTTCAATGTTGGTGACCATGGCTCCAAATCCCCAGGCAACCAAACCAGGGACTCTACCTGCTGTTTTTAGCTTAGATGGTTTTGTCAAGACTCCTCCTTGGGTCTGTTTTAACATTAGGACCTGTTTTGCTCTCCTGAAGGGACATTCTCCTTTCTTCACTCTTCTGCCATAGAGTTTACTACAGGACTCGGCACACTGAGGCACTGGGGTGGGGGTATTTGCACTGCTTCAGCACTGAACAGAGCCCCGTGCGATGCCAGAGGGCAGAACAGCTTCTCTACAACCCTCTTACCTGCTGACTGCATCACCACTATGTTTGAAAACCACAGGTTAAGCCACTGCAACCGTACCATGAAGGGGACATTTAGAAGAACAGATTTTTAGCATTCCCCACTCTCCTCCCCTTTTAAAATAGCAAAGATGAGGATAAAGAGGGGGAAAAGTACTGATCCCTAAAGAGTTTAAGAGATTGAAGCCTGAAATTTGGATTGTAACTTTTGAGTCCCCAAGATTTGTTAACGCTTCCCATTGCCCTCTCCTCCCTCATGCCTCTGCTGGCAGAGATCTCCCAGATCCTCACCCTATGTTTCCGCTTCTCTTTCATGATATCCTTGGTGACTTGAAGCATTTTCTCTTTCCAAAGGTCAAAGAAATATGAAGGATCTGTGTAGAACTTAAGTGCTTCTTTACCATCATCCCTAGAATATGGAGTGGGGGGGGAACAAAAAGGAAAAACAGACACACAAACAAGGACCAAGTCATTCACTTGTTCGAAGCCCAAAGAAAACATAAGGCCCGATCCCAGGCGACAGTTTAAAGGTCTGAAATGAGAAGGTCAAACACTCTGCTCTCGCCTCCTCGGGAGGAGCAGGGCCCTGCCATTCCGGAGCGGGCAGGGCCTCCCAGGAGCGCCCGCTCGTCCGGCTCTCCCGCCTGCCGCCGCTTTCCCACTCTCCATTCCTCTGGATTGCGGCGCCCGCAGAGCTCAGCTGCTCCGTGCAATCACCAGCAGCGCGGCAGGTCTCCAGCTCCCACATGTTTTTACTTTTTTTTTTTCTTTTCGTGTGAAAAACCCTTCTCCAGCCTAGGAACCCCTAAATCAGACCAGCAGCGTCCTTGAAGCTCACGAGTACAAACACACACTCCTACTTTGCAGTGCAGCCGCGTCTGGAAGAAGACAGCTGCCTCCAGCTATCTGTAATTACTTTTTACCTGTTCAAAAGATATTTATGGATGTGGGCTAAAGAAATTGCTGTATTCTGACCCCCTTTACTTCCTATCTACCAGATGAAATGGCACTGTGGGGCTGCTAAGGAGACATGGGTAGATGGCCACAGTGTAGGTCACATCAGATGGCTCAGACCAGGCTTGGAAGGCCCTGAAAGCACCTCGAGATCCACGGGAGCCGGCTGCACCCACCCGGGTGAGAGCTGCACAC